>NW_027141038.1:0-359374 GCF_036365525.1 Heterodontus francisci
TGGGGGGGAAAAAAGAAGGACGGGGGGGGGGGAAAAGAAGGACGGGGGGGCGGGGGAAAAAGAAGGACGGGGGGGGGGGGGGAAAAGAAGGACGGGGGGGGGGGGAAAAGAAGGACGGGGGGGGGGGAAAAAGAAGGACGGGGGGGGGGGGAAAAAGGACGGGGGGGGGGGAAAAAGAAGGACGGGGGGGGGGGGAAAAAGAAGGACGGGGGGGGGGAAAAAGAAGGACGGGGGGGGGGGGGAAAAGAAGGACGGGGGGGGGGGAAAAAGAAGGACGGGGGGGGGGGGGGTGGAAAGAGAAGGACGGGGGGGGGTGAAGAGAAGGACGGGGGGGGGGGTGAGAAGAGAAGGACGGGGGGGGGTGAGAAAAGAAGGACGGGGGGGGGGGAAAAGAAGGACGGGGGGGGGGGGGGGGGGTGGAAAGAGAAGGACGGGGGGGGGGTGAAGAGAAGGACGGGGGGGGGGGTGAGAAGAGAAGGACGGGGGGGGGGTGAGAAGAGAAGGACGGGGGGGGGGGGAAGAGAAGGACGGGGGGGGGGGAAGAGAGGGGGGGGGGGGGGGGGGAAGAGAAGGACGGGGGGGGGGGGGGGGAAGAGAAGGACGGGGGGGGGGGGGAAGAGAAGGACGGGGGGGGGGGGGGGGGGGAAGAGAAGGACGGGGGGGGGGGGGGGGGAAGAGAAGGACGGGGGGGGGGGGGGGGAAGAGAAGGACGGGGGGGGAAGAGAAGGACGGGGGGGGGGGGGGGAAGAGAAGGACGGGGGGGGGGGGGGGGGTAGAGAAGGACGGGGGGGGGGGAAGAGAAGGACGGGGGGGGGGAAGAGAAGGACGGGGGGGGGGGGGGGGAGAGAAGGACGGGGGGGGGGGGGAAGAGAAGGACGGGGGGGGGGGGGGGAAGAGAAGGACGGGGGGGGGGGGGGGGGGGGGGGTGAAGAGAAGGGACGGGGGGGGGGGGGGGGTGAAGAGAAGGACGGGGGGGGGGGGGGTGAAGAGAAGGACGGGGGGGGGGGGGGGGGGGGAAAGAGAAGGACGGGGGGGGGGGAAAGAGAAGGACGGGGGGGGGGGAAAGAGAAGGACGGGGGGGGGGGAAAGAGAAGGACGGGGGGGGGGGGGAAAGAGAAGGACGGGGGGGGGGGGAAAGAGAAGGACGGGGGGGGGGGGAAAGAGAAGGACAGGGGGGGGGGGAAAGAGAAGGACGGGGGGGGGGAGAGGGGGCGAAGGACGGGGGGGGGGGAGGGGGGGGGGGTGCCTTGTCCAATCTACATCTTCTCCTTTGTTATCTCTTGCCCCACCCCTGCCTCACTTGGTTTTAACCTTTGACATTTCTAATATTTGTCAGCTCCGAAGAAGGGTCACTGACCCGAAACATTAACTCTGCTTGTCTTTCCACAGATGCTGCCAGACCTGCTGAGTGGTTCCAGCATTTCTTCTTTTTATTTCAGATTTCCAGCATCCGCAGTACTTTGCTTTTATTAGTGTGATTGAGATGTTTAACAGCAGCAGCAGTCATGGTGACTGGAGGGCCATAGGAGAGGACATTTAGAGTTTTAAAAGGTGTTGAATCAGTAGATTTTCCCAGGGCAGAAGATAGTGGTAAAGAGATTGGAGATGGGCAGCAGATGTGGAATTTGCAGGATATGAGAAAATGATCAGAGGCGCCTTGTCGACAATGGAAACCTCATGTGAGATGTTTAGCAGGTGGCTGTGGTTGGGAAAGTTCTGTAAACCTCATGAGATTCAGCGAGGACAAAAGTGCAGAGAAATTAGAGGATGGGCAATCGGGGAATGTATAGCCAGATAGGGTATGCTCAGTTTAAAAGCTAATAAATAACACCAATGAACTTTAAGTCCAACAAAAATTCACATTGTACCTGGTGTCGTGAGCCTTGAACTCAGAAAGACACCTTTTTGAGTTTGTATCATACAGTCTGACATGTTCTTCCTCCCCAGCTATACCAATGATAGACTCCTAAAGACAAACAAAACATGCTTAATTTTAGTAACACTGAAATCAGTCAATACAATTTCATTGTAGGATTCTAAAATAATGCCTATTATCCATCATGTTACAATAAAACCATGACTACCCTCTATGGCACTAAGAATAATATTGCTTACATTGCAATTTACAGTTTCAAATAGATGCTCCATTGGCTGAAATTTATTGGAATTGCATAGAACTATTTATCTGTAACCATTCCTATTGGCCAGGGTCAGCGGAGAAGGAATGGCATTCACCTCTATGATAGCTGCCCGAAAAGTTTTTTTGCAGGCTTTTGAGCTGAGACTTTCTTTAATTTACTGTCTAATCCAGCCCACTGCCCTCTACAAGGCATATGTGAGCAAGGCAAGCATGCCAAAAACTTGACGGGTGATTGGTAAATTGGCCATTGTAAAAATCGCCCCTAGTGTAGTTAGGTGGTAGGTGAATTCAGGGAATGTGGGGATGCGAGAGGGAAAAATGAGGTTAATATAGGATTAGTATAAATGGATGGTTGATGGTCGGCACGGACTCGGTGGGCCGAAGGGCCTGTTTCGGTGCTGTATCTCTCTAAGCAACAGCAAGACTCTTCAACCAATCAGAATGAGAGACACAGTCTAAACCAGGAAGCATAGAACAAGAAGTATAAATTAGACTTAAATCATGTACAGAAAGCGGAATAAAGATAGGAAAAGACAGACAGGATTGAGAGAGAGAGATATGTAATTTTGTTTTTCATTAAATCTCCAATACTAATTAACTTGTGAAGGAAGAAGACTCCATCCACACTTGGAAAATTACATTTTCAGGGCCACAGAGGTTGACAATTATCAAACCATTAAAAATTCACTTACTTCTGAATGCACCAGTGCCATCTTTTTATGGTGTCTTTAGTGGGGAATCAGTGGGTAAGTACCCCAAGTTCACTCCATTGCATTGATTTCAGTGTTGAATTTATCGGCAAGGGCTATTATAGTGCACTCTGTGGAGGTGCAGGATTCCTCTGACAACAACTTCTAGATTTATTTATTTATTTAGAGATACAGCACTGAAACAGGCCCTTCGGCCCACCGAGTCTGTGCCAACCAACAACCACCCATTTCTACTAACACTGCAGTAATCCTATATTCCCTACCACCTCCCTCCACTAGGGGCAATTTACAATGGCCAATTTACCTATCAACCTGCATGTCTTTGGCTGTGGGAGGAAACCGGAGCACCCGGCAAAAACCCACGCGGTCACAGGGAGAACTTGCAAACTCCGTAGAGGCAGTACCAAGAATCGAACCCGGGTCCCTGGAGCTGTGAGGCTACGGTGCTATAACCACTGCGCCACGTTTAACTGTGTGTTTGTGGACACCAGAAGTTGCTGACAAATATTCTCCATTATAACTGTTAGCACTGTTGACTCCACCATTATTAGCTACACTAAATCGGAGCCAAAATATTTCAGTCAAGAAACAGGTCTTTCAGTCCAGGTTTGCGACAGTGTTTTCCTCTACATGAGCCAGTCTAATCATATTGTTAGAAATTTCATATCTACATTAGATATCAGTGGCCTTTGCCATAAGCAGGATCCACATCCCTTACTATCATAGGTTTACCATTACAGTCCAAAGTGCATGAATTTCTCTTTTCTTCCAGAAAATGGACTGATGAACAATCCAGTTGGACAAGGGCAATCATAAAATCAAGACTACAATAGGTGAATGAGCAGGGTAACGTTTACAGTAAATTTTAACAAATGTCCATGTCCATTATAATATAGAAAATAACAAAGCATGCCTCATTATTGCTGTTAGTGGATTAAATATATGTTTCTGGGATTTTTCTGAAAAGTTAACACTAAGCTTAAACTAAGGAGAATTCACTGAGCAATGGGTCGTCACCCAACACCCTCCACCCCTTACCAGATATCTGCAAGCTGTCTTTGTGCCCTTTCTCAGCTGGATAGGAAGCCAACAGCTTGGTTATTAATCCTCTCACAGCTCCCCATGTCTGGGGATTGGCTAGTATAGCTACCAAACTTACAACCGAGAAACAGAAATCTCCCTGACCCAACATCTCCCCCTGCTGGGAGTGAAAATGAGGCCATTCCAAAATACCAGATGTGAATGTTTACTGGAATGATTTTAATGAACTTTCCATCACTTCAAGTGGATGTGGTTTGTAGGAAATACCAGCTGGTATACTTGGCTCTAACCCCTTATGTTTTAAATTCTAATCTGCTTTCCCAATGTTTTATGATGTGGATATAGATTCTATTCAGCTGTATTGAACTTAATCATAATACCTGAATATGTCTTCTTCTTCTTTGGCCTCCTGATCTCGAGACAATGGGTGGTCAGTGGTGTGTGGAGCAGCGCCTGGAGTGGCTATAAAGGCCAATTCTAGAGTGACAGGCTCTTCCACAGGTGCTGCAGAAAAATTTGTTTGTCGGGGCTATTGGCTCTCCCCTTGCGCTTTTGTCTGGCAACTGACTCCCACGACTTGTGACCAATGTCACAGGACTTCATGTCGCGTTTGCAGACGTCTTTGAAGCGGAGACATGGACGGCTGGTGGGTCTGATACCAGTGGCGAGCTCGCTGTACAATGTGTCTTTGGGGATCCTGCCATCTTCCATGCGGCTCACATGGCCAAGCCATCTCAAGCGCCGCTGACTCAGTAGTGTGTATAAGCTGGGGATGTTGGCCGCCTCGAGGACTTCTGTGTTGGAGATACGGTCCTGCCACCTGATGCCAAGTATTCTCCGGAGGCAGCGAAGATGGAATGAATTGAGACGTCGCTCTTGGCTGACATACGTTGTCCAGGCCTCGCTGCCATAGAGCAAGGTACTGAGGACACAGGCTTGATACACTCGGACTTCTGTGTTCCGTGTCAGTGCGCCATTTTCCCACACTCTCTTGGCCAGTCTGGACATAGCAGTGGAAGCCTTTCCCATACGCTTGTGGATTTCTGCATCGAGAGACAGGTTACTGGTGATGGTTGAGCCTAGGTAGGTGAACTCTTGAACCATTTCCAGAGCGTGGTCGCCAATATTGATGGATGGAGCATTTCTGACGTCCTGCCCCATGATGTTTGTTTTCTTGAGGCTGATGGTTAGGCCAAATTCATTGCAGGCAACCGCAAACCTGTCGATGAGACTCTGCAGGCACTCTTCAGTGTGAGATGTTAAAGCAGCATCGTCAGCAAAGACGAGTTCCCTGATGAGGACTTTCCGTACTTTGGACTTCGCTCTTAGACGGGCAAAGTTGAACAACCTGCCCCCTGATCTTGTGTGGAGGAAAATTCCTTCTTCAGAAGACTTGAACGCGTGTGAAAGCAGCAGGGAGAAGAAAATTCCAAAGAGTGTGGGTGCGAGAACACAGCCCTGTTTCACGCCACTCAGGATAGGAAAGGGGTCTGATAAGGTGCCGCCATGTTGAATTCGCTTTGCAAGCTGCAACGTCAGAACCGTGTGTCCTGGCCTGTCGGAACACCTTACAGAAATCAACGATTCTCGGAAGACCGCCATCATTAACGAGCTCAGTAGACTCAATGTAGACTTTAGATTAGATTAGATTAGAGATACAGCATTGAAACAGGCCCTTCGGCCCACCGAGTCTGTGCCGAACATCAACCACCCATTTATACTAATCCTACACTAATCCCATATTCCTACCAAACATCCCCACCTGTCCCTATATTTCCCTACCACCTACCTATACTAGTGACAATTTATAATGGCCAATTTACCTATCAACCTGCAAGTCTTTTGGCTTGTGGGAGGAAACCGGAGCACCCGGAGAAAACCCACGCAGACACAGGGAGAACTTGCAAACTCCACACAGACAGTACCCGGAATCGAACCCAGGTCCCTGGAGCTGTGAGGCTGCGGTGCTAACCACTGCGCCACTGTGCCGCCCTTCAGGAGACATGCCTCCCCGCGAGTGGTTCTCTAGCAGAGCAAGACTACACCTTCTTCTGGCAGGGCAGGGATCCTGAAGAACCAAGACAGCATGGAGTGGGCTTCGCCATCAGAAACTCCTTGCTCAGCATGATAGAGCCTCCCTCAAATGGCTCGGAACGCATACTGTCCATCCGACTGCTCACCAACTCTGGTCCAGTACACCTACTCAGCATCTATGCTCCAACACTCTGTTCCGCACCTGAAGCTAAAGACCAATTCTACGAGGAACTCCATATCATTAGCAGCATCCCCAACACCAAACACCTGTTCCTGCTGGGGGACTTTAATGCCAGGGTTGGGGCCGACCATGACTCATGGCCCTCCTGCCTTGGGCGCTATGGCGTTGGAAGGATGAATGAGAACGGGCAGAGACTGCTTGAGTTGTGTACCTATCATAACCTCTGCATTACCAACTCATTCTTTCACACTAAACCCTGTCACCAGGTTTCATGGAGGCACCCAAGATCGCGTCGTTGGCACCAGCTAGACCTCATCGTCACAAGGAGAGCCTCCTGAAACAGTGTTCAAATCACACACAACTTCCACAGTGCAGACTGCGACACCGACCACTCCCTGGTGTGCAGCAAGGTGAGAGTCAGACCAAAGAAGTTGCATCATTCCAAGCAGAAGGGCCACCCGCGCATCAACACGAGCAGAATTTCTCATCCACAGCTGTTAGAAAAATATCTAAATTCACTTGGAACAGCCCTTCAAAACACTCCCACAGGGGATGCTGAGACCAAGTGGGCCCACATCAGAGGCGCCATCTATGAGTCAGCTTTGATTACCTACGGCAAACGTGTGAAGAGAAACGCAGACTGGTTTCAATCTCATAAAGAAGAGCTAGAACCTGTCATAGCCGCTAAGCGCACAGCGCTGTTTAACTACAAGAAAGCCCCCAACGAGTTAACATCCGTGGCACTTAAAGCAGCCAGAAGCACTGCACAAAGAACAGCCAGGCGTTGCGCAAATGACTACTGGCAGCACCTATGCAGTCATATTCAGCTGGCCTCAGACACCAGAAACATCAGAGGAATGTATGATGGCATTGGGAGCTTTTGGGCCAACCATCAAGAAGATCGCCCCCCTCAAATCTAAATCAGGGGCCATAATCACTGACCAACGCAAACAAATGGACCGCTGGGTTGAGCACTACCTAGAACTGTACTCCAGGGAGAATGTTATCACTGAGACTGCTCTCAATGCAGCCCAGCCTCTACCAGTCATGGATGAGCTGGACATACAGCCAACAAAATCGGAACTCAGTGATGCCATTGATTCTCTAGCCAGCAGAAAAGCCCCTGGGAAGGACAGCATTACCCCTGAAATAATCAAGAGTGCCAAGCATGCTACACCCTCAGCACTACATGAACTGCTATGCTTGTGCTGGGACGAGGGAGCAGTACCTCAGGACATGCGCGATGCCAATATCATCACCCTCTATAAAAACAAAGGTGACCGCGGTGACTGCAACAACTACCGTGGAATCTCCCTGCTCAGCATAGTGGGGAAAGTCTTTGCTCGAGTCGCTCTAAACAGGCTCCAGAAGCTGGCCGAGTGCGTCTACCCTGAGGCAATGTGTGGCTTTCGTGCAGAGAGATCGACCGTTGATATGCTGTTCTCCCTTCGTCAGATGCAGGAGAAATGCCGCGAACAACTGAATATGTATTACCTGAAATTTCTCCTATTAGTGTATCCTAGGATGTACCCAGGTGTATTCTAGGATGCTATGGCAAGCAAGGGAGGAGATTGCTGGGGCCCCTGCAGAGATTTTTGTATCATCGTTAGACACGGGTGAGGTACCGGAAGACTGGAGGATAGCTAATGTTGTGCCTTTATTTAAGGAGGGCAGCAGGGATAAGCCAGGGAACTACAGGTCGGTGAGCCTTACATCAGTGGTGGGAAAGTTATTGGAAGGGATTCCGAGAGACAGGATTTATATGCATCTGGAAAGGCATGGTCTGATTAGGGATCGTCAGCATGGCTTTGCGCGTGGGAAATCATGTCTCACAAATTTGATTGAGTTTTTTTGAGGAGGTGACCAAGAGGATTGAAGAGGGCAGGGCGATGGACGTTGTCTACATGAACTTTACTAAGGCCTTTGACAAGGTCCCGCATGGTAGGCTGGTCCAGAAGGTTCGAGCACATGGGATCCAGGGTGAGCTAGCAAATTGGATACAAAATTGGCTTGGTGATAGGAGGCAGAGGGTGGTAGTGGAGGGTTGTTTTTCAGATTGGAGGCCGGTGACCAGTGGTGTGCCACAGGGATCGGTGCTGGACCCTCTGTTGTTTGTCATATATATTAATGACTTGGATGTGAATGTAGGGGGCATGATTAGTAAGTTTGCAGATGACACTAAAATTAGTGGTATAGTGGACAGTGAGGAAGGTTGTCTAAGGTTACAACAGGATATAGATCAACTGGGAAAGTGGGTAAGGGACTGGCAAATGGAATTTAATGCAGACAAGTGTGAAGTGATGCATTTTGGGAAGTTAAACCAGGGCAGGACATATACAGTGAATGGCAGGGCCCTGGGGAGTGTTGTTGAGCAGAGACACCTTGGGGTGCAAGTACACAGTTCCCTGAAAGTGGCAACACAGATAGACAGGGTGGAGAAGGTGGTGTATGGCATGCTTGCCTTCATCGGCCGAGGTATTGAGTGCAAGAGTTGGGACGTCATGTTACAGTTGTACATCAGGTTGGTTAGGTCGCACTTGGAGTACTGTGTGCAGTTCTGGTCGCCGCACTAAAGGAAAGATGTGATTAAGCTAGAAAGGGTGCAGAAAAGATTCAGAATGATGTTGCCTGGTTTGGAGGGCTTGAGTTATAAAGAGAGATTGGATAGGCTGGGTCTGTTTTCCCTGGAGCGAAGGAGGCTGAGAGGGGACATGATAGAGGTATATAAAATTATGAGAGGCATAGATAGGGTAGATAGCCAGAGTCTGTTTCCCATGGTAGGGGTGACTAAAACTAGAGGGCATAGATTTAAGGTGAGAGGGAGGAGGTTTAAAGGGGATCAAAGGGGTAAATTTTTCACACAAAGAATAGTGGGTATCTGGAATGAGCTGCCTGAGGAGGTGGTGGAGGCAGGAACAGTAGCGACATTTAAGAGGCATCTGGACAGGTGAGAAAGGCATAGAGGGATATAGAATCAATGCAGGCAGGTGGGATTAGAAAAGATAGGCATTATGGTCAGCATGGACGCGGTGGGCTGAAGGGCCTGTTTCTATGCTGTACGACTCCATGACTCTAGTGTCACTCCTGATTGCTTCGAAAGTCTTTCATTTTTTTTCAAGCAACAGTCCTTTTCCCTTTTTATGGGCACTTGCTTCAACAGCAGCTGATGGCAAAGAACCATAAATATAAGGAATTTTTCTGCTCACTAATTCTTTTTGTCGTTAAAGTTTACTGTTTCACCAGCCAGTGGAAACGATACATCACTATTTAACTTGCCATAATTATTACATATTTAGGTTTTAAAGTAGGCATTATATTCAGTTCATGGTCACTGGCTATGCCTGTAAGCCAACCTCACATTCCCTATGATCCGATGTGTGTCTTTAATGGCCCAATACTTCCAAATATGACAAGTCCCCATGCCACCATGTGATTCTCCTATCCTATAGAGGGCCAGGCTTTGAACGAAGAAGTTATAAGAACATAAGAAATAGGAGGAGTAGGCTATTTGGCCCTTCAAGCCTACTCCACCATTCGATTAGATCATGGCTGATCTGCTACATGAACTCCACCTTCCTGCACTATCACCATATTCCTTGATTCCCTTAGTATCCAAAAATCTGTCCATTTGGGGGTAAAGAATTCCAAAGATTCACAGCTCTTTGAGTGAAGAAATTTCTCCTCACTCAGCCCTAAACGGCTGACCCCTTATTCTGCTACTGTGACCCAGTCTGAATTCCCTAGCCAGGGGAAACATCCTCCCAGTATCTAACCTGTCGAGCCTCTGAAGAGTTTTACATGATTCAATGAGATCACCTCTCATTCTCTAACCTCCAGGGAACATAGGCTTAGTCTACTCAATCTCTCCACACAAAACAATCCCTTCATCTCAGGAATCAGCCTAGTGAACCTTTGTTGTGCTCTCTCTGAGACAAACAAAACCTTCCTTACATAAGGAGACCAAAACTGTACATGGTACTTCCAGGTGTGGTCCCACTAAGGCCCTGTATAATTGCAGTAAGACCTCTTTACTCTTGCACTACAATCCCTTTGTAAAAGGGCACCATGACATTTGCGTTCCTAATTGTTTGCTGCACCTGCACGTTAGCTTTAGGTGATTTGTGGCCTTGGATACTTGGGTCGCTCTGAATACCAACATTTTCCAGTGTCCCACACTTAAAAAATATTCTGGTTTTCTATTTTTCCTACCAAAGTGGAAAACTTCACACTTCTCTACATTGTACTCCTTCTGCCATGTCCTTGCACGCCCAATTAACCTGTCTATATCCCTTTGCAGCCTTTTGCATCCTTCTCATAGCTTATTTTCCCACCTACCTTTGTATTGTCAGCAAACTTGGATACATTACGCTTGGTCTCCTCACAGTGGCGCAGTGGTTAGCACCGCAGCCTCACAGCTTCAGGGACCCGGGTTCGATTCCGGGTACTGCCTGTGCGGAGTTTGCAAGTTCTCCCTGTGACCGCGTGGGTTTTCGCCAGGTACTCCGGTTTCCTCCCACAGCCAAAGACTTGCAGGTGATAGGTAAATTGGCCGTTGTAAATTGCCCCTAGTGTAGGGAGGTGGTAGGGAATATAGGATTACTGTAGGGTTAGTATAAATGGCTGGTTGTTGGTCGGCACAGACTCGGTGGGCCGAAGGGCCTGTTTCAGTGCTGTATCTCTAAATAAATAAAAATAAATAAGTGATTGATATATCGATTATAAACAGCTGAGGCCCAAAGCACTGATCTTTGTAGTATCCCAGTAGTTACAGCCTGCCAACCCGAAAATGACCTGTTTATTCCTAATCTGTTTTCTGTCCCTCAAACCTCAATTTATGCCATTATCCCCAATCCTTTGTGCCCTAATTTTGTGTGGCACTTTACCAAAACCTTTTGAAGTACAAGCACTGGTTCTCCCTTATCTCCCCTGCTAATTACAACCTCAAAAACCCTCGGAGATTTGTCAAACACAAGTTCCCTCTCATAAAGCAGTGTTGGCTCTGCCTGATCATATTTTAAGTGTCCTGTTTTTATGTCCCTAATAGATACTAGCATTTTCCCTTCCACTGATGTCACTGGCCTAGAGTTCCCAGTTTTCTCTCTGCTTCCTGAGGAGGCTATGTTGGACTTGGTGCTTGGCAACGAACCAGGCCAGGTGGCAGATCTCTCGCTGGGAGAGCATTTCGGTGATAGTGATCACAACTCCCTGACCTTTACTACAGTCATGGAGAGGGACAGGAGCAGACGGGATGGGAAAATATTTAATTGGGGGAAGGGGAATTACAATGCTATTAGGCAGGAACTGGGGAGCATAAATCGGGAACAGATGTTCTCAGGGAAATGCACGACAGAAATGTGGAGGTTGTTTAGGGAGCACTTGCTGCGACTGCTGGATCGGTTTGTCCCGATGAGGCAGGGAAGGGATGGTAGGGTGAAGGAACCTTGGATGACAAGAGATGTGGAACAGCTAGTCAAGAGGAAGAAGGAAGCTTACTTAAGGTTGAGGAAGCAAGGATCAGACAGGGCTCTAGAGGGTTACAAGGTAGCCAGGAAGGAACTGAAGAATGGACTTAGGAGAGCTAGAAGGGGACATGAAAAAGTCTTGGCGGGTAGGATTAAGGAAAATCCCAAGGCGTTCTACACTTATGTGAGGAACAAGAGGAAGGGCAGAGTGAGGGTAGGGTCGATCAGGGATAGCGGAGGGAACTTGTGCCTGGAGTCGGAGGAGGTAGGGGAGGTCCTAAATGAATACTTTGCTTCAGTATTCACTAGTGAGAGGAACCTGGTCGTTTGTGAGGACAGCGTGGAACAGGCTGATATGCTTGAACAGGTTGAGGTTAAGAGGGAGGATGTGCTGGAAATTTTGAATGATATGAGGACAGATAAGTCCCTGGGGCCAGACGGGATATACCCAAGGATATTATGGGAAGCGAGGGAAGAGATTGCCGCGCCTTTGGCGATGATCTTTGCCTCTTCACTGTCCACTGGAGTAATACCAGATGATTGGAGGGTGGCAAATGTTGTTCCCTTGTTCAAGAAAGGAAATAGGGATAACCCTGGGAATTATAGACCAGTCAGCCTTACGTCAGTAGTGGGCAAATTACTGGAGAGGATTCTGAGAGACAGGATTTATGATTACTTGGAAAAGCATGGTTTGATTAGAGACAGTCAGCATGGCTTTGTGAGGGGCAGGTCATGCCTCACAAGCCTTATTGAATTCTTTGAGGATGTGACAAAGCACGTTGATGAAGGAAGAGCAGTGGATGTGGTGTATATGGATTTTAGCAAGGCGTTTGATAAGGTTCCCCATGGTAGGCTCATTCAGAAAGTAAGGAGGCATGGGATACAGAGAAATTTGGCTGTCTGGATACAGAATTGGCTGGCCCATAGAAGTCAGAGGGTGGTAGTAAATGGAAAGTATTCAGCATGGAGCTCGGTGACCAGTGGTGTTCCACAAGGATCTGTTCTGGGACCTCTGGTCTTTGTGATTTTTATAAATGACTTGGATGAGGAAGTGGAAGGCTGGGTTAGCAAGTTTGCCGATGACACGAAGGTCGCTGGAGTTGTGGATAGTGTGGAAGGCTGTTGTAGGTTGCAACGGGACATTGACAGGATGCAGAGCTGGGCTGAGAAGTGGCAGATGGAGTTCAACCTGGAAAAGTGTGAAGTGATTCATTTTGGAAGGTCAAATTTGAATGCGGAATACAGGCTTAAAGACAGGATTCTTGGTAGTGTGGAGGAACAGAGGGATCTTGGGGTCCATGTCCATAGATCGCTCAAAGTTGCCACCCAAGTTGATAGGGTTGTTAAGAAGGCGTATGTTGTGTTGGCTTTCATTAACAGGAGGATTGAGTTTAAGAGCCGCGAGGTTATGCTGCAGCTCTATAAGGCCCTGGTTCGACCACACTTGGAATATTGTGTTCAGTTCTGGTCGCCTCATTATAGGAAGGATGTGGAAGCTTTAGAGAGGGTGCAGAGGGGATTTACCAGGATGCTGCCTGGACTGGAGGGCATGTCCTACGAAGAAAGATTGAGGGAGCTAGGGCTTTTCTCATTGGAGCGAAGAAGGATGAGAGGTGACTTGATAGAGGGGTACAAGATGATGAGAGGCATAGATAGAGTGGATAGTCAGAGACTTTTTCCCCAGGGTGGAAAGGGCTATCACCAGGGGGCATAATTTTAAGGTGATTGGAGGAAGGTTTCGGGGAGATGTCAGAGATAGGTTCTTTACACAGAGAGTGGTGGGTGCGTGGAATGCACTGCCAGCGGTGGTAGTAGAAGCAGATGCATTAGGGGCATTTAAGCGACTCTTGGATAGGTACATGGATGATAGTAGAATGAAGGGTAGGTAGTTACTTAGATCTTAGAGTAGGTTAAAGGTTTAGCACAACATCGTGGGCCGAAGGGCCTGCACTGTGCTGTACTGTTCTATGTTCTATGTTCCTTTCTTTCTTGAATAGCCGGGTTACGCTTTCCACCTTCTGATCCACTTAGAACCGTTCTAGAATCTAGGGAATTCTAGGGAAGAGCAAAACCAATGCATCCACTATCTCTGTAGCTATTGCTTTTAAAATCCTAGGATGTAGCCCTTTGGGTCCAGGTGACTTGTCAACGATTAGCCCCATTAATTTCTCCTGTACTATCTCTTTACTAATACTAATTTACTGATAATTATTCCCACTAGATCCTTGGTCCTCACTATTTTCAGAATTTCTTTTGTGTCTTCTGCAGTGAAGACCAATGCATTGTTTTTGTTTAATGTCTCTGCCATTTCCTTAATCCCGATTATAATTTCCCTGTCTCTGGCCCATGCTTATTTTGGATAACCTTTTCCTTTCTGCATACCTATAGATGCTTTTTAAAATGTATTTTAATGTCTCTTGTAGTTTACTGTCATATTTTCTTTCCTTTTCCAATTTCTTGGTTATGCATTGCTGAATTCTAAAATCCTCCTAAACCTCAGATTTACTAGTCCTTTTGGCAGCATAAGCCTCTTCCTTTAGCCCAATACTAACTTTAACTTCTTATTTGCCACGGCTGGACCACTATTCTCATGGGGGTTATTAATCCTTAAGCTAACATATATTTGTGCGAATTTGGATTAACTCTTCAAATGTTTGTCATTGCTCATCTACTGCCCTAAGTTTTAATCTAGTTTTTCAATACTTAGCTAACTTTCCCCTCATACCTACTTAGTTTGCTTTGTTCATCTTTAAGACCCTAGTTTTATACTTAACTAAATCATTCTCGAACTCAATATAAAATTCTATCATATTATGATCACTTCATAACTTATTAGTATTTACAAAGAGACCAGTACCAAACACTAATTAGTACAAATCAGTGCATTCACAGTTCATTTTAAATCTAGTTATCCTTCACATTATAGTCATAGAGCATAAAAACAGGCCCTTCGGCCCACCACGTCCATGCCGACCATAGTGCCCATCTATACTAATCCCAACTGCCTGCATTAATTCCATATGCCTTTCTCATTCAAATACCTGTCCAGATGCCTCTTAAATGTCACTACTGTTCCTGCCTCCACCATCTCCTCAGGCAGCTCATTCCAGATACCCACTATTCTTTGTGTGAAAAATTTACCCCTTTGATCCCCTTTAAACCTCCTCCCTCTCACCTTAAATCTATGCCCTCTAGATTTAGTCACCCCTTCCATGGGAAACAGACTCCGGCTATCTACCCTATCTATGCCTCTCATAATTTTATATACCTCTATCATGTCCCCTCTCAGCCTCCTTCGCGCCCCAGGGAAAACAGACCCAGCCTATCCAATCTCTCTTTATAACTCAGGCCCTCCAAACCAGGCAACATCCTTGTGAATCTTTTCTGTACCCTCTCATGCTTAATCACATCTTTCCTGTAGTGCAGCGACCAGAACTGCACACAGTACTCCAAATGCGACCTAACCAACGTCCCAACTCTTGTACTCAATGCCTTGGCCGATGAAGGCAAGCATGCCATACGCCTTCTTCACCACCCTGTCTACTTGTGTTGCCACTTTCAGGGAACTATGTACTTGCACCCCAAGGTCTCTCTGCTCAACAACATTCCCCAGGGGCCTGCCATTCACTGTATATGTCCTGCCCTGGTTTAACTTCCCAAAATGCATCACTTCGCACTTGTCTGCATTAAATTCCATTTGCCACTCCCTTGCCCACTTTCCCAGTTGATCTATATCCTGTTGTAACCTTAGACAACCTTCTTCACTGTCCACTATACCACCAATTTTAGTGTCATCTGCAAACTTACTAATCATGCCCCTTACATTCACATCCAAGTCATTAATATATATGACAAACAACAGAGGGTCCAGCACCGATCCCTGTGGCACACCACTGGTCACCGGCCTCCAATCTGAAAAACAACCCTCCACCATCACCCTCTGCCTCCTATCACCAAGCCAATTTTGTACCCAATTTGAGAGCTCACCCTGGATCCCATGTGTTCGAACCTTCTGGACCAGCCTACCATGCGGGCCTGGTCAAAGGCCTTGCTAAAGACCATGTAGAGAACGTCCATCGCCCAGCCCTCGTCAATCCTCTTGGTCACTTCTTCGGAAAACTCAATCAAATTCATGAGACATGATTTCCCATGCACAAAGCCATGCTGCCTATCCCTAATCAGACCATGTCTTTCCAAATGCATATAAATCCTGTCTCTCAGAATCCCTTCCAATAACCTTCCCACCACTGATGTAAGGCTCACCGACCTGTAGTTCCCTGGCTTATCCCTGCTGCCCTTCTTAAATAAAGGCACAACATTAGCTATGTATTGTAGTTATGTATAGTTACGTATTGTAAACAATAAACACACTAATACACTTTCCCTTGGCCATCTCTCAACAAACACAGAATCTTGAAAATGGATGTTCATTTACATGGTAGAATCTTGCCAAAGAGTCATACCAATTCAGTTTCTCTCTTGACCACAGAGTTTAGACCTGACTTATGGGGCAAACTGACCCACAGAAGTATTCCAAATCAGTATACTGAACTGAAGTCCATTCACAAAACTGCATTTCCAATAAACATTAGATGTTTAGCCATTCTTTGTTAATTGCATTAGGATGTTTGTCCCCAATTTGAAACATCTGAGATAGCTGGAGCTTAACATTTCTCTCATCCAGCCATCAGATACAGGTACAACCCAAAGTCAATTCAGTTTGCATTAAACATTCTGGATATTAAAAAATGCCTATTAAAACCACATTGGGCTTCAACAGGAACCAATCAGATTTTCTAATACATACACAGTCACAGTCTGTAAGTATCCTGCAGTTTAAAATCATTGCTTGAAGCTCTGGCCTTCACCTTCTCGACTGCACTGCCCTTTATAATACCACTTTTGTGGTGGTATGGTTAATGGAGACAGAAACCAAGGAAAATAGCAGGATATGGTAAGCCAGGTTCACCTTCTGCCCTTTACATATGGTGAGACAGACCTTCATCAACTGGCAGGTTTACGGGAGGAAAATTTTGAAGGGCTCTTCTTGGGCAAGAGCTTTGGCAGTATGCCTCATGATCCTATTTCGCTTAAATTAATGTCACTACGCTGCTGTCACGCTCAGAAGGAGCCGTGATTGAAAAAACAATGAACTGGAGGAATTATGAAATAAAAGTCAACTGTTGAACTGAACCACAAGAAAATGGGCACATTTGTGCCACAGACAAAATGGACTAGCAATCAGGTGACCCGTCCAGTACTGTCAATAAACATATCCGTCTGTTGAGGATGAAAATCGTTAACCTCGTCTGAATTAGCTTTGGGAGAACCCATTGGAATTGAAAGGAGCCCATTACATATTGATGACTCCGATCTACAGGAATGAACTAACAAAGGTTCTGTAGACAATCTGACTCTATAGCCCAAACCAAGAGGAACAGGCATGAAGTAGCTCCATTGGAACAGAATGGTCCCTATCCAGACGCCAACAGATAGCAATGGTTTCCATATCCTGGACCATGGTGTGGCTACATCAGGGGAGAGGGCCCTTGGCCACCTGGCAGAAACTCAAAAGTGATGGATTTTTACCTTAAAAGGCAAGTGGGTGTGAATGTCTGGAGAGAGAAGGGAGATCAAACAAAGACCATAAAAAGCCATTTCTAGCCAGAGGATGAGAGATACGGTCCAGCTACGCAGAACCCTGCAGAATAACAAATTGAACAACCACTGCAGCACTGAAATTGCAAGGTGACTTTGAGACGCTCCAGCTGTGAAAGAAAACCAGATTCGCACCACCAACTTTGGGCTGCGTTTTAACCACAGAAGACTACAACACTTCAGCAACTCCAAGACAAGGATCGTTGAGACCTGCAACACCGTTATAAAATTTCCTCCCAAAAGAAACTCTGAAGTTTCTTTAACCAACACTCTTGTACAGGAATTTGGACTTAAATTGCAACCCACCCTTTTTCTCTCTATCTATTCTTGTGTGGAATAATGTGTGGGTGGGTGAGTTTGCAACCATTTCGGGAATTGTTTAAAAATAGATAGTTTTTTTCGTAGCTTAAAAAAACAAAAGCTGTCATTTGTCTGTTTATTTGACCCTAAAAACACTCAGGGACTAAGGCATAATTTTTAACAATACACATTCTGCGGTCAGTTGGGAGGAGAAAAGTGAAAGCCATCCATACCACTTACCAACTGTCCGTAATAAAGCATAAAAATGGGAACTTTTACCAAGGAAAATCCAGACCATTTTTTACTGCTCTGTGTATAAATCGTAACATTCCATCAGCTGTTTCATTTGCTCAGTTACATCAGCTGGCACTGAAAGTGATAGCACTTGTTATTTCCAAGTCACCATTAATTCCATTACTTTAGACTGAACTACAAAGAAAGAAACAGAAGTAACAAAAAAAGAGAGGCCAGACTAAGCGGAAGGAAAACATTTTACATCCACTTGTCAATAGAGTATGGATTGCAAATTCAAATGAGCCTTTATTCACTCTTATTTTAAAAATGAGGTGAAAAGAGCAAGATCAAAAAATAAGCTGTTCACCGTTTGAGTTTGGTTCTAATCAGTTTCAAATATTATACTTAAATCATGGAAGATTGAACACCAATGTGAACTTACTGTTATAAATTTCACTGATGAGATCCTCTTTTCGCACATGATAGTACCACTGATGGAGGCTGTCTTCAGAGTGTAAATGTCCACCTGGTTATTTAAAACCACAAGATAATTGTCTCCACCTGGGGACCACTGAACAATGTGAGCATCTAAGAAAGCAAAACAAAAATAAAGTTCCTGAACATTCACCCACTGGCATTTGTAACAGAAATCAATGCTACCGATGAGCTCTGAAATATGACAATATACTGATGTCAGTCAAAATTAGAACATAGAACATAGAACAGTACAGCACACGATGTTGTGCCAAACCTTTAACCTACTCTAAGATCTAAGTAACTACCTACCCTTCATTCTACTATCATCCATGTACGTATCCAAAATTATTAGCCATAATTGCACTTGTGTATATAATTAATAACTTCAGGCAGTGGAAGATGAAGGATTGGATGGTGTAGTCTGCAGTGTACAAGTACAGCATTTCAGTTCTGAAATATTGGCTTGAAATATTTCCAGATTATTGGGATGAAAATTTCTTGGTTTTCTTTTAGTCTGCACGTGTGCCTCTCTGTTCTCGCCATCTGTGTTTATTGTCTGTTCAATCTGTGTGTCTCTCTCTCCTGTGTATTTGTCTCTTGTTCAGTCCAGCCACGTGGTTCTCTCCATCTCTTTAGTTTGTCTCTACTTCTCTCTCTCACTCACTATTCCACCCAAGTATCTCCCTCTCTTTTGTCTGGATGTTCTTCTTTCTGTCTGTTGTGGTCTGTCTGCCCGTCTCGCCTGTTTGTCTGAGTGTCTCTCACTCTTCCTCTTCACTCCCCTGTTATAATACCACATCAGTGACACAGATCACATATATGATTTCTGGTCTATGCTGAGCATGCTGATGTCAGATGGGCAACAATAGATGCATTAGAATTGGCTCAAGGCTTTAGAGGAGAAGTGGGAACAGCACAATCATTGCTATCCAGTGAGTACTGCAGGAAAGGGTATGTTACACGAAGATAACAATACGATCCTTGACGAATTGGCCTGCTGACATGAAGAACGACCATTTCAAGATATCGAAGGATTGCTGCTATCCTTCAAACTGTACCTTACTTTCAAGGAAGCTAAACAAGGCAGGAGAGAGAGAAAACTGGAACAGTTAAGGGTTCTATAGGAAATATGTATGGGCAATCTCATCCCAAATCTCTTTCGGCTGCTCAATTCACAATGCTTTAAGCAGCACTATGCAAACTATGTCAATTCCCCTGGGGCAGACAGCGTCAGTGGCCGCTACCTGCGCTGCCCATGCAGTGTTCTTCAATGACATTAATGAGGAAACCCACGGGCCATGCAAGTAGCAAACAAACTTTTTTCCCATAAGTATGACCGATATGGGAAATGGAGGCATTTCACACTGGTGCTCCTTCACTTTTATGAAGAACAAACCCCCCCAACTGACCCTCATGCATTTGTCCATGGTAATCAACGAATATAGGTTATTTTATACACAAGATGAAAACGGAGTTGAGGAAAAGACTTCAAAAGCTGACATCACAATCCACTTAGTGAAAAGAGCCTGTAACTACATTGTGACAGTTGACATAACAAAATGGAATGGGAACTGAGAGCACAGCCATTTACAATGGTAAATGTCAGAACAAAAGTACAACCAAATATTGTGATAACAGGAAGTAATGCCTGCAGATGGGAAGTGCATGCCCTGTACAAGATATTAAAAAAGATCAAATTCTGTCGAGCACTAAGCCAAGGTTTACTGTTCTATGCTTGTATCAGAGCTGGACCTGTACAACACTGGACATAAATTATAAAAATGCATTCCATCCCATTCCCAGCTTCTTCATCTTCATGGCCATAAAAATATTTTAAATGAATTGAATAAACTTACTCTGCTTTATATTTTTGATGAATGCAGATTTTCCATCAATCAGATTCCATGTCCTGTAGAAATAAAAAGGCAAGTTAGATAGGTTACATCTGCGTCCCTAGAACTACTTCATCTTTTGCCAAACAGTTATGCAAAGTGTGGGATAAGCTTTAACTATTGAGTCTGCTCTGGTATATTGATACAGTTACCATGTATCTTGGCAGTAAATATATGGAAGTTATAGTACTATGTTGCTTTAGAGACCAGGCAACGTCAACTTACACCTCGGCCATTGGAGTACATTAGTGGAACACCAGCCAAAACATCCACAGCTGACAAGTATCCTATCTACACTTTTTTTCCCCAAAACAGCCACAAGGTGACAAAGTCATTTTTGTGGACAAATGCTCCAAAAGTCTGTCAAGAAACTACAGAGCACAGTAACAGTCGCAACCCACAGATAAATTCACAAGTAGTCTAAAACAGAAACAAGCATTCACCATTTCTAAAAGCTTCCTGTACTACCATGGCATGAAATGACTTGCTAGCCCACTCACCCTGCCTACGCCTTCAGTCCCCACATTTCCATCCAATCAACTACAGGCTAGTAATGGGTTCCTGACAACTTAACTTGAGCTAGTTCTGAAGGGGTGTCCAGGTCACATGGAAGGAAGCATGTCCTCCAAACAGCCCAGGTGAAACTGTGGGTAAGAGAACCTGTGCACTTTGTCATGCAGTGCATGAAGCTATTCATGAACAAGAGCTGGAGAGTATTCCCTCCAAAAGGAATGGAAACGCAGAATGCAATCCTTGAGAATTCAGTAAACATACCATTACCCCACAGAATGAACACTGAATTCAGTTACTTTACCCAGTACCTCTTGTAACAGCTGACACGATATCATTCATTAAAAACAGTGAAGTGGAAAGCTACCTTACCCTAAATTGAGATGGTTAATTTGTTCATTGCATCAGAAAATAACTCTGAAGCGATACACACTCAAAGAACAAAGAGAACAAAGAACAGAACAGCACAGGAACAGGTCATTCGGCCCTCCAAGCCTGTGCCGATCATGATGCCTGTCTAAACTAAAACTTTCTGCGCTTCCGGGGTCCGTATCCCTCTATTCCCATCCTATTCATGTATTTGTCAAGATGCCCTCTTAAACATTGCTATTGTACCTGCTTCCACCACCTCCCCGGGCAGCAAGTTCCAGCCACTCACCACCCTCTGTGTAAAAAACTTGCCTCGCACATCCCCTCTAAACTTTGCCCCTCGCACGTTAAACCTATGTCCTCTAGTAACAGACTCTTCCACCCTCGGAAAAAGCTTCTGACTATCCACTCTGTCCATGCAACTCATAACTTTGTAAACCTCTATCATGTCGCCCCTCCACCTCCGTCGTTCCAGTAAAAACAATCCAAGTTTCTCCAATCTCTCCTCATAGCTAATATCCTCCAGACCAGGCAACATCCTGATAAACCTCTCCTGTAACCTCTCTAAAGTCTCCATGTCCTTCTGGCAGTGTGGCGACCAGAATTGTACACAATATTCCAAGTGTGGCCTAACTAAGGTTCTGTACAGCTGCAGCATTACTTGCCAATTTTTATACTCAATGCCCCGACCGATGAAGGTAAGCATGCCGTATGCCTTCTTGACTACCTGATCCACCTGAGTTGCCATTTTCAGTGATCTGTGGACCTGTACGACCAGGTCTCTCTGCCTGTCAATACTCCTAAGGGTTCTGCCATTTACTGTATACTTCCCATCTCTATTAGATCTTCCGAAATGCATTACCTCACATTTGTCCAGATTAAACTCCATCTGCCATTTCTCCGCCCAAGTCTCCAACCTATCAATATCCTGCTGTATCCTCTGACAATCCTCATCACTATGCGCAACTCCACTAACCTTTGTGTCATCAGCAAACTTACGAATCAGACCAACTACATTTTCCTCCAAATCATTTATATCTACTACAAACAGCAAAGGTCCCAGCACTGATCCCTGTGGAACACCACTAGTCACAGCCCTCCATTCAGAATAGCACCCTTCCACTGCTACCCTCTGTCTTCTATGACCAAGCCAGTTCTGTATCCATCTTGCCAGCTCACCTCTGATCCCGTGTGACTCACCTTTTGTACCAGTCTGCCATGAGGGACCTTGTCAAAGGCTTTACTGAAGTCCATGTAGACAACATCCACTGCTCTTCCTTCATCAATCATCTTCGTCATTTCCTCAAAAAACTCCATCAAGTTAGTGAGGCACGACCTCCCCTTCACAAAACCATGCTGCCTCTCGCTAATAAGTCCATTTGTTTCCAAATGGGAGTAAATCCTGTCCCAAAGAATCGTCTACAATAATTTCCTGTAATTTCCTGGATTATCCTTGCTACCCTTCTTAAACAAAGGAGCAACATTGGCTATTCTCCAGTCCTCTAGGACCTCACCTGTAGCCAATGAGGATACAAAGATTTCTGTCAAGGCCCCAGCAATTTCCTCCCTTGCCTCCCTCAGTATTCTGGGGTAGATCCCATCAGGCCCTGGGGACTTATCTACCTTAATGTTTTTCAAGATGCCCAACACCTCCTCCTTTTTACTCTATGTAACCGAACATGGGTGTTCTAACTGAAGAACAAAAAGCGCTAGATCCATAGTGAATCTGTACTACATCAGCCTATGTGTTAGAAAAGAGAGTATGACTGTCCATTATGATGGATCAGATAACCACTGCAGTGGTTTAACCCGCCATGTCACTTCCAGTCGCAATTGTTTCACAAAACAGGTAAATAACAGCTGGGAGATAAATGATCTGTACACACCATCATTCTATGCATATAGGAGCAAAAGCAGCTTAGTAAGAAGGCAGGAAACTTCTTGTTTTATTAAAAAAAAACATGGAACACGTAACCCAAGTACAGCACAGGACTGGAAACTGACCTGGCTCAGGTCTGAGCAGGTTTAGTGTTTCGCAGTTTGCAAGCAAAACATGGAACCTTACTTACTCATTTAGCTAAATCAGCCAGAACACTAAAACACTTACATAAGAGCTGCAGCTTATTACAGCCATGATGCAGATTTAAGAATAAATTTTCCACTATTCCATTACAAAATCTTGACAGAGTACATTTTGGGTAGTCGCAAAATGCACAGCCCCAGAGTTTTTGTCCATTACAAGAAAGTAAGCTGTGCATGTACAATATCCAAACATGGAAGTTAGGCAGGCAAGACTTCATATTGGGAATACAAAAATAGAAAATTACTCCCTTGGTAGCACACCATCACAACAAATTGCTTATAATGAATTTCAAATCTGCTCACACAGGAGGATTCATCTCATTATAATGTTCCAGAATTACTTAGCTATCAGCATTTATATATTTTTTTTAAATTCAACTATATTTACCTCCTGAAGACAAAAAAAAATTAAAATTAGAGTCTTGGTTACCTTGCATATGCATATGGTGGAGCAGTTGCCATTTACGTGTCTTTAGGCGGCACAGTGGCGCAGTGGTTAGCACCGCAGCCTCACAGCTCCAGTCACCCGGGTTCAATTCTGGGTACTGCCTGTGTGGAGTTTGCAAGTTCTCCCTGTGTTTGCGTGGGTTTCCTCCGGGTGCTCCGGTTTCCTCCCACATGCCAAAAGACTTGCAGGTTGATAGGTAAATTGGCCATTAGCAATTGCCCCTAGTATAGGTAGTTGGTAGGGAAATATAGGGACAGGTGGGGATGTGGTAGGAATATGGGATTAGTGTAGGATTAGTATAAATGGGTGGTTGATGGTTGGCACAGACTCGGTGGGCCGAAGGGCCTGTTTCAGTGCTGTATCTCTAAACTAAACTTTAATCAGATCTGCTTTATCCTAATAATATCCACATACCTTAATGTTTTGTCCGTTCCTACTGATAAGGCCAGCTTTCCAGATGGATGCACCGACAGTGATGATACTTGGCCTCTGGTCAAACAAAGCAACCGCTTAACATCACATAATCCTCCAGATTTAGATTCCTACAAATGTCTACTTGATCGACACCCTATCCGCCACCATAAACATCTACTGCCTCCACTATAGACATACTGTGGCTCTAGTGTGTAACATCTACTGGATGTACTGCAGCTACCTGCCAAGGCTTCTTTGACAGTACCTCCAGCATCTAGAAAGACAAGGTGCGCAGGTGCATAGGATATCACCAGAATCAAGTTACAAACCATCTTAACTTGGGTAGATATCACTGCTGCTTTATCGTTACTGGGTCAATATCCTGGAACATCTTAGCTAACAGCACTATGGAAGCACCTTCACACATGGACAGCTGCGATTCAAGACAGCGGCTCTCCACCACCTTCTCAAGAGCAACTAGGGATGTCTTGCTAGCAATGATTGTATCCCGAGAAAGAAAAAAAAAACAAAAATACTCTACTGGCAGGTCGTTATGAAATCAACAATCTGCAGAAATGTACTGTTATGCTATTCGATCTTATCAGAGCTCGAGTTCAGAGCCCAAAATCTGACTTTATATACACAATACCTGTAGTATACCTTAGTCCAGTGGGTCAAACAGAACATCTTTGTTATTCCAATTAGCTCACTGAATTGCTAGCAGACTTGTGTGTCTTTGTCCTTGGACAGCAGACTTTCGCAATGTACCAGAAAGCAGGTATGTTAAAAGCAAAAACTAAATAGGGGCAGAAAGTCAATACAACAGATTTTATTTAACTAGAGAAATTTTAAATGCCACCTCCTCGCATGCAAAAATAATAAGTGACCCTCCGCTAACTGTCTTAGTAATAAACTTGGAGCAGCATCCATAATAAACTTATACACAAGGATTAGTCTATCTTCAGGATTCTTCAAGAATTCATCTCCATTTCAATGGAACAGATGGTGCTATTCACACTTGTACAAACCTATCAAATTGAAGTGCAGCTTTCTGAATCTCTTCCAGACGCTAGATACAAATCCATTTGTAAATAGGAACATAGAAACAGGAGCACAGGAGCTATTCAGTCCCTCGAACCTGTTCCACTGCCATTCAATGAGATCAGGGCTGATCTGTAGCCTAACTCCATCGACCCACCTTTGCTCCAACTCATAAGGGAAAACGGTGGCGTTGTAGTAATATCACTGAATAAGCAATCCAGAGGCCCAGGTAAATGCCCTGGGTTCACGGGTTCTAATTGCACCATGGCAGCTGGCGGAATTTAAATTCAATTAATTAATTTTAAAAATCTGGAATGTTAAAAAAGTTAGTCTCAATAATGGTACCATGAAGCTGTCATCAATTGTCGTAAAACCCCATCTGGTTCACTAATGTTCCTTATGGAAGGAAATCTGCTGTCCTTACCCGGTCTGGCCGACATGGTGACTCCAGACCCACAGCAATGTGCTTGACTCTTAACTGCCCTCTCAAATGGCCTAGCAAGCCATTCAGTTGTCAAGGGCAATTCAGGATTTGCAACAAATGTTGACCTTGCCAGCAACGCCAATGAAAGATTCTTTTTTAAATGTCCTTGATGCCCTTGGCTAGCAAAAAAATTTATCAGACTTTAAATTATGACTTGAGTTAGCATCTACTGCTTTTTAATGGGAGTGTGTACCACACTTCTACTGCCCTTTGTAAGACCATAAAGAAATCGGAGCAAAAGTATAGCCCTTCAAGCCTGCTCCACCATTCAATACAATATTGGCTGATCTTCTGTCTCAATTCCACTTGTCGCACGCTCCCATTATCCCTGGATTCCACAGGATACCAAGAATAGTTAAGGATCCTCTCGGGAAGTGTGATCATCGCATGTTAGAAGTTCAAGTTCAGTTTGAGGGCGAGAAACTGGAGTCCCACACTAGCGTTCTGCAGTTAAATAAAGGTAATTACATAGGCTTGAGGACAGATTTGGCCCTAGTGGACTGGGCAGGAAGACTAAAAGGTAGGAAAATTGATGAACAGTGACAGATATTTAAGGAGATATTCAGTTCCTCCCAACGAAATTATATTCCAGAGAGAAAGAAAGATTTTAAAAGGGGGAAAAAACATCCGTGGCTAAGCAAGGAAGTTGAGGATAACAAAGACAGAAACTAAGGCATACCATATTACAAACGCCAGTGGCAGAATGGAAGATTGGGAAACTTTTAAAGATCAACAAAGGGTTACTAAAAAAGTAATAAAAAGAGCAAAGGTAAATTATGAAAGAAAACTAGCGCAAAATATCAAAAACGGATAGCAAAACCTTCTATAAGTATACAAAAGGGAAGAGAGTAGCTAAAGTGAATGTTGGTCCCTTGGAGGATGAGTCTGGGGAGTTAATAGAGGGGAACACTGAAATGGCGGAGACACTAAATTAGTATCTTGCCTCAGTTTTCACGGTGGAGGACACGAGTACCATCCCAATAGTAACAGGTAATGCAAAGGTTATAGATAGGGAGCAACTTAGAACAATCATCATCACTAGGGAAAAAGTACTGAGCAAACTATTCAGATTGAAGGCAGACAAGTCCCCAGGGCCTGATGGCCTACATCCTAGGGTCTTAAAGTGACAGCGGAGAGAGTGGATCCATTGGTTATAATATCCCAAAATTCCCTGGATGCAGGAAAGGTTCCAGTTGATTGGAAAAATGCTAATATAATGCCTTTATTCAAAAAAGGAGGGAGGCAGAAAGTAGGAAATGTAGACCAGTTAGTTTAATATCTGTCGTTGGGAAATTGTTAGACTCCATTATTAAGGAAGTAATAACAGGACAATTAGAAAGTCAAAACGCAATCCATCAGAGTCAGCATGGTTTTATGAAGGGTAAATCATGTTTGTCTAATTTGCTAGAGTTCTTCGAAGATGTAACAAGCAAAGTAGATAAAGGGGATCCTGTAGATGTCGTATATTTGGACTTCCAGAAGGCATTTGATCAGGTGCCACACAAAAGGTTAATACACAAGGCAAGATCACATGGGGTTAGGGGCAGTTTATTAGCTTGGATAGAGGATTGGCTAACCAACAGAAAACATAGAGTCGGGATAATTGGGTCTTTTTCTGGTTGGCAAGATGTAACTGGTGGGGTGCCACAGGGTTCGGTCCTCGGGCCCCAACTATTTACAATCTATATTAATGACTTGAATGCAGGGATAGAAGGTACTATAGACAAATTTGCAGATGACACTAAAGTAGGAGGAATAGTAAGTTGTAATAAAGAAATAGAAATTTACAAATTCCCTTTTGTATACTTATAGAAGGTTTTGCTATCCATTTTTGATATTTTGCGCTAGTTTTCTTTCATAATTTGGCAGATGGAGTTTAACGTGGATAAGTGAGAGGTTATCCATTTTGGTCGGAAGAATAGCAAGGCAAATTATTATCTAAATGGAGAGAAACTTCAGAGTGCTTCAGTGCAGAGGGATCTGGGTGTCCTCGTGCATGAATTGCCGAAAACTAGTATGCAGGTACAGCAGGTAATAAGGAAGGCAAATGGAACTTTGGCATTTATTGCTAAAGGAATAGAGTATAAGAGTAGGGAAGTTGCTGCAACTGTGCAACTGAGACTGCACCTGGAGTATTGCGTACAGTATTGGTCCCCTTACTTGAGGAGGGATGTAGTTACATTGGAGGCAGTTCAGAGGAGGTTCACTGGATTGATTCCAGAGATGAGGGGTTTGCCTTATGAAGAGAGATTGAGCAGTTTCGGCCTTTACTGTCTGGAGTTTAGCAGAATGAGTGGAGATCTAATTGAGGTACATAAGATGATTAAGGGGATTGACAAAGTAGACATAGAGAGGATGTTTCCTCTTGTGGGGCAATCTAGAACGAGAGATCATAGTTTTAGGGTAAGGGGTAGCAGATTTAAAACAGAAATGGGGAGAAATTACTTCTCTCAAAGGGTCGTGAGTCTGTGGAATTCACTACGCCAGAGTGCGGCGGACAGTGGGTAAATTTAAGGAGGAGATAGACAGACAGATTTTTAATTAGAAATGTTTTGAAGGGTTATGGAGAACAGGCAGGAATTTGGAGTTGAGGCCAAGATGAGATCAGCCATGATCGTATTGAATGGTGGAGCAGGCTCGAGGGGCTGAATTGCCTACTCCTGCTCCTGCTCCTAGTTCTTATGCTCATGAAACTAGAATCCATTCTAAAGGATGTGATAAATGGACACTTGGATAATAATGAGATCATAGTTTTAGGGTAAGGGGTAGCAAATTTAAAACAGAGATGGGGAGAAATTATTTTTCTCAAAGGGTCGTGAGTCTGTGGAATTCACTACCCCAGAGTGCGGTGGATGTCGGGACATTGAGCAAATTTAAGGAGGAGATAGACAGATTTTTAATTAGTAATGGGTTGAAGGGTTATGGAGAACAGGCAGGAAAGTCGATTTGAGGCCAAGATGAGATCAGCCATGATAGTATTGAATGGCGCAGCAGGCTCGAGGGGCTGAATTGCCTACTCCTGCTCCTAGTTCTTATGTTCTTGTTATGATCTAGCTCAGTCTTAAATATACTCAATAATGGAGCATCCACAACACTCTGGGATAGAGAATTCCAAACATTCACAACCTTGAGTGAAGGAATTTCTCAGCAATGCTAAATGATTGATGCCTTATCCTGACACTGTGCCTCTGGGTTTTAGAGTCCCCAGCTAGGGGAAACAACCTCTCAGGGGCGACCCTGTCAAGCCCTTTCAAAATCGTGTACGCTTCAATGAGATCACCTCTCATTCTTCTAAATTCCAATGAGTACAGGCCTAACCTGCACAACCTTTCCTCATAAGACAACACCTTCACCCCAGGAAACTTTCTTTGAACTGCCTCCAATGCAAGTATATCCCTCCTTAAATAAGGAGGCCAAAACTGTATGCAGCACTCTAGGTGTGGTCGCACTAAAGTCCTGCACAGTGTTACGACCGAGGCAGATGGAGTGCACTGTTAATTCAGTCCCACTTCTCCACCGGTCACAGTACATCAAATTTTCCCACTTAGCGGAACAGCCAATTGGACACTCTATTTGTCCCTAAATAAAGCACACCAACAGGTTTCTTTAATAAAAAAAAATTCATTTATTATAAAACCAAATCTTAACCAATAATGAAGTAAATATATACGCGAAGCCCAGTATCATTATCCTAGCCCTCACACACATCCAAAAAACTGGTTAACCAGGAAAAAAGGGATTTTTGTTTACAGCTGTTTCAAAGGAATGAAAGGAATAAAAAAAAAACTTGTACTGAAGCAAAGAGATGGAAGTCCTTTGGTTTGGCGAGGTGTCCCAAAGTCGAATGGTTGAATGCAACTCTGAGTCTTTCCAGGCCAGGCTGATGAACAGTCGGTTTTGGGTAGGCGTTCAAAGAAATTCAACTGCAGAAGCTTCACATAGGTCTTCCATCAAGTATGCAGCAACAGGTGTCAGCTCTCACATACATTCCACACAAAATTCCTTTTTAAAGATGCAAGGTTTCTGCAAGCATTCAGGGTTTCTTAAAAATGCAGGAGGCAAGAGTACCACTTCATACAGACTTTTGCTTTTCATGAGCAGGGATTCTTCAAAGAGAGGTAATAGTTATCTGCTTTTCCTTCTGATCTCCTGGCAGGTCCATATGCAGATTCTAACTGCCTGCTTTTAGTCCAAAAACCAGCATCTTTTAACAGTTCAAAGTGAAACTAACCTTTTCCAAGCAAGTCTCATGATAAGTCATAAATTCTCTCTCGTCACAACAAAGGGCAACTCTTACGTCAAAACCCTCTGCTATGTTTACTGGAAATCACATGCTTTCCAGAAAAAACTTGTTTACAGCTCAACCTTCTTTAACAAAAATGCCAAAGGTCAGCCTCCTCAGTTTAAAAATAGATTCCAAGTTTTAACAAAAAAAAATAGAAGTTCAGTAACATCTGTTACGACCAGGCGAGAAAGGTGTTTAGGGATCTTTTACTGTCTTCACCTGGTCTTATTGTAACCGGGTTTAATTTTAAACACACTGTTTTGAGCTCCGCCTTTGTGAATCCTTGTTCACAGCTTTCCAATTATAAGGCAAAGAAATGAGCCCAACAGATTTTCTTTAGGTTTAAAGAAGAAAAGTGAAATTTATTAAACCTTAAACTTTAACTCTAATACAGTTAATGCCTACGGATATACGACGCGCCCACGCTAGCATGCACATGCGATGCACACATGCAAATAGGGGCAGAAAAGAGAAGAAAAATAAAATGGAGAAGTTTGAGGCAGTCTCTAAAAGGAGTTTCTTGTCACTCTTTCTGTGTTTCCAGCTCACCGTAGAGCCCTTGATTGTAGACAACTCTTACTTCTTGTTGGGGCCCAGTATTTTTCTTAAACCCTGTTCACTGCAGGAGACTTTTCTCTCTGGGGTTCATATGTCTTCAATGGTTTCTGAAGCTGGTGAGAACGATATGAGAGCAGACAGGAGAGAGGTGTTCTCAGTCCAGGAGCTAACAGCCTACTGAGTTCAAATTCCCTGTTGGAAGTTCAAATTCAAAAAACTCCAATAGTCAGTCATGTGACCAAACTGGCCTGACATCAGCAGTTTGTGTATTCGGCCATCTTAGTAGTTAACTGGAATGCTTCAACGTCCAGTTAACAAAAATCCATTGTAAATTAAATTGGAGCAGGGAACAGCTCCTTTGTCGTTTGAAGTACTTGTCTGTTGATATGCTAATATCCCTCTCCAGCCTCCAAACTGTTTCCAACTATTTTTTAAAGCAAGTTCTTTCTTCACCATCAATAGTTTAAAATCAATGTGGAGAAATTAATTTTCCTCATTCTTGGCATGTGGTGGGGGGGGGGGGGGGGTGGGGGGGGCCGCTTGCCTGACACAACAGATAGAACAAGACTTCTCTACTTTAAACTGGACCAGCCATATAAATACTGTGGCTGCAAGAGCAGGTCAGAGGCTGGGAATTCTGCAACGAGTAACTCGCCTCCATCCAGGACAAAGCAGCCTGCCTGACTGGCACGCCATCCACCACCTTAAACATTCACTCCCTCCACCACCGGCACACAGCGGCAGCAGTGTGTACCAAAGACAAGTGCACTGCAGCAACTCACCAAACCTTTTTCGACAGCAACTTCCAAACCTGCAACCTCTGCCACCGAGAGAAACAAGTGCAGCAGCCACATGGAAACATAACCACCTGTAAGTTCCCCTCCAAGCCACACACCTTTTAACTTGGAACTATATCGCCGTTCCTTCACTGTCACTGGATCCAAAACCTGGAACTCCCTTCCTAACAGTGTGGGTGTCCCTAGACCAGATGGACTGCAGCGGTGGCTCACCACCAGCTTCTCAAGGACAATTAGCAATGGGCAGCAAATGCTGTCCTCGCCAACGATGCACACAACTCATAAAAGAATGTTTTAAAAAGCCATGACACTACTTGTCTGACAGGTTTACTGTTAATACACCTACAGAAGACCTTTGGATTCTCTTTCATGTTCGCCACCAATCTATTCTCGTATTGTCTCCATCTGGCTTATTGTCTTTTTCATTCGCCCTCTGCACTTTATATATTCAACCTGGCTCTCCCTTGTATTTGTCAAGCTGACATGTGTCATATTTTACAGCTTCATCCTACACTCTAACTTCTTCAGGGAGCTCAGGTTTTGGTTGCCCTTCCTTTCCCCCTTGGGGGAATGTACCGAGACTGCACCAGCAGCATTTCCTTTTTAAAAACCGCCCATTACACCATCACATCCTTGGCTGCCAGTCTTCAATTCTAATTTAAAAGCAAAATACTGCGGATGCTGGAAATCTGAAATAAAAGGGTCACTGACCTGAAACGTTAACTCTGCTTCTCTCTCCACAGATGCTGCCAGACCTGCTATTTCCAGCATTTCTTCTTTTCATTTCAATTCTAATTTACTAGCCCAGATGTCTCCTCAATTCGCTAAAATTAGCCCTCCGCCATTTAAGTAATAGTTATTCTGGATCACTCCTTGTCCTTCACCATCACTAATCTAAACCTTCCAATACTGTAATAAATATTCCTGAGGTACTTCTCTGACTGTTGTCACAGACCTGGATTATTCTTTTCTCCCTGAATTAAAAAATGTGTGTACACCTTTAAGACTGTTAAAAAGCGGTGCACCTTTAAGGGAGGAGAACATTCTGGAGAGACAGTGTCCCACAGCTGCATTTTGGTTACCAAGCAACAGCGAGAGAGGTCACATGGTATGATGTTTCCCTTTTGCCTGTGTGTGTAGCTGGCAGTAACCAGTTTGAAGCAGTTGGTTCTGTGAGTTTTTTCCAGCGAGGCAATCTGCAGAAAGGAGTTGTTGTGTTCTCTCTCTCAAGAAAAATTCTATAAGGCTACAAACCAAATTAACTCCCTAATAAGACCTTTTCTTTCTTAACAAATTACTTGTATTGCTGTGCTTATCATGGAAGGAACTGTTAGTGCTATTGCAGCCGATCTGCCTGCCGATCAAGAAGAGTGTTTTTCATCAAATCCAAGTGAAGACTTCAAGTGAACTTTGATTATCTTCACACCAGAAGACCTGTCACCAGGAACGTAAAACGCAAGAACTTAATTATTTATTTTACTCTCAAGGACAGCTAATTTTTTAAAACTCTACCTGTAAAACCAGACCACTTCTTTTTTAATGTATGTGCATGAGTGCAGGAGTTAGATGAACTTAAGCAGTTATAAAATCTTTAGACATAGGTTTATCTTAATAGTGTCTAGGATTATTTTTTTAAATAGTTAATTTGTTGTTGTCTAGAGAAACCTGGTTTGGTCTGTTTCATTCTGGGGATGCTGGAGTGTTTGATTTGGCAGTTTTTCTGATTTGGATAAAAATTAGTAAATCTGCTGCAACCTGTGGACTGACAGGTCCAAATTAACAGTGCGTTGCTCCCGCCGCAGTCGTAACACCGTGACATACGCCACTTCACTAGATCCAGCAGTGTCTCTTTCCTCATTGGGCAGAAAGCATGTGTGAACACAGGAAATTATGCTGAAAATATTCAAATAAAAGACAGAATGTGTTAACTTCAAAATGGGGAGTGAATTATACAACCAGTATTTCCCCTAAGCTGCGCAGCAACCTGAAACTTCCCATGCAGGCAGCACACAGGTCAGCCTCTTTAAGTTACTGCGTGTGTGTGGCTGCACAAGATAATTTAAAGGGGCCATGCATTTAAACAAGTTGCCCTTGCACTCCAAATAAAAATTAAAGTTGTACACTGTTTTCCCACTTCACCAAATGACTGTACTTGGACTTGACTCTCCAATTGCAACACTATGGGAGATTGACTCGTAGATGGCAAAATTTGAAATAGAACATAGAACATAGAACATACAGCACAGAACAGGCCCTTCGGCCCACAATGTTGTGCCGATCCTTTGTCCTCTGTCAAGGACAATTTAATCTATACCCCATCATTCTCCTTTATCCATATACCTATCCAAAAGCCTTTTGAAAGTCCCTAAAGTTTCTGACTCAACAACTTCCCCGGGCAAGGCATTCCATGCCTCGACCACTCTCTGGGTAAAGAACCTTCCCCTGACATCCCCCTTATATCTCCCACCCTTCACCTTAAATTTATGACCCCTTGTAACGCTTTGCTCCACCCGGGGAAAAAGTTTCTGACTGTCTACCCTATCTATTCCCCTGATCATCTTATAAACCTCTATCATGTCACCCCTCATCCTTCTCCTTTCTAATGAGAAGAGGCCTAGAATGTTCAGCCTTTCCTCGTAAGACTTATTCTCCATTCCAGGCAACATCCTGGTAAATCTCCTCTGCACCCTCTCCAAGGCTTCCACATCCTTCCTAAAATGAGGCGACCAGAACTGCACACAGTACTCCAAATGAGGCCTTACCAAGGTCCTGTACAGCTGCATCATCACCTCACGGCTCTTAAATTCAATCCCTCTGCTAATGAACGCTAACACCCCATATGCCTTCTTCACAGCCCTATCCACTTGAGTTGCAACTTTCAATGATCTATGCACATAGACCCCAAGGTCTCTCTGCTCCTCCACATGCCCAAGAACCCTACCGTTAACCCAGTATTTTGCATTCATGTTTGTCCTTCCAAAATGGACGACCTCACACTTTTCAGGGTTAAACTCCATCTGCCACTTTTCAGCCCAGCACTGCAACCTATCCAAGTCCCTTTGCAGACGACAATAGCCCTCCTCGGTATCCACAACTCCACCAACCTTTGTATCATCTGCAAATTTACTGACCCACCCTTCGACTTCCTCATCCAAGTCGTTAATAAAAATCACAAACAGGAGAGGACCCAGAACTGATCCCTGCGGCACGCCACTGGTAACTGGGCTCCAGGCTGAGTATTTACCATCTAAGACCACTCTCTGCCTTCTATCAGTTAGCCAATTCTTAATCCAACTGGCCACATTCCCCACTATCCCATGCCTCCTGACTTTCTCCATAAGTCTACCATGGGGGACCTTATCAAATGCCTTACTAAAATCCATGTACACCACATCCACTGGTTTACCCTCATCCACTTGCTTGGTCACCTGCTCAAAGAATTCAATCAGGCTTGTGAGGCAAGACCTACCCCTCACAAAACCGTGCTGACTGTCCCGAATCAAGCAGTGTCTTTCCAGATGCTCAGAAATCCTATCCCTCAGCACCTTTTCCATCAACTTGCCTACCACCGAAGTAAGACTAACTGGCCTGTAATTCCCAGGGTTGTTCCTATTCCCTTTCTTGAACAGGGGCACAACATTTGCCACCCTCCAATCACCTGGTACCACCCCCGTCAGCAGAGAAGATGAAAAGATGAAATGTGAGAGATCTTCCTCTCTGTCACATGCATAAGAAAATCATCAATCCTAAACTGCAGGAATGATTCTTACTTATGAGCTTGAATAGACTTCAGGCACTCCCATTTTTTTGTGTTCCACACACAGATGAGTCCATCTTCTGCTCCACTGAGTAAATGTGTATTTCCATAAAATTCCAGGCAGGTTATTGTACCTTCAGAAAAGGTAGGCCAAGATTAGATCAACACTAAAGCACATACAATACAGAGGTGACATATCACAAATAGATGCCGATTATCAACATCTAACATTGATCACTTATCAGTCCCAGACAGAAGCAAAAGCACTTTGGCAGCAAAATCATCAAAAGGAAGCAAATCGTGTAATGCCTAATATTTTCAAAATGTAATTATGCGGCCCCACATAATCTTAGTTTTCTTCCCAATGTGGAACTGAATTGGGTACACTAATAAGATCCCAGGTGCACAGCTAGTTGATCCCATCGAGAGCAACAAAGGTTCCTGAGGCTGGGTGGGGATGGCAGGGGAAGGAGGCTCTAATTTCCCTCCGTATCTCTAGGCTACAAAGGAAAAGGTTAGCCAGTGTTGGAGCTTCTGATTGCTATGGAGTGACTTCTGTTGGGAAAATCAGTGAAGGCAGGATCAGCTCAGCTGTGATGGCCCTCATGGTCATTAACACTGACACTGTTAAGCTCACATCTGATGAATAGCCATTTGGACAAGTTACAGAATGGCAGACAGTGCCTCTGAAATGGTCCCTAGTAAGCACCTCAAGCAAGTGGGAGATCTGTTCAGAAATGACAAGTGTGCAACGTGCACCCACACCACGTGAGTACATCATTGGAAGACATGTCAAAATCCACTATACTCCGCCCAACCAAATGATTTATTCAAAACTTAAGAGGCTGCAAAACTCGGATTGTAGTGCCCACAGTTTCAGGGCTTTTGGTGCCGTTTTGGAACCAAACTGATCAATTCACCACCCACCCCTTCATTCACCTCCCAACATTTAAGCAAGAGTCAAACTCAACACTTAGCACTGCTACAAGCCTCACACTCAAATCTCACAATATGCGCACACACACTGCCAAATATTCATAGAACAGAATCAGAGAATGATTACACTACAGAAAGCCTGTCATTTCCATGCAGACTCTCTGCAAAAGCAGCTCAGCTAGTCTCACTCCCCAGCCCTTACCCCATCACCCTGCAAATTTTTTCTCTTCAGATAATTATCCAATTCCCTTGTGAAAGCCACAATTGACTCTGCCTCCACCAAACTCTCAGGCAGTGCATTCCAGATCCTCCCACACGCTGTGTGAAAAGGGTTTTTCCACGTCGCCTTTGGTTTTCTTTCCATTCATCTTAAATCAGTGTCCCATGATTCTCGGCCCTGCTGCACTGAGTGTGAAGAACGGAGTTTGGTAAGTGAGTGAATTTTAAGGGTTAATCTCTCAAGACTAGTTTTTGTTTTGTTTACATCTAGCAGTGAATTGAAATTCCTTTTCCAGTTAAGAGATAAGTTAGGTTCCTTGCAGTTTTAAACAGGGATACACTTAACACTCCGAGAACAGCTGTAGATAGTTGACTAGGTAGCGAGCTTAAATTGGTTTCTGAGCTGTAGCAGAACTGACACAGCATTGTTTTCCGAGTATAAATTCTGGGGGCTCTCAGTGCTGCTGGTCTCCATTGAGTGTTGCTGGAGATTACAGAATGTTAAGGAGGGAGTTTGGTAATGAGAGGAACATAAATTGAGTGCACAGAGTGCAAAGTGGGAGTTTGGTGTGTGAGGGAGGGGCTCCTTTCCTTCTACCTTTTTTCAACCTCCAGTTGCTGCCTCTCTCTTCAGTACAGGGGAAGAAGTTAATTGGTGAGTAAGTATTTTACTTCTCATTGTAATAAAAAGTTTTGAAAAGTTATGTTATGGTAGGTCAGCTTGGCCAAGTGGAATGTACGTCCTGTGGTATGTGGGCGGCACAGTGGCGCAGTGGTTAGCACCGCAGCCTCACAGCTCCAGGGACCCGGGTTCGATTCTGAGTACTGCCTGTGTGGAGTTTGCAAGTTCTCCCTGTGTCTGCGTGGGTTTTCTCTGGGTGCTCCGGTTTCCTCCCACAAGCCAAAAGACTTGCAGGTTGATAGGTAAATTGGCCATTATAAATTGTCACTAGTATAGGTAGGTGATAGGGAAATATAGGGATGGGTGGGGATGTTTGGTGGGAATATGGGATTAGTGTAGGATTAGTCTAAATGGGTGGTTGATGTTCGGCACAGACTCGGTGGGCCGAAGGGCCTGTTTCAGTGCTGTATCTCTAATCTAATCATAATCAAGTCATGGATGCACCACGTGTCCTAGACGAACACATTGCAGGAAGTGTCATCGGCTTCAGTAGTCTGAGCTCCAGGTTTCATAATTTGAGAAGAGGCTGGAGTCACTGTTGTGCATCTGCGAGGCAGAGGACTACGTGGATATCATATTTAGAGAGATGATCACACCACAGGTTAGGAGCATACAGGCAGAAAGGGAATGGGTGACCACCAGGCAGTCTAAGAGAACCAGGCAGACACTGCAGGAGTCCCCTGAGTCTATCTTGCTTGTGAATCGGTTTTCCATTTTGGATACTGGTGAGAACGATGGTTCCTTGGGGGAGTGCAACCAGAGCAAAGTCTGTGGCACCGTGGCTGGCTCAGCTGCACAGGAAGAGAGGAAGAAGAGTGGAAGAGCAATAGTGATAGGGGATTTGATAGTTGGGGACCATACAGGCATTTCTGTGGCAGTAAATGTGACTCCAGGATGGTGTATTGCCTCCCTGGTGCCAGGGTCAAGGATGTCACGGAGCAGCTGCAGGACATCCTTCTGGGGAGCAAGAGGTCGTGATCCACATTGGTACCAATGACATAGGTAGGAAGAAGGATGAGGTCCTGAAAGCAGATGTTAGGAAGGAAATTAAAAAGCAAGACCTTTTAAGCAGTAATCTCAGGATTGTCACATGCTAGTGAGCATAGGAATAGGAAGATTGATCGATTTAACATGTAGCTGGAGAATTAGTGTAGGAGGGAAAACCTCAGATTTCTGAGGCATTGGGACTGGTTCTGGGGCAGGTAGGACCTGTACAAGATGGACAGGCTACACCTTAACAGGACCAAATCTAATATCCTTGCATAGAGATTTACTTGTGCTGTTGGGGAGGGTTTAAACCAGCTTATCAGGGGTATGGGAACCTGAGGGGTACTTCAAAATGGAAGGAGATAGAAAAGTCGCAAGTGATATTAGAAGACTAGCATCAACAAAGGTGAGCATCAACTCGGCTTAGAATGCAGAATAATATCAAGCTAACAAGGTTAAGGGCACTCTACCTGAATGCACGCAGTATTCGCAACAAGGTAGCTGACTTAATGGGCCAAAGAGAGGGAAATGGGTATGATCTAATTGCCATAATGGAAATGTGGCTACAGGGTGATCAAGACTGGGAACTGAATATTCAAGGATATTCCACATTTAGGAAGGATAGGCAAAAAGGAAAAGGAGGTGGTGTTGGGCTGATAAGGAATGGGATCAATACATTAGCAAGGGAGGATCTCAGATCGGAAGAACAAAATGTGGAATCTGTTTGGGCGGAGCGAGGAAACAGCAATGGTCAGCAAACATTGGTAGGAATTGTTTTATAGGCCACCAAACAGTAATGGTAGTGTGGAGCATGATATTAATCAGGAGACTAGAACAGCATGCGGCATGGGTAATACAGTAATCATGGGTGACGTCAGTGTGCATATAGACTGGGAAAACCTCATGAGCACTAACACTGTGGAGGACGAGTTTTTGGAGTGTTAGGGATGGTTTTCTAGAGCAGTATGTTGAGGAACCAGCCAGAGAACAGGCTATCTTAGATCTAGTTTTATGTAATTAGAAAGGGCTAATTAATAATCTTGTTGCAAAAGAACCTTTAGGGATTAGTGACCACATTAGAACAAGAACAAAGAACAGTACAGCACAGGAACAGGCCATTCGGCCCTCCAAGACTGCACCGATCCTGATGCCTGCCTAAATTAAAACATTCTGCACTTCCGGGGGACCGCATCCCTCTATTCCCATCCTATTCATGTATTTGTCAAGATGCCTCTTAAACGTCACTATTGTACCTGCTTCCACCACCTCCCCCGGCAGCAAGTTCCAGGCACTCACCACCCTCTGTGTAAAGAACTTGCCTCGCACATCCCCTCTAAACTTTGTACCTTGCACCTTAAACCTATGTCCCCTAGTAACTGACTCTTCCACCCTGGGAAAAAGCTTCTGACGATCCACTCTGTCCATGCTGCTCATAACTTTGTAAACATCTATCATGTCGCCCCTCCACCTCTGTCATTCCAGTGAAAACAATCCAAGTTTACCCAACCTCTCCTCATAGCTAATGCCCTCCAGACCAGGCAACATCCTGGTAAACCTCTTCTGTACCCTCTCCAAAGCCTCCACATCCTTCTGGTAGTGTGGTGACCAGAATTGCAGGAAATATTCCAAGTGTGGCCAAACTAAAGTTCTGCACAGCTGCAGCATTACTTGCCAATTTTTATATTCTGTGCCCCGACCGATGAAGGCAAGCATGCCGTATGCCTTCTTGACTACCTTATCCACCTGCGTTGCCACTTTCAGTAACCTGTGGACCTGTACGCCCAGATCGCTATACCTGCAGAACACCACTAGTCACATCCCTCCATTCAGAAAAGCACCCTTCCACTGCTACCCTCTGTCTTCTATGACTGAGCCAGTTCTGTATCCATCTTGCCAGCTCACCTCTGATCCCATGTGACTTCACCTTTTGTCCCAGTCTGCCATGAGGGACCTTGTCAAAGGCTTTACTGAAGTCCATATAGATAACATCCACTGCCCTTCCTTCATCAATCAGCTGTGTCACTTCCTCAAAAAACTCAATCAAGTTAGTGAGACATGACCGCCCCTTCACAAAACCATGCTGCCTCTCACTAATAAGTTCATTTGTTTCCAAATGGGAGTAAATTCTGTCCCGAAGAATCCTCTCTAATAATTTCCCTACCACTGACGTAAGGTAAGGCTCACCGGCCTATAATTTCCTGGATTATCCTTGCTACCCTTCTTAAACAAAGGAACAACATTGGCTATTCTCCAGTCCTCTGGGACCTCACCTGTAGCCAATGAGGATGCAAAGATTTCTGGCAAGGCCCCAGCAATTTCTTCCCTTGCCTCCCTCAGTATTCTGAGGTAGATCCCGTCAGGCCCTGGGGACTTATCTACCTTAATGCTTTGCAAGACACCCAACACCACCTCCTTTTTCATAATGAGATGACTGAGACTATCTACACTCCCTTCCCGAGGCTCATCATCCACCAAGTCCTTCTCTTTGGTAAATACTGATGCAAAGTGCTCATTTAGTACTTCACCCATTTCCTCTGGCTCCACACGTAGATTCCCTTCTCTGTCCTTGAGTGGGCCAACCCTTTCCTGAGTTACCCTCTTGCTCTTTAAGTTCCTTTCTACTGTCTTTATATTCCTCAAGGGATTCATATGTTCCTAGCCTTGCAGCCCTTACGAATGCTTCCTTTTTCTTTTTGACTAGGCTCACAATATCCCACGTTATCCAAGGTTCCCTAAACTTGCCAAACTTATCCTTCTTACTCACAGGAACATGCTGGTCCTGGATTCTAATCAACTGACGTTTTAAAGACTCCCACATGTCAGATGTTGATTTACCCTCAAAGAGCCGCCCCCAATCTAAATTCTTCAGTTCCTGCCTAATATTGTTATAATTAGCCTTCCCCCAATTTAGCACCTTCACCCGAGGACTACTCTTATCTTTATCCACGAGTACCTTAAAATTTATGGAATTATGGTCACTGTTCCCGAAATGCTCCCCTACTGAAACTTCGACCGCCTGGCCGGGCTCATTCCCCAATACCAGGTCCAGTACAGCCCCATCCCTAGTTGGACTATCTACATAATATAAAAGCAAAATACTGCGGATGCTGGAAATCTGAAACAAAAACAAGAAATGCTGGAATCACTCAGCAGGTCTGGCAGCATCTGTGGAAAAGAAGCAGAGTTAACGTTTCGGGTCAGTGACCCTTCTTCGGAACTATCTACATATTGTTTCAAGAAGCCCTCCTGGATGCTCCTTACAAATTCTGCCCCATCCAAGCCCCGAGCACTAAGTGAGTCCCAGTCCATATAGGGGAAGTTAAAATCACCCACCACTACAACCCTGTTACCTTTACATCTTTCCAAAATCTGTCTACATATCTGCTCCTCTACCTCCCGCTGGCTGTCGGGAGGCCTGTAGTAAACCCCCAACATTGTGATTGCACCCTTCCTATTCCTGTGTTCCACCCATATTGCCTCGCTGCACGACCCCTCCGAGGTGTCCTCCCGCAGTACAGCTGCGATATTCTCAACAAGGAATGCAACACCCCCAACCATTTTACATCCCCCTCTGTCCCGCCTGAAGCTTCTAAATCCCGGAACATTTAGCCGCCAATCCTGTCCTTCCCTCAACCAAGTCTCTGTAATAGCAACAACATCATAGTTCCAAGTACTAATCCAAGCTCTAAGTTCATCTGCCTTACCTGTTATACTTCTCGCATTGAAACAAATGCACTTCAGACCACCAGTCCCGCTGTGCTCCGCAACATCTCCCTGCCTGCTCTTCCTCTCAGTCTTACTGCATTATCGACTAGTTCCCCCTCATTTATTTCCCTTGCTGTCCTACTGCTCTGGTTCCCACCCCCCTGCCACACGAGTTTAAACCCTCCCGACTGACGCTAGCAAACCTCACAGCCAGGATATTTGTACCCTTCCAGTTTAGATGCAGTCCCATCTGTCCCTGAAGAGATCCCAATGGTCCAGATATCTGAAACCCTCCCTTCCACACCAGCTGTTCAGCCACGTGTTTAGCTGCACTATCCACCTGTTTGTAGCCTCACTGGCACGTGGCACAGGGAGTAATCCCGAGATTACAACCCTAGAGGTCCCGTCTTTTAACTTTCTACCTAACTCCCTAAACTCCCCCTGCAGGACCTCATCACTCTTCCTGCCTATGTCATTGGTACCGATGTGTACCACAACCTCTGGCTGTTCACCCTCCCCCTTCAGAATTCCCCCTGTCCGTTCAGAGACATCCTTGACCCTGGCACCAGGGATGCAACATACCATCCTAGAGTCTCTTTCACGTCCACAGAAGTGCCTATCTGTGCCCCTGACTATAGCGTCCCCTATAACTATTGCTCTTCTGCACTTTGTCCCTCCCTGCTCAACAGTGCCAGCTGTGGTGCCACTGCTCTGGCTGCTGCTGTTTCCCCCTGATAGGCCATCCCCCCCAACAGTATCCAAAACGGTATATTTGTTAGAGAGGGGGATAGCCACTGGGGATTCCTGCACTGACTGCCTGCCCGTTCTAGCGGTCACCCATCTATCTGCCTGCACCTTGGCAGTTCTCTAAACCACTTCTCTAAAACTCCTGTCTGACACTTTCTGCCACCTGCATGCTCCTAAGTGCATCCAGTGCCGCTCCAACCGATCCATGCGGTCTGTGAGGAGCTGTAACTGGGTACACTTCCTGCAGACGGAGTTGTCCAGAACGCTGGAAGCCTCACTGACCTCCCACATCTCAAAGGTGAAGCACTTCACCCCTCTAACTGACATTTCTAGCACTAATTAATAAATTAATTTAAAATAAATACTTAGTAAATCCTTACTAAATTGTTATAATTACCGATATGGTCCCTAGTGCTAGATTCCTACTATAAATATTAAATGCTAAGTAAATATAGTAATCTCCTCCCTCTGGTTTGGTTACTCTACTTATTAGTTAGTTAATTAGGGTTTTAATCAATTTTTAATCAATGTTTTATTTTCAAATTCAGTTTTTAAAAAAAAAAATCCCTACCAGCCAATCAGGTCACAGCTTTCCTGTGATGTCACTTACACATTTTTTTTCCCCAGAGGCAAGTTTTATTTTATACTCATCAGTCTGGAACTCTGCCCTCCGATTCTTCTCCCAGTCAGCTGTGCTCTTTGGAAGCTCTCGGCTCCCCTCACTGAGGACAGGTAGGAAATAAAGGAGCTCCTCACTCCCTCCTTACCGAACATCCTCAGTTACCAAACTTCCACTGTAGCACTCAAATGCAACCAAAGTCAGCACTCCAGTGCAAACAAAACATTATGATAGAATTTTCTGTTTGAAAGTGAGGTTGTTCAATCTGAAGCGAGGGTGTTAAATTTGAACAAAGGAAATTATGAAGGTATGAGGGGCAAACTGGCTGAGGTGGATTGGGAAAATACATTAAAACTGATGACAGTACATGGGCAATGGATAGTCTTTTTAGAAATATTATAGTTTACAGCAACTTTCCATTCCTTCAAAGCACAAAAACCCCCAAAAGTAAAGGCAGTCAACTGTGGATAACAAAGGAAGTTAAGGATTGTATAAAATTAATAGAAAAAGGCCTATAAAGTTGCCAGAAATAGTAGTAAAGCTTAGGATTGTGAAGATTTTGGAATACAACAAAGGATAAAGAAAAGGGAGAATAGAATATGAAGGTAAGCTAGTAAAAAATATAAAAACTGACTAAACGCTTCTGCAGGTTGACTAAGGAAATGTTTGACTAAGACAAATGAGGGTCCATTACAGGCAGAGTCAGGAGAATTTATAATAGGGAATAGAGAAATGGCAGAGAAGCTGAATGATTACTTTCTGTCTGTTTTCATTGAAGGAGACACAAGAAAGCTCCCAGAATTCGAGATCCCAGGGACTGGGGGAATAAGGAATTGAAGAAAATTAGCACGAGTAAAAAGGTTGTATTGGAAAAATTAATGGGGCTGAAGGTTGATAAGTTCCCAGGGCCTGATATTCTGCAAGCCAGAGTGTTGAAAGAGGTAGCTATGGAGATAGTGGATGGATTGGTGATCATCCTCCAAAATGCTATAGATTCTGGAGCGGTTGCTGCAGATTGGAAGGTTGCAAATGTCACCCCACTATTTAAGAAGGGAGGGAGACAGGAAACAAGGAATTACAGACCTGTTCGCCTTACATCAGTCATAGGGAAAATGCTGGAATCTATTCTAAAGGATGTGATAAATGGACACTTGGATAATAATGCTTGAGCACAGTCAACATGGATGTATGAATGGGAAATCATGTTTGATGAACTTGTTGGGAGCTTTTTGAGGATGTTACTAACAGAATTGATAAAGGGATGTAGTATACGTGGATTTTCAGACGGCTTTAGACAAGCCCCCCCCCCCCCCCCCCCCCAACAGGAGGTTGGTTAGCAAAATTAAAGCACATGGAGGCAATATACTGGCATGGATTAAGGATTGGTTAACAGGCAGAAAGCAGAGAGTCAGAATAATCGGGTCACTCTCGTGTTGGCTGGCTGTGACTAGTCAGGTACCACAGGGATCAGTGCTTGGGCCCCAGCTGCTCACATCTACATCAATGATTTGGATGTGGGGACCAAATGTAACATTTCCAAGTTCGAGTATGACACAAATCTAGGCGGGAATGTGTGTTGTGCGGAAAATGCAAAGCAGCTTCAAGGGGATTTGGACAGACTTAGTGAGTGGGCAAAAACGTGGCAGACGGAATATAATGTAGTAGGAGGAATAGATGTGCAGAGTATTTATTAAATGGTAAGAGATTGGAAAGTGTAGATGTACAAAAGTCACTGAAAGCTACAATGCAGGTGCAGCAAGCAATCAGGAAGGCTAAAGGTTCGTTAGCCTTTGTCGCAAGCAGATGAGTACAAGTAGTGAAGTCTTGCTTCATTTGTATAGAACCTTGGTTAGACCACACTTGCAGTACTTTGTGCAGTTTTGATCCCCATACCTTTCGGAAGGATATTATTGCCATAAAGGGAGTGCAATGAAGGTTCACCAGACCTGTTTCCGAGATGGCGGGACTGTCCTGTGAAGAGTGATAAGGGAAACTGGGCCTGTATTCTCTAGAGTTTCCAAGAATGAGAGGTGATTACATTGAAACCGACAAAATACTTAAAGGGATAGACAGGGTAGATGCAGCTAAGATGTTTCCCCTAGTTGGGGAGCCTAGAACCTGGGGACACAATTTCAAAATAAGTGGGAAGCCACTTAAGACAGAGATGAAGAGCAATCTCTTTACTCAGAGGGTTGTGAATCTTTGGAATTCTCGTCCCCCAGAGGGCTATGGAAGCTCAGTCATTCAGTATGTTTAAAGCAGAGAATGACAGATTTCTAAATACAAATGACATAAGAGAATATAAGGAAAGTGTGGGGAAAAGGCATTGAAGTGGATGATCATATTGAATGGCGGGGCAGCCTCGATGGGCTGAATGGCCTAATCTAGCTCCTATGTTCCTGTGCCAGTGGGAACTGTTTTTTCCCTATCTACGCTGTCCAGACTCCTCATGATTTTGAACACCACTATCAAATCTCCTCTTCACCTTCTCTTCTCTAAGGTGAAGACAGAGGGTAGCAGTGGAAGGGTGCTTTTCTGAATGGAGGGATGTGACTAGCGGTGTTTTGTTTAGTTTAGTTTAGAGATACAGCACTGAAACATGCCCTTCGGCCCACCGAGTCTGTGCCGACCATCAACCACCCATTTATACTAATCCTACACTACCATATTCTTAGCACGTCCCCACCTGTCCCTATATTTCCCTACCACTTAACTACACTAGGGGCAATTTAGAATGGCCAATTAAACGATCAACCAGCAAGTCTTTGGCGTGTGGCAGGAAACCGGAGCAGCAGGAGGAAACCCACGCAGACACAGGGAGAACTTGCAAACTCCACACAGGCAGTACCCAGGATTTAACCCAGGTCGCTGGAGCTGTGAGGCTGCGGTGCGAACCACTGCGCCACTGTGCCGCAGGGATCAGTGCTGGGACCTTTGCTCTTTGTGGTATATATACATGATTTGGAAGAAAATGTAACTGGTCTGATTAGTAAGTTTGCGGACGACACAAAGGTTGGTGGAGTTGCGGATAATGATGAGGATTGTCAGAGGATACAGAAGGATATAGATCGGTTGGAGACTTGGGCAGAGAAATGGCAGATGGAGTTTAATCCGGACAAATGTGAGGTAATGCATTTTGGAAGATCTAATGCAGGTGGGAAGTATACAGTAAATGGCAGAACCCTTAGGAGTATTGACAGGCAGAGAGATCTGGGCAAACGGGTCCACAGGTCACTGCAAGTGGCAACGCAGGTGGATAAGGTAGTGAAGAAGGCATACGGCATGCTTGCCTTCATCGGTCGGGGCATAGACTATAAAAATTTGCAAGTCATGCTGCAGCTGTACAGAACCTTAGTTAGGCCACACTTAGAATATTGCGTGCAATTCTGGTCGCCACACTACCAGAAAGACATGGAGGCTTTGGAGAGGGTACGGAAGAGGTTTACCAGGATGTTGCCTGGTCTGGAGGGCATTAGCTTTGAGGAGAGGTTGGATAAACTCGGATTGTTTTCACTGGAACGACAGAGGTGGAGGGGCGACATGATAGAGGTTTACAAAGGTATAAGCGGCATGGACAGAGTGGATAGTCAGAAGCTTTTTTCCCCAGAGTGGAAGAGTCAGTTACTAGGGGACATAGGTTTAAGGTGAGGGGGCAAAGTTTAGAGGGGATGTGTGAGGCAAGTTCTTTACACAAAGGGTGGTGAGTGCCTGGAACTTGTTGCCGGGGGAGGTGGTGGAAGCAGGTACCATGGAGACGTTTAAGAGGCATCTTGACAAATACATGAATAGAGGGATACGGACCCCGGAACGCAGAAGGTTTTAGTTTAGGCAGGCATCAAGATCGGCGCAGGCTTGGAGGGCCGAATGGCCTGTTCCTGTGCTGTACTGTTCTTTGTTCTCTTGGTTCTTTGAAGAGCCCTAGCATCTCCGTTTTATCCAAGTAACTGAATCCCATCATCTCTGTTTAAAGCCCTAGGGAAATACAGAGGGTTTTAAACTAGTGGGGGCAAGGGATCAAATTTGGGAAGATGTGGTAAATCAAAGAGTAGAGACAAGGCAAGAGAGGAAGGTATTAATATGGGAAATGATAAACAGACCATTAAAGGAAGGGATAGAGAGGACTAATCTAAGAGTAAATCAGCAGTCAAGGTTAGACGTAACAAAAATAATAAAAGGACAAAACTAAAAGCTCTGCATCTGAATATACGTAGCATTCAAAACAAAACAGATGAACTGAAAGCACAAATAGAAATAAGTAAGTACGACTTGATAGCAACTACAGAGAAATGGCTGCATGCGTAGATTGGGACGTGAATACTGAAGGGTCTATGACATTTAGGAAGGACAGGAAGCTAGGAAAAGATGGAGAGGTGGCTCTGTTAATTAATGATGGTATTAGCACATTACAGAGGGATGACCTAAGTTCAGAAAACCAGGATGTAGAAGTGCTTTGGGTGGAGATAAAGGCAAGGAGTCACTCGTGGGAGTGGTGTACAGGCTCCATAACAGTAACCACACAGTAGGAGAGCGTATAAAAGGAAAAAATAATGGGAGCATTAATCGTGGGGGAGTTTAATCTACATAAAGATTGGAAAAATCAGATGGACAAAGGTAGCCGAGATGTGGAGTGCATAAAATGTTTGACATAGTTTCTTAGAATAGCACGTTCTGGAGCCAGAGAGCAGGCTATACTAGATTTGATATTGTGCAACGAGATGGGATTAATTGACCTCATAGTGAAGGTGGCCCGAGGCAGCAGCGATCATAATATGATTGAATTTTACATTCAGTTTGGAGGGAGAGAAGAATGGGTCCAAAACGCGTATTTTAAACTTAAATAAGGGCAATTATGAGGGCATGAAAGCAGAGCCAGCAAAAGTGAACTGGCGAAGTAAGTAAAGGGATAGGTCAATAGAGATGCAACGGCAGACGTTTAAAGGGATATTTCAGAATAAATTCCAATGAGAAAGAAAAATTCCAAGGAGATGACCCACTACCTGTGGTTAACTAAAAAAGATAGTATCAAGCTTGAAATAAAGTGCATAATTACTCAAAGATGGGTGGCAGGTCAGAAAATTTGACATATGAAAAAAAGCAAAGAATGACTGGAAGATTGATAAGGAGGGAAAAATTAGAATGAGAGAAAGCTAGCAAGAAATATAAAAACAGAATGAGTTTCTATCGATATATAAAAAAACAGTGAAGAAAGTGAGTCTGGTGATTTGATAACGGAAAATAGAGATGCCAGATAAATTGAACGTATACAAGTAACATCCCAGAAATAGCTGTAAATCAGGAAATAGAAAATGAGGGAGGAACTCAAGAAAATTACAGTCACCAGGAAAGTAGTACTGAGCAAATTGTTGGAGCTGCAGGCTGACAAGTCCCCGGGTCCTGATGGACTTGATCCTTGGGTCCTAAAAGAAGTGGCTCGTGAGATAGTTGTACACCTTTTCCAAATTTCCCTAGATTCGGGGAAGGTTCCATTAGATTGGAAAATAACGAATGTAACTCTTTCATTCAAAAAGGGAGGGAGACAGAAAGAAGGAAACTAAAGGCCAGTTAGCTTAACATCTGTCTTAGGGAAAATGTCAGAAGCCATTGTTTTGATCCTGTAGTTTTTTCCGGGAAGAATGCAGTGTGACTTTAAGGCCGGGAAAGGAGCAGTACTGCTTGAAGGAAACAAGCTCCAGAGACTGAGTCAAAGAATGCATTCTCGTTGCCCTCAGACTGATTGAGAGATACATTGTTTCCGATTTTGAGATACAGTTAACAGAGACTGTCAGCCAGCATATACTGAAGGAAATGAGAGCTCTCTCTTGGTTTATTTAAACCCTATTTATTATACACTCAGAATTCTCATGTCAAGCCAGATTAATTTCTTAAAAGAAAATAACCAAATTCCTTTGACTACTGAACAGTAATTGCTGAAAATCATCGCTGGAAAAGAGCATTAGTTCAACTGTTGAATTAGACTACGGACTGTTCGACTGTTGAACCTTTTTTCCCCCCCCATTGAATGGCTGTGAGGACTTCAAGCAACCTTGGACAGTTCCACATTGGAAGATTTCAATTTGACAAGAGCGTAAATATGCAAGGACACATATTTTTCTATTTTAAATGTTGTTTCTCTCTTAGTAGAGTTTAAGAATTTAGTTTTTCTAATGAAATTTGTTGATCTAAAGCCACCTGGTCTGGTGAGCCTCATTCAGGGGTTAATAAATTGTACAATTTGGCTGGGTAATCAGGCAGAGTCAACATGGTTTTGTGACAGGGAAATGACGTTTAACCAATATATTGGAGTTCTTTGAAGGAACATGTGCTGTGGATAAAGGAGAACTGGTGGATGTACTGCACTTAGATTGTCAGAAAGCATTTAATAAGGTGCCACATCAAAGGTTATTGTGGAAAATAAAAGCTCATGGTGTACAGGGTAACATTTTGGCATGGATAGAAAAATGGCTAGCTAACAGGAAACAGTAGACATAAATGGGTCATTTTCTGGTTGGCAAGATGGGAAGAGTGGTGTGCCATAGGGATCCGTGCTGAGTCTCAAATTGTTACAATTGATATAAATGATTTGGATGAAGGGACTGAAGGTATGGTCGCTAAATTTGCTGATGATACAAAGATAGGTAAGAAAGTAAGTTGTGAAGAGGACATCAGGAGGCTACAAAGGGATATAGATAGGTTGTAAGTGGGCAAAGATCTGGCAAATGGAGCAGAATGTGGGAAAATGTGGAATTGTCTATTTTGGCAGGAAAATTGAAAAAGCATATTACCGAAATGGTGGGAGATTGCAGAGCTCTGAGATAAAAAGGGATCAAGGCATCCTAGTGCATAAATTGCAGAACGTTAGTATGCAGGTACAGCAAGTAATTAGGAAACCTAATAGGATGTTATCATTTATTGTGAGGAGAATTGAATACAAAAGTAGGCAGGTTATACTTCAGTTCTACAGGGTATTGGTGAGACCACATCTGGAGTACTGTGTACAGTATTGGCCTCCTTATTTAAGGAAGGATGCAAGTGTGTTGGAAGCAGTTCAGAGGTGGTTTACTAGTCTAACACCTGGAATCGATGGGTTGTCTTATGAGGAAAGGTTGGACAGGCTCAGCTTGTATCTGCTGAAGTTTAGAAGAGTAAGAGGCAACTTGATTGAAACATACAAGATCCTGAGAGGTATTGACAGGATGGATATGGAAAGGATGTTTCCCCTTGTGGGAGAATCTAGAACCAGGGGTCACTATTTAAAAATAAGGGTCACCCATTTAAGACAGATTGAGGAGAAATCTTTTCTCAGAGGGTCGTGAGTCTTTGGAACTCTCTGCCTCAAAAGGCGGTGTGAGCAGAGTCTTTGAATATTTTTAAGACAGAGGTGCATAGATTCTTGATGAGCAAGGAGGTGAAAGGTTACTGGGGGTAGGCAGGAATGTGGAGTCGAGATGACAATCAGATCAGCCATGACCTTATTGAATGGCGGAGCAGACTCAAGGGGCTGAGTGGCCTACTCCTGCTCATCATTCTTATGTTCTGGAACCACTCTTGTAATTTTTTTTGCACCCTCTCTAATGCCGTCACGACTTTCCTAAAGTGTGGTACCTAGAAATTGGACATAATACTCCAGCTGTGGCCTAAATAGTGTTCTATTTATAACTTCCTTGTTTTTGTCCTCTATGCCTCTATTTATAGAGCCCAGGATCCCATATGCCTTCTTAACCGTTTTCTCAACCTGCCCTGCATCCTTCAACAATTTGTGCACATATACCCCTCGGTCCCTCAGCTCCTGCACAGCCTTTAGAATTGTATCCTTCATTTTATATTGCCTCTCCTCGTTCTTTCTACCAAAACCTATCACTTTGCAGCAACAAATTGCATCTGCCACATGTCTCCCCATTCCCTAGCTTGTCTCTGTCCTCTTGGAAGTCTATCACTGTCCTTCTCACAGTTCACAATACTTCCAAGTTTTCTGTCATCTGCAAATTTTGAAATTGTGCCATGCACACCCCACGTCTAGGTCATGAATATAGATCAAGAAAAGCAGCTGTCCTAGTACAGACTGCTGGGGAACCCAACCTGTATTATTTTTGGACTGGAGAAAAGTCACCGTTCACTACTACTGTTTCCTGTTACTCAGCCAACTTAGTATCCATGCTGCCACTGTCCATTTTATTCCATGGGCTTCAACTTGGCTGGCAAACATATGTGGCATTTTATCAAACACCATTTGGAAGTCTATGTACACCACATTAAGAATTATCATCAACCCTCTCTATTACCTCACCAAAAATTCAATCAAATTAGTTAAACACTATTTGCCTTTACCAAATCCATGCTGGCTATCTTTATTTAATCCACTTTTGTCCAGGCAAAGAACAAAGAACAGTACAGCACAGGAACAGGCCATTCGGCCCTCCAAACCTGCGCCGATCTTGATGCCTGTTTAAACTAAAACCTTCTGCACTTCTGGGGACCGTATCCCTCTATTCCCATCCTATTCATGTATTTGTCAAGATGCCTCTTAAATGTCATTATCGTACCTGCTTCCACCATCTCCCCCAGCAGCAAGTTCCAGGCACTCTGTGTAAAGAACTTGCCTCGCACATCCCCTCTAAACTTTGCCCCTCGCACTTTAAACCTATGTCCCCTAGTAACTGACTCTTCCACCCTGAGAAAAAGCTTCTGACTATCCACTCTGTCCATGCCGCTCATAACTTTGTAAACCGCTATCATGTCGCCCCTCCACCTCCGTTGTTCCAGTGAAAACAATCCGAGTTTATCCAACCCCTCCTCTTTTAATTTTGTCCAAGATTATCTTTTCTAAAAGTTTTCCCAGCATCAAGGTTAAACTGACCAGCCTGTCGTTGCTGGGTTTATCTTTACACCCTTTTTTGAACAAGGATGGAAGATTAGCAATTCCCCAGTCCTCTAGCACTGCCCCTGTATCTAAGGAGGATTGGATGATTATCGCCAGTGCCTCCACAACTCATGTTTACTTCCCTCAGTAGACTCAGATGCATTTCATCTGGTCAACTTTTCAATTTTAAGTACGCCAGCCTTTCTAATATCTCCTCTTAGACCATTTTTAGCCAAGCCAGTGTCTCAGCTGCCTCCTCTTTCACTATGACTTTGGCAGCATCTTCTTCCTTGGTAAAGCCAGATGCGGATTTAGTTCTTCAGCCATGCCCTCGGCCTCCATGCATAAATCCTCTTTTTGGTCCCTGATCAGCCTCACCCCTCTTTTACCATTTATGGAAGACTTTTGAATTCCTTTTCGTGTTAGCCGTCAGTCTCTTTTCATACTCTCTTTCCATGTCTTATTCTTTTCTTCACTTCCCCTCTGAACATTCTATACTCAGCTCGGTTCACACTTGAATTATCAACCTGACATCAGTCATATGCACCCTTTTTCTGCTTCACCATCTATCTTCACAATCTCTTTCGTCATCCAGGGAGGTCTGGCTTTGTGTCCTACCCTTCACTCATGGGAATGTACCTCAAATGTACTCGAACCATCTCCTCTTCAAAGGCAGCCCATTGTTCAATGACAGTTTTGTCTGCCAATCTTGGATTCCAATTTACCTGGGCAAGATCCGTTCTCACCCCATTGAAATTGACCTTCTCCCCAGTTTATTATTTTTACTTCGAATTTCTTCTTGCTCTTTCCCATAGCTAATCTAAGCCTTATGATACTATGATCAGCGTCCCATTAATGTTCCCCTGCTGGCACATGATCCAATTGCCCCACCCCTTTCTCCAGAACCGAATCCAGCAATGCCGCCGCCTTCGTTGAGCTGGAAACATACTGAGAGAGAAAATTCTCCTGAACACACTAGAAAAACTCTTCTCCTCCCTCTCTGCCCTTTACAGTATAACTATTGCAGTTTATTTTAGAATAATTAAAGTTCCCCAGTATAACTACTTTATAAGTTCTTGCACCTCTCTGTAATTTCCTTGCAAATTTGTTGCTCTATCTTTTCACTGGTTGGTGGCCTATAGAATACATCCAGTGGTGTAATGGCACCTCTACCCAAATAGATTCTGTCCTCGATGCTGCTGGACATCTTCTCTCTCCAGCACTGTAATATTCTCCTTGATTAATACTGCCACTTCTCCTTTCTTTTCGTTCCCATCTTTACAGAACACTTTGTATCCAAGAATATTTTGTACCCAGTCCTGCTTTTTTTGAGCCAGCTTTTCGTTATCGCCACAACACCATGTTCTCACATGGCTATTGGCACCTGCAGCACATCATCCTTATTTACCATTCTCCATGCACTGTAAACTTAATTTAGACCTTTTTTATATTCCCTCTTACTCCGACCCCACCTTACTGTTTCTTAATCTACTGCTATGCTTTTCCCCAGTCCTTTCTGTAACTTGCTTCTCCTTTCTATTGTTATATCCTAGTTCCCATCCCACTGCCAAGTTTGTTTAAACCCTCCCTAACAGCACTAGCAAACCACACAGCAAAGATATTGGCCCCAGCTGTTGAAGTGCAATCCCTCCAGCCTGGATAAATCCCAAAACCAGTTCCTCTACCTCAGGAATTGAAAACCCTCCCTCCTGTATGACCTTTCCAGCCACGTATACTTCTGCTCTATCATATTTCTATACTCACTAGCGTGTGACACCGGGAGTAATATGGAGATTACTACCTTTGAGGTCCTGCTTGCTAGTCTCCTTCCCAGCTCCCCAAAATCTGACTGCAGACGTCATCCCTCTTTCTACCTATGCCGTTGTTATCTATATGGACCACGACCACTGGCCATTCACTCTCCCCCCTCAGTGCTCTGCAGCCGCTCAGTGACATAGTTGACCCTGGCACCAGGGAGGTAACAGACCATCTGTGGCCATAAAAACACCTGTCTGTTCCCCTAACACTATTACTTTACCAATCTTCCTCTCCTCCACTACCCCCACTTCCCCCTCAGTAGAGCTGAGCCATCTGTAGTGTGTGGATTTGGCTCTGGCTGCACTCCCCAGAGGGAGCATCACTCTCGCCAGTATTTAGAACTGAATACTCGTTGGCGAGCAAGATGCACTCAGGTGACTCCTCCACGACTTGTTTGGTAGTCACTTAGTCACTCTCTGCCTGTATACCCTTCAGCTGCAGGGTGATCACCTCCAGAAGCATGCTATCCATGAAATATGGCAGCAACAGCAGCTGCTGCTCAAGCTCGGAAACCCAGAGTTTGAGCTGCTCCAGCTGATGGCACCTCCTGCACATGGATGCTCCACCAGACGGAAATGCCCAGAGGGTAGCAGTGGAAGGGTGGTTTTCTGAATGGAGGTATGTGACTAGTGGTGTTCCGCAGGGATCAATGCTGGGACCTTTACTATTTGTAGTATATATAAATGATTTGGAGGAAAATGTAGTTGGTCTGAATAGTAAGTTTGCAGACGACACAAAGGTTGGTAGAGTTGCGGACAGTGATGAGGATTGTCAGAGGATACAGCAGGATATAGATCGGTTGGAGACTTGGGTGGAGAAATGGCAGATGGAGTTTAATCTGGACAAATACGAGGTAATGCATTTTGGAAGGTCTAATGCAGGTGGGAAGTATATAGTAAATGGCAGAATCCTTAGGAGTACTGACAGGCAGAGAGATCTGGGCTTACAGGTCCACAGATCACTGAAAGTGGCAACGCGGGTGGATAAGGTAGTCAAGAAGGCATACGGCATGCTTGCCTTCATTGGTCGGGGCATAGAGTATAAAAATTGGCAAGTCATGCTGCAGCTGTATAGAACCTTAGTTAGGCCACACTCTGAATATTGCATACAATTCTGGTCGCCACACTACCAGAAGGACGCGGAGGCTTTGGAGAGGGTACACAAGAGGTTTATCAGGATGTTGCCTGGTCTGGAGGTTATGAGCTGAGGAGAGGATGGTTAAACTCAGATTGTTTTCACTGGAACGACGGAGATGGAGGGGAGACATGATAGAGGTTTACAAAGTTATGAGTGGCATGGACAGAGTGGATAGTCAGAAGCTTTTTCCAAGGGTGGAAGAGTCTGTCGCTGGAGGACATAGGTTTAAGGTGCGAGGGGCAAAGTTTAGAGGGGCTGTTCGAGGCAAGTTCTTTACAGAGGGTGGTGAGTGCCTGGAACTTGCTGCCAGGGGAGGTGGTGGAAACAGGTACGATAGCGAAGTTTAAGAGGTATCTTGACAAATGCATGAATAGGATGGGAATAGGGGGATATGGACCCCGGAAGTGCAGAAGGTTTTAGTTTAGACAGGCATCAAGATCGGCGCAGGCTTGGAGGGCCGAATGGCCTGTTCCTGTGCTGTACTGTTCTTTTCTTTGACATGCCTCTATTTATTAGACTATTACTGACTTGACAGAAATAAACTTAAGTAAGTAAATAAAGACTCAATCAGTTGCTTCGCTTCTGCTGACGTCACTTTTTAAAATAGGATAACAAGTGTTTTTAAACTTGTTATCTATATACCCCAGTTTTAATTCTGAAAAATTCAGACCCTTTTAATGTTGCTATCGCTTATTGTTTTAATTTTATATCCTTGATCTGCTCAATTCATTGAATTTATTCTTTTAGTTAAGAGGCAAGTTGGGTTTCCTACAGTTTTAAACAGGGGTATACAAGCTCTGAGTAGTTGTAGCTAGTTTACTACATAGCTAGCTTAAACTGGTTTCTGAGCTCTGGCAGAGCTCCAGCAAAGCTGACACAGCATTGTTTTCAGACAGTATAAATTCAAGGGACTCTCAGTAGTGCTTGTCTGCAAGTGTGAAGAAGGTGGTTTGGTACGTGAGGGAGTTCAGTAAGGAGGGGAACTATAAATTAATAGAGAAAATAAATGTAATTAAATTAACACAATAAAGATGGCACAACAAGTGATGTGTCGCAGCTGCAGTATATGGGAGCTCCTGGATGTCACGGCAATCCATGGCAACCACATCTGTAGTAAGTATCTGCAGCTTGAGGAGCTTCAGCTCAGTCATTGAGCTGGAGGCCAAGCTGCAGACACTGCACTGCATCAGGGAGGGGGAAAGTTATCTGGACACTTTGTTCCAGAAGGTAGTCACACCCCTTACGATAGGGTCGTCCGAGTTGGCCAGTGGTCAGGGGCAGGAGGGTATGACTGAGAGTCAGGGAGGTAAAAGCATCGAGAAGGTAGGAGTGGAAGAGCCTCAGCCCTTGCAATTGAGCAACAAGTTTGAGGTTTTTGCAGCTTGTATGGACAAGAGCAAGGGTTGACATGTGGATGAGCAGACTGACCATGACATGGTAGTACAGGAAGCCGTTCAATTGGGGGGAGCAAAAAGGTAGTAGGGGACAGTATGATGAGGGCGATTGACACTGTTCTGTGCAGCCAAGAGCAAGAGTCCAGAAGCTTGTATTGCCTGCCAGGGTTCAGGACATCTGCTCAGGGCTGGAGAGGAACTTGGGAGAGGCAGGGAGAGGATCCAGTTGTCGTGGTCCATGTAGGTACCAACGACATAGGCAGGACAAGGAAAGAGGTGTTGCACAGTCAGTATGCAGAGCTAGGACCAAATTAAGAAGCAGAACCTCAAAAGGTAATAATCTCTGGATTATTACCTGAGCCACGTGCAAATTGGAGTTGGGCACATAAGATTGGAGAAATGAATGCGTGGCTGAAAGACCGATGTGGTAGAAGTGGGTTCTGGTCGTAGGACACTGGCACCAGTACTGGGGAAAATGGGGTCTGTACCGTTGGGCAGTCTACACCTGAACAGTGCTGGGACCTGTGTTCTAGCGAGTTGTATAACAAGGGAAGTAGAGAGGGTTTTAAACTAAATAGTGGGGGCAAGGGATCAAATTTGGGAAGATGTGGTAAATAAAAGAGTAGAGACATGGCAAGAGAGAAAGGTATTAGTATGGGAAATGATAAACAGACCATGACAGGAAGGGATAAAGAGTACAAATCTAAGAGTAAATCAGCAGTCAAGGCTAGAGGTTACAAAAATAAGGACAAAACTAAAGGCTCTGTATCTAAATACATTTAGCATTCAAAAAACAGATAAACTGACAGCGCAAATAGAAATAAGTAAGTACAATCTGATAGTCATTAAAGACATGGCTGCAGGATGGCATAGATTGGGACCTGAATATTGAACGGTACATGGCATTTAGGAAGGACAGGAAGCTAGGAAAATGTGGAGAGGTGGCACTGTTAATTAATAGTAGTATTAGCACAATACAGAGAGATGACCTAAGTTCAGGAAACCAAGATGTAGAAGCAGTTTGGGTCGAGATGAAAAATAATAAAGGCAATAAGTCACATGTGGGAGTGATTTTTTTTTTTTTTAATTCATTCATGGATGTGGGCATCGCTGGCTAGGCCAGCATTTATTGCCCATTCCTAATTGCCCTTGAAAAGGCGCTGGTGAGCTGCCTTCTTGAACCACTGCAGTCCATGTGGGGTAGGTACACCCACAGTGCTGTCAGGAAGGGAGTTCAAGGATTTTGACCCAGCGACAGTGCAGGAACGGCAATATAGTTCCAAGTCAGGATGGTGTGTGACTCGGAGGGGAACTTGCATTCCCATGCATCTGCTGCCCTTGTCCTTCTAGTTGGTAGAGGTCATGGGTTTGGAAGGTGCTGTCTAAGGAGCCTTGGTGCATTGCATCTTGTAGATGGTAAACACTGCTGCCACTGTGTGTTGGTGGTGGAGGGAGTGAACGTTAGTGGATGGGGTGCCAATCAAGTGGGCTGATTTGTCCTGGATGGTGTCGAGCTTCTTGAGTGTTGTTGGAGCTGCACCCATCCAGGCACGTGCAGAGTATTCCATCACACTCCTGACTTGTGCCTTGTAGATGGTGAACAGGCTTTGGGGAATCAGGAGAGGAGTTACTCACTGCAGGATTCCTAACCTCTGACCTGCTCTTGGAGCCATGGTATTTACATGGCTACTCCAGTCAAGTTTCTGGTCAATGGCAGCCCCGAGGATGTTGATAGTGGGGGATTCAGCAATCGTAATGACACTGAATGTCAAAGCGAGATGGTTAGATTCTCTCTTGTTAGAGATGGTCATTGCCTGGCACTTGTGTGGTGCGAATGTAACAGGAACCACACAGTAGGATAGGATATAAAGGAAGAAATAATGGCCGCTTGTCAGAAAGGTACAGCGATAAACTTGGGGGATTTAATCAACATATAGATTGGAAAAATCAGATGAGCAAAGGTTGCCCAGATGAGGAGTGCATAGATGTTTTCGGGATAGTTTCTTAGAACAGCGTGTGTGGAGCCAGACAGCAGGCTATCTTAGACCTGGTATTGTGCAATGAGATTCTTTTGGGCCTCCTTATCTCGAGAGACAATGGATACGCGCCTGGAGGTGGTCAGTGGTTTGTGAAGCAGCGCCTGGAGTGGCTATAAAGGCCAATTCTAGAGTGACAGGCTCTTTCACAGGTGCTGCAGAGAAATTTGTTTGTCGGGGCTGTTGCACAGTTGGCTCTCCCCTTGTGCCTCTGTCTTTTTTCCTGCCAACTACTAAGTCTCTTCGACTCGCCACATTTTAGCCCTGTCTTTATGGCTGCCCGCCAGCTCTGACGAACGCTGGCAACTGACTCCCACGACTTGTGATCAATGTCACAGGATTTCATGTCGCGTTTGCAGACGTCTTTATAGTGGAGACATGGACGGCCGGTGGGTCTGATACCAGTGGCGAGCTCGCTGTACAATGTGTCTTTGGGGATCCTGCCATCTTCCATGCGGCTCACATGGCCAAGCCATCTCAAGCGCCGCTGACTCAGTAGTGTGTATAAGCTGGGGGTGTTGGCCGCTTCGAGGACTTCTGTGTTGGAGATACGGTCCTGCCACCTGATTCCAAATATTCTCCGGAGGCAGCGAAAATGCAATGAATTGAGACGTCGCTCTTGGCTGGCATACGTTGTCCAGGCCTCGCTGCCATAGAGCAAGGTACTGAGGACATTAAGGTACTGAGATAGCATTAATTAATGACCTCATAGTGAAGGTGGCCCTAGGCAGCAGCATTCATAGTATGATTGAACTTTACATTCAGTTTGGAGGGAGAGACTAGTATTTTAAACTTAAATAATGGCAATTATGATGGCATGAAAACAGAGCTAACAAAAGTGAACTCGCGAAGTAGGTTAAGGGATGGGTCAATAGAGAAGCAGTAGCAGACATTTAAGGGGATATTTCAGAATAAACAGAATAGATACATTCCAATGAGAAACATTCCAAGGGGAGGACACACCATCCATGGTTAACAAAAAAGTTAAAGATAGTATCAAACTTAAAGAAAAATCATAATTACGCAGAGGTGGGTGGCAGGTCAGAAATTTGGACAAAATATTAAAAAGCAAAGAATGACAAAGATTGATAAGGAAGGAAAAATTAGAGTACGAGAGAAAGCTGGCGAGAAATACAAAGACAGATAGTAAGCATTTCTATAGATATTTTAAAAAGAAAAGTATTAACAAAGTGAACATTGGTCTTATACAAAGTGAGTCTGGGGAATTAATAAGGGAAAATAAGGAGACAACAGATGAATTGAACATGTCTTCTGCATCGGTCTTCACAATAGAGGATACAGTTAACATCCTAGAAATAGCTGTCAATCAGGAAATGGAAAGGAGGGAAGAACTCAAGAAAATTACAATCACCTGGGAAGTAGTACTGAGAAAATTGTTGGAGCTGCGGACTGATAAGTCCCTGGGTCCTGATGGACCTCATCCTACGGCCTTAAAAGAAGTGGCTTGTGAGATAGTTCACGCGTTGGTTTGTTATTCCATAATTCCCAAGATTCAGGGAAGGTTCCATGAGATTGGAAAATAACCAATGTAACTCCTTTATTCAAAAAAGGGAGGGAGACAGAAAGCAGAAAACTACAGGCCAGTTAGTTTAACATCTGTCAGAGGGAAAACGTTCGAAGCCATAATTAAAGACATTACAGCAGGGCACTTAGAAAAATTCAAGGTAATCAGGCAGAATCAACATGGTTTTGTGAAAGGGAAATGATGTTTAACCAATTTGTTGGAGTTCTTTGAAGAAGTACCATGTGCTGTGGATAAAGGGGATATTAGTGAATGTACTATACTTAGATTTCCAGAAAGCATTTGGTAAGGTGCCACATTGAAGATTATTGCAGAAAATAAAAGGTCTTGGTGTCGGGTGTAACATTTTGGCATGGACAGAAGATTGGCTAGCTAACAGGAAAGAGACAGTAGGCATAAACAGGTCATTTTCTGGTTGGCAAGATGCCACAGGGAGCAGGACTGGGGCCTCAACTTATTACAATTAATAGAAATGACTTGGATGAAGGGGCTTAAGGTTGCTAAATTTGCTGATGACAAAGATAGATCAGAAAGTAAGTTCTGAAGGAGGCTACAAAGGGATATCGATAGGTTAGGTGAGTGGGCAAAGATCTGGCAAAGAGAGCATCATGTGGAAAAATCTGAATTTTTTATTTTTCCTGCCAAAAATGGACAAAGAGGGCGGCGCAGTGGTTAGCACTGCAGCCTCACAGCTCCAGCGACCCGGGTTCAGTTCTGGGAACTCCCTGTGTGGACTTTGCAAGTTCTCCCTGTGACAGCGTGGGTTTCCGCCGGGTGCTCCTGTTTCCTCCCACCGCCAAAGATTTGCAGGTTGATAGGTAAATTGACCATTGTAAATTGTCCCTAGTGTAGGTAGGTGGTAGGGAATATGGGATTAATGTAGGAGGGGATGTGGTAGGCAATATGGGATTATTGTAGGATTAGTATTGATGGTTGGCACAGACTCGGTGGGCCTAAGGGACTGTTTCAGTGCCGTATCTCTCTCAGAAGCATATTATCTAAATGGTGAGAGATTGTAGAGCTCTGAGATGCAGAGGGATCTGGGTGTCCTTGTGCATGAATTGCAAAAGGTTAGTATGCAGGTACAGCAAGTCATTCGGAAAGCTAATTGAATGTTACTGTTTATTACAAGGGGAATTGAATACAACAGTAGGGAGGTTATGCTTCAGTTATACAGGGCATTGGTGAGACCACATCTGGAATATTGTTTACAGTATTGGTCTCCTTAGTCTAGCAGGGATGTAAATGCTTTGGAAGCAGTTCAGAAAAAGTTCACTTGACTAATAACTGGAATGGGTGGGTTGTCTTATGAAACAAGGCTGGACAGGCTAGGTTTGTATCTGCTGGAGTTCAGAAGAGTAAGAGGTGACTTAATTGAAACATACAAGATCCTGAGGGGTCTTGACAGGATGGATGTGGAAAGTATGTTTCCTGTTGTGGGAATAAAATAAAGGGTCACCCACTTAAGACAGATGAGGAGAAATTTTTTTCTCAGAGGGTTGAGAGTCTTTGGGAACTCTCTCCCTCAAAAGGTAGTGGAAGCAGAGTCTTTGAATATTTTTAAGGCAGAATTGCACAGATTCTTGATTAGCAAGGGGGTGGAAGGTTATTGGGGGGGGAGGCAGGAATGTGGAGTTGAGGTTACAATCAGATCAGCCATGATCTTATTGAATGGTGGAGCAGGCTCAACGGGCCAAGTGACCTGCTCCTGCTCCTAATTTGTATGTCCGTAATTACATAATCAAATTGGCTTTAGCTTTACACCAATTAATTGATTTAGTCTTGCTTTATCAGCACAAAAAGCAAAATACTGCCAATGCAGCAAATCTAAAATAAAACCGGAAAATGCTGGAAATGCCAGCAAGTCTGGCAGCTTCTGTGGAGAGGAGAGAAACAGTTAACATTTTCGGTTCTAACGTTTCATCAGAACTGGTCCTACTTCATAATTGATTAAATTTCATTTTAATTGGATTTAAAGTTTACCAGTATATTCACACTGACTCCTTGAGTTGTGATGTCCTTTTGCTATTTTTTTTTCTCCTGCTTGGTTTAGATTTACAGCCGTCCACTCGTTCCTTGCAGGCTCCGTTTGCCGGCTGCTCCTTTCGTGCGTACTCAACTGGGGCAGGCAAACATTGTACCACATTCACTGATACTGTTGCTTTCTCTTTCAGGACAAGGTATCCCATAATCGGAGGCAGCAGCACCTAACTAGCCACGGACAGGCATGGCTGCACACCCTTACCCCCATGCTGCAGATAGCGCTTCAATCGTTCGTGTGGCTACAGCTGAGGTCGAAGAGTGGCATGGCTGAAACCATAAAAGGATAAAGGTATGTTCCTACCTAATCCACCTTCTCACATCCTACTTCCCACTCATCCCACAATCACTTCTGATTTACAAGCTGCGGATGGTGTAAGCATGCACCTCTCATTTCCCCCTCTTCCCCCCGCGACCCCAACCTTGGGTATTTGAGCCTAAAAAAATAAAGACCGTCACTTGATTTGACACTCAAAGAACAAATAACAGTACAGCACAGGAACAGGCCATTCGGCCCTCCAAGCCTACGCCAATCTTGATGCCTGCCGAAACTAACCCCTTCTGCACTTCCGGGGCCCATATCCCTCTATTCCCTTCCTATTCATATATTTGTCAAGATGTCTCTCAAACGTTGCGATTGTATCTGCTTCCACCACCTCCCCTGGCAGCAAGTTCCAGGCACTCACCACCCTCTGTGTATAAAAAAAAAAAAAAAAAAAAACTTGCCTCGCACATCTCCTCTAAACTTTGTCTCTCGCACCTTAAACCTATGTCCTCTCGTAACTGACTCTTCCACCCTAGGAAAAAGCTTCTGACTATCCACTTTGTCCATGCCGCTCATAACTTTGTAAACCTCTATCATGTTGCCCCTCCACCTCCGTCGTTCCAGTGAAAACAATCCAAGTTTTTCCAACCTCTCCTCGTAGCTAATGCCCTCCAGACAAGGCAACATCCTGGTAAACCTCCTCTGTACCCTCTCCAAAGCCTCCACATCCTTCTGGTAGTGTGGCAACCAGAATTGCACGCAATACCCTAAGTGTGTCCTAACTAAGGTTCTGTACAGCTGCAACACGACTTGCCAATTTTTATACTCTATGCCCCGACCGATGAAGACAAGCATGCCGAATGCCTTCTTGACTACCTTATCCACCTGCGTTGCCACTTTCAGTGACCTGTGGACCTGTACGCCCAGATCTCTCTGCCTGTCAATACTCCTAAGGGTTCTGCCATTTACTGTATACTTCCCACCTGCATTAGATCTTCCAAAATACATTACCTCACATTTGTCCGGATTAAACACCATCTGCCATTTCTCCGCCCAAGTCTCCAACTGATCTATATCCTGCTGCATCCTCTGACGATGCTCATCATTATCTGCAACTCCACCAACCTTTGTCGTCCACAAACTTACTAATCAGACCAGTACATTTTCCTCCAAATCATTTATATATACGACAAACAGCAAAGGTCCCAGCACTGATCCCTGCGGAACACTACTAGTCACATCCCTCCATTCAGAAAAGCACCCTTCCACTGTTACCCTCTGTCTTCTGTGACCGAGCCAGTTCTGTATCCATCTTGCCAGCTCACCTCTGATCCCGTGTGACTTCACCTTTTGCACCAGTCTGCCATGCGGGACCTTGTCAAAGGCTTTACTCAAGTCCATATAGACAACATCCACCGCCCTTCCCTCATCAATCATCTTCGTCACTGCCTCAAAAAACTCAATCAAATTAGTAAGACACGACCTCCCCTTCACAAAACCATGCTGTCTCTCGCTAATAAGTCCATTTGTTTCCAAATGGGAGTAAATCCTGTCCCGAAGAATCTTCTCTAATAGTTTCTCAACCACTGACATAAGGCTCACTGGCCGATAATTTCCTGGATTATCCTTGCCTCCCTTCTTAAACAAAGTAACAACATTGGCTATTCTCCAGTCCTCTGGGACCTCACCTGTAGCCAATGAGATGCAAAGATTTCTGGCAAGGCCCCAGCTATTTCTTCCCTTGCCTCCCTCAGTATTCTAGGGTGGATCCCATCAGGCCCTGGGGACTTATCTACCTTAATGCTTTGCAAGACACCCAACACCTCCTCCTTTTTGATAATGAGATGACTGAGACTATCTGCACTCCCTTCCCTAGGCTCATCATCCACCAAGTCTTTCTCCTTGGTGAATACTGATGCAAAGTACTCATTTAGCACCTCGCCCATTTCCTCTGGCTCCACGCATAGATTCCCATCTCTGTCCTTGAGTGGGCCAACCCTTTCCCTGGTTACCCTCTTGCTCTTTATATATGTATAAAAAGCCTTGGGATTTTCCTTAATCCTGTTTGCCAATGACTTTTCATGACCCCTTTTAACCCTCCTGACTCCTTGCTTAAGTTCCTTCCTACTGTCTTGATATTCCTCAAGTGCTTCATCTGTTCCTAGCCTTCCAGCCCTTACAAATGCTTCCTTTTTCTTTTTGACTAGGCTCACAATATCCAGTGTTATGCAAGCTTCCTGAAACTTGCCAAACTTATCCTTCTTCCTCACAGGAACATGCTGGTCCTAGATTCTAATCAGCTGACGTTTGAAAGACTCCCACATGTCAGATGTCAATTTACCCTCAAACAGCCGCCCCCAATCTAAATTCTTCAGTTCCTCCCTAATATTGTTATAATTAGCCTTCCCCAAATTTAGCACCTTCACCCGAGGACTACTCTTATCCTTATCCACAAGTACCTTAAAACTTATGGAATTATGGTCACTGCTCCCGAAATGCTCCCCCACTGAAACTTTGACCACCTGGCCGGGCTCATTCCCCAATACCAGGTCCAGAACGGCCCCATCCCTAGTTGGACTATCTACATACTGTTTCAAGAAGCCCTCCTGGATGCTCCTTACAAATTCTGCCCCATCCAAGCCCCTAGCACTAAGTGAGTCCCAGTCAACATTGGGGAAGTTAAAATCACCCAGCACTACAACCCTGTTACCTTTACATCTTTCCAAAATCTGTCTACATATCTGCTCCTCTACCTCCTGCTGGCTGTTGGGAGGCCTGTAGTAAACTCCCAACATCGTGACTGCACCCTTCCTATTCCTGAGCTCCACCCATATTGCCTCGCAGCTGTGATATTCTCCTTAACCATTAATGCAACTCCCCCCACCCCTTTTACATCCCCCTCTATCCCGCCTGAAGCTTCTAAATCCTGGAACATTTAGCTGCCAATCCTGCCCTTCCCTCAACCAAGTCTCTAATAGCAACAACATCATATTTCCAAGTACTAATCCAAGCTCTAAGTTCATCTGCCTTACCTGTTCTACTTCTCGCATTGAAACAAATGCACTTCAGACCACCAGTCCCGCTGTACTCAGCAACATCTCCCTGCCTGCTCTTCCTCTTAGTCCTACTGGCCTTATTTACTATGTCCTCCTCATTTACTTCACTAGCTGTCCTACTGCTCTGGTTCCCACCCCCCTGCCACACTAGTTTAAACCCTCCTGACTGACGCTAGCAAACCTTGCAGCCAGGATATTAGTGCCCTTCCAGTTTAGATGCAACCCATCCTTCTTGTACAGGTCCCATCTGTCCCTAAAGACAGCCCAATGGTCCAGATATCTGAAACCCTCCCTTCTACACCAGCTGCTCAGCCACGTGTTTAGCTGCACTATCTTCCTATTTCTAGCCTCACTGGCACGTGGCACAGGGAGTAATCCAGAGATTGCAACCCTAGAGGTCCTGTTTTTTTTAAAACTTACTACCTAACTCCCTTAAACCCCCCCTGCAGGACCTCATCACTCTTCCTGCCTATGTCATTGGTACCATCGCAACCACAAAACTCACATACTGACAGTGTACATACTTTAGAGAGTAGCACAGGGGCATCACTATGACAGCATTCATCCTCCCATCACTGCTAGTGCCTCTACTGTTGCCCGTTGTCCATGCCGAGATGGTGCAGTCTAAAGCCCAGAGCTGTTCGAGGGTAACCTGCAAGGCGATCTGCAGTTTTTAATTTTAAAAAAACTCATTCTTGGGATTTGAGTGTCATTGACAAGTCCAGGATTTGTTGTGTATCCCTAACTGGACTCAAGGTGGTAGTGGTGAGCCGCCTTCTTGAATCGCAGCAGTCCATGTAGTGTAGGTACACACCCAGTGCTGTTCTGAAAGGATTTCCGAACACACCATTTAACTGGACCAGCCTCTGATCTGCTCTTGTTGTCACAGTATGGCTGGTCCAGTTAAGTTTCTGGTCAATGGTGGGGCTTTCAGTGATGGCACTGCTGTTGAATGTCAAGGGGAGATGGTTAGATTCTCTCTTCTTGGAGATGGTCATTGCCTGGCACTTGTATGGTGAGTGCTTCTTGCCACTTATCAGCCCAAGCCAGAACGTGGTCCAGATCTTGCTGCACATGAGCGCAGACTGCTTTAGTACCTGAGGAGTTGCAAATGGTACTGAACACTGTACAATCATTAGCAAACATCCCCCACTTCTGAGCTTATGATGGGGGAGAGGGGAAGGTCATTGAAGCAGCTGAAGATGGTTAGGCCTTAGGACACTACCCTGAGCAACCCCTGCAGCTATGTCCTAAGGCCGAGATGATTGGCCTCCAACAACCACAACCATCTTCCTTTGTCCTAGGTGTGACTCCAATAGTACAGACTTTTCCTCAGACTCCCATTAACCTCAATTTTGCTAGGGTTAGAGTCAGTTATACAGCACAGAAACAGGCCCTTCGGCCCACCATGTCTGCACCAGCCATCAAGCCTATCTATTCTAATCCTATTTTCCGGCACTTGGCCCGTAGCTTTGTCTGCTATGGCATTTCAAGTGCTTATCTAGATACTATTAAAATGTTGTGAGGGTTCCTGCCTCTACCAACCCTTCAGGCAGTGTGTTCCAGACTCCAACCACTCTCTGGGTGAAAAATTTTTCCTCAAATCCCCTCTAAACCTCCTGCCCCTTACCTTAAATCTATGCCCCCTGGTTATTGACACCTCCGCTAAGAGAAAAAAGTTTCTTCTATCGACCCTATCAATGCCCCTCATAATTTCATATTCCTCAATCAGGTCTCTCCTCAGCCTTATTTAGAGATACACCACCAAGTCTGTGCCGACCAACAACCACCCATTTATACTAACCCTACAGTAATCCCATATTCCCGATCACCTCCCTACACTAGGGGCAATTTACAATGGCCAATTTACCTATCACCTGCAAGTCTTTGGCGGTGGGGGGAAACCGGAGCACCCGGCGAAAACCCACGCGGTCACAGGGAGAACTTGCAAACTCCGCACAGGCAGTACCCAGAATTGAACCCGGGTCCCAGGAGCTGTGAGGCTGCGGTGCTAACCACTGCGCCACTGTGCCGCCCCTTCTCTGCTCTAAGGAAAACAACCCTAGCCTATCCAGTCTCTCTTCATAGCTGAAATGCTCCAGGCCAGGCAACATCCTGGTGAATCTCCTCTGCACCCTCTCCAGTGCAATCACATCCTTCCTATAGTGTGGTGACCAGAACTGTACACAGTACTCCAGTTGTGGCTTAACTAACATTTTACACAGCTCCATCATAACCTCCCTGCTCTTATATTCTTTGCATCAGCTAATAAAGGCAAGTATCCCATTTGCCTTCCTAACCAGCTTATCTACCTGTGCTGCTGCCTTCAGTGATCAAGGTCACCCTGACCCTCTGTACTTCCTAGGGTCCTACCACCCATTGTATATTCCCTTGCCTTGTTAGTCCTTCCAAAATGTATCACCTCACACTTCTCAGGATTAAATTCCATTTGCCACTGCTCTGCCCATCTTACCAGCCCATCTATATCGTCCTGTAATCTAAGGCTTTCCTCCTCACTATTCATGACACCACCAATTTTCGAGTCATCTGTAAACTTACTGATCATACCTCCTATATTCACGTCTAAATCATTAATGTACAGCCTTCCAATTGTAAAAACAACCCTTGACCATCACCCTCTGCCTCCTTCCACTAAGCCAATTTTGGATCCAATTTGCCAAATTGCCCTGGATTTCATGGACTCTTACCTTCTTAACCAATCCCCCATGCAGGACCTTATCAAAAGCCTTACTGTAGTCCATGTAGATGACATCAAATGCTTTACCCTCATCCACACATTTAGTCACCTCGAAAAATTCAATCAAGTTTGTTAGACATGATTTTGCCCCTAATCTCCTTGATTAATCCCTGCCTCTCCAAGTGGAGATTAATCCTGTCTCTCAGAATTTTATCCAAAAGTTTTCCTACCACTGATGTTAGACTCACTGGCCCGTAATTAGCTGGCTTATCCCCGCTACCCTTCTTGAATAATGGTACTACATTCGCTGTCCTCCAGCCCTCTGGCACCTCTCCTGTGGCCAGAGAGGATTTGAAAATTGTGTCAGAGCTCCTGCTATCTCCTCCCTTGCCTCACCTCACAGCCTGGGATACATCTCATCTCGGCCTGGGGATTTATCCACTTTCAAGCCCACTAAAACTGCTAATTTGTATATCACATGGGGTTAGGGGCAATTTATTAGCTTGAATAGAGGATTGGCTAACCAACAGAAAACCGAGTCGGGATAAATGGGTCTTTTTCTGGTTGGCAAGACGTGGGGTGCCACAGGGTTTGGTCCTTGGGGCCCCAACTATTTACAATCTATATTAATGACTTGGATGCAGGGATAGAAGGTACCATAGCCAAATTTGCAGATGACACTAAAATAGGTGGGATAGTAAGTTGCATAAAGAAATAAAAAATTTGCAAATGGATATGGATAGGTTAGGTGAATGGGCCAAAATTTGGCAGGTGGAGTTTAACGTGGATAAGTGTGAGGTTATCCATTTTGGTCGGAAGAATAGCAAGGCAAATTATTATCTAAATGGAGAGAAACTTCAGAGTGCTTCAGTGCAGAGGGATCTGGGTGTCCTCGTGCATGAATTGCCGAAAACTAGTATGCAGGCACAGGAGGTAATAAGGAAGGCAAATGGAATTTTGGCATTTATTGCTAAAGAAAGAGTGTAAAAGTAGGGAAGTGTTGCTGCAATTGCACAAGGCATTAGTGAGACTGCACCTGGAGTAATGCGTCCAGTTTTGGTCCCCTTACTTGAGCAGGGATGTAGTTGCATTGGAGGCAGTTCAGAGGAGGTGCACTAGATTGATTCCAGAGATGAGAGGTTTGTCTTATGAAGAGAGATTGAGCAGTTTAGGCCTTTACACTCGAGTTTAGAAGAATGAGAGGAGATCTAATTGAGGTATATAACATGATTAAGGGGATTGACAAAGTAGACAGAGGATGTTTCCTCCTGTGGGGCAATCTACAACGAGACGTCATAGTTTTAGGATCAGGGATAGCAAATTTAAAACAGATGAGGCGAAATTACTTCTCTCAAAGGGTCGTGAGTCTGTGGAATTCACTGCCCCAGAGTGCGGTGGATGTCGGGACATTGAGCAAATTTAAGGAGGAGATAGACCGATTTTTAATTAGTAATGGGTTGAAGGGTTATGGAGAACAGGCAGGAAAGCAGATGAGATCAGCCATGATCGTATTGAATGGTGGAGCAGGTTTGAGGGGCTGATTTGCCTGCTCCTGCTCCTAGTTCTTATGTTCTAATCCCCCTCCCTGATCTCTACACCTACTTTGTCCTTCTCTATAGTGAACACGGATGAAAAGTAATCATTTAAAACCTCACCTACGTCCTCCGGCTCCACATACAAATTGCCACTTTGGTCCCCAAGTTATCCTCTTGCCCTTAATATACTTAAAATGCCTTGGCATTTTCCTTTTATCTTGCTCGCCAGTGTTTTTTCATGCCCCCCTCTTTGCTCTCCTAATTACCTTTTTAAGTACCCCCCTACACTTTCTATACTCCTCTAGGGCCTCCACTGTTTTCAGCCCCCTGAATCTGCCATAACCCTCTTTTTTTTTTTTTTTCCCCCTTATCCAATCTTCTACATCCCTGGACTTGTTGGTCCTACCCTTCACCATTATGGGAACATGTCGGCCTTGAACTCTATTTCCTTTTTGAATGACTCCCACTGGTCTGATGTAGACTTTCCTACAAATTGCTGTTCCCGGTCCACTTTGGTCAGATTCTGTTTTATCAAATTGAAATCGGCCTTCCGCCAATTCAGTACCTTTATTTCTGGTCCATCTTTGTCCTTTTCCATAACTACCTTAAATCTTAGTTATGGTCGCTACCCCCAAAATGCTCCCCCACTGACACTTCTACCACTTGTCCAGCTTCATTACCTAGGATTAGGTCCAGTACCACCCCTTCTCTTGTAGGACTTTCTTCGTGCTGGCTCAAAAAGATCTCCTGGATACACTTTAAGAAGTCTGTCCCCTTTAAGCCTTTTGCACTAAGACTATCCCATTTAATATTGGGGAAGTTGAAATCCCCTATTATTTTTACACTTCTCTGAGATTTGCCTCCATATCTGTTCCTCTATCTCTCCCTGACTATTTGGAGGCCTGTAGTACAGTCCCAGCAAAGTGATTGCCCCTTTTTGCTTTTAAGTTCTACTCAAAAGGCCTCATTTGAGGAACCTTCTAAGATATCATCCCTCCTTACTGCAATAATTGACTCCTTGATCAATAGTGCAATGCCACCTCCTCTTTTACACCCCACCCCCCGTCACACCTGAAGATTCTACATCCTGGAATATAGAGCTGCCAGTCCTGTCCTTCCCTCAACCATGTCTGTGATAGCAATAATATCATATTCCCATGTGTTAATCAACACCCTCAATTCATCTGCCTTACTTGTAAGATTCCTTGCATTAAAATAGATGCAATCCAGCCTTGCATTATTCGTTTGTGCCTTAACAGGTCTATAACTGCTCTGCCTTCCAGACTGACTGAATTTTTCTTCTATAATAAAAGCAAAATACTGCAGATGCTGGAAATCTGAAACCACTCAGCAGGTCTGGCAGCATCTGGCAGTAATTTCTCTTCTATATTTGGCTATGCATCACCCCCTACTGTACCTCCACTCTGTATCCCATCCCCCTGCCAAATTAGTTTAATCCCCTCCCCCCAACAGCACTAGAAAACCTCCCAGCAAGGGTGTTGGTCCCGTTCCGGTTCAGCTGCAACCTGTCTGATTTGCACAGGTCCCACCTTAGCCAGAAATGGACCCAGTGATCCAGGAAACCTAAGCCCTCCCTCCTGCACCATCTCTTCAGCCACGCATTCATCTGCTCTATCCTCCTATTCCTATACTCACTAGCATGTGGCACCGGGAGTAATCCAGAGATTACAACCTTCAAGACCCTGCTTTTTAATCTGCTACCAAGCTCCCTATATTCTTGTTGCAGGACCTCATCCTTCTTTCTACTACCTATGTCATTGGTACCAATGTAAACCACAACCTCTGACTGTTCACCCTCCCCCTTCAGAATGTCCTGCAGCTGCTCCATGACATCCTTGACCGGAGCACCAGGGAGGTAACACACCATCCTGGAGTCACATTTGCGGCCACAGAAACACCTATCTGTACCCATTACGATAGGGGATTCTATCACGATAGCTCTCCCACTCTTTTCCTCCCCTCTTGTGCAGCTGAGCTACCCGTGATGCCACAGACTTGGCTCTTGTGCATTCCCGAGAAGCTATCTCCAACAGTACTCAAAGCTGAATATCTGTTAGAGAGGGAGATGGACCCAGGGGACTCCTGCACTACCAGCCTAGTTCGTCTACTCTGCCTGGTGGTCACCCATTGCCTTTCTGCCTGAGCAGTCTTGACCTGTGGTGTGACCACCTCCCTGTACGTGCTGTCCACGGAGATCTCAGCCTCGCGGATGCTCCACAGTGTACCCAGCCACTTCTCCAGATCCAAAACGCAGATTTCGAGTAGCCGCAACTGGAGACACTTCCTGCACATGTGTTCGCCTTGGACACTGGAAGTGTCCCTGACTTCCCACATTGCACAGGAGGAGTACTCTACGTTGCCGAGCTACCCTGCCATGTCTTAGCCTTAATTAACTCAAAAAATAATTTAGATTATTTACACTAGGGACCTTGATTCCTGCAAAACCACTAATTACATAAAAAATTTGCTTGTAATTATTCAGAAATTACACGAATTAAAAACAAAAAACACACTTTTGTCGTACTAACCTAGGGTTTTGAAGTTTTTTAAAAAAACTGTCACCTGATTTTTTTTTTTTTTAAATCTACTTACAGGCACGAACAGCTGCTCCTTACCCAATCAATCAGCTTACAGATTTCCCGTGATGTCACCAAGTCTTTTCTCCCCCCACTCCTTTGAAACTCAGCGAGCGCCGGAACAGAGAGAGAGCCTGCCGACTGCCGCTGCCGCTCCGGTCCAAGGTAAGAGTAAGCCTCAAGCCCCGCTCTTCTTTTCACAGATCGCGCTCCGGATCTGCATCATCCCAGGTCCGCCTGCCGACACCACCGCTCCGGTCCAACACTCAAATGCTCCTGATGCCACACTCAAATGCTGCCTTGATGTCAAGGGTAGTCTGTCACCTCACCTTTGGTGTTCAGATCTTCAGTCCACATTTGAACCAAGGCTCTGATGAGGTCTGGAGCAGAGTGGCCCTGGCAAAACCGAAACTGAGCATCAGTGAGCAGGTTATTGCTGTGTAATGCTGCCACTTGATAGCACAGTCAACGCCACCTTCTAACACTTTGCTGATGATCAAGGCTGGACTGATGGGGCGGTGAGTGGTCAGATTGGATTTGTCCTGCTTTTTGTGGACAGGACACATCTGGCCAATTTTCCACATTGTTGTGTAGATGCTAATGTTGTAGTTGTATTGGAACAGCTTGACTAAGGGTGCAGCCAGTTCTGGAGCACAAGTCTTCAGTAATACAGCTGGGATCTTGTTGGGGCCCATAGCCTTTGCAGTATCCAGTGCCTTCAGCCATTTCTTGATATCACATGGAGTGAATCGAATTATCTGAAGATTGGCATTTGTGATGCTGGGGACCTCGGGATGAGGTCGAGATGGATCATTCACTTAGCATTTCTGGCTAAAGATAATTGCGAATGTTTCAGCCTGTCTTTTGCAATGATGTGCTTGGCTCTGCCATCATTGAGGATGGGGAGGTTTATGAAGCCTCCTCCTCTGGTTAGTTGTTTAACTGTCCACCATCTTTCACGACTGGATGTGGTAGGACTACAGAGCTTTGATCTGATCAGTGTTGGAATTGCTCTGCATGTTGCTTCTGCTGTTTAGTGTGCATGTGTTGAAGCTTCACCAGATTGGCACATTGTTTTTTTTTAAAGTATACCTGGTGCTGCTCTCCTGCACTCTTCTTTGAACCAGGGCTGAACCCCTGGGTGGATTGTAATGGTAGAATGAGGGATATGTCAGACCATGGGATTACAGAGTGTGATTGAATACAGTTCTGCTGCTGCTGATGGTCCACAGCCCCTCACAGCTGTCCAGTTTTGAGTTGCTATATCTGTTCTGAATCTATCCCACTTAGTGGCACACAACACAGTGGAGGATATCAGGACTCATAGTAACACCATTGTGGACAGATCCATCTGTGAGGTGAAGGTGAGGTCAAGTAGGTTCTTCCCACCTTGTTGGCTTTCTGACCATCTGTCACAGGCCCGGTCTTTCAGGACTTGGCCCGCTCGATCAGTCGTGGTGGCACCTGGCCACTCTTGGTGATGAACATTGAAGTCCCTCACCCAGAGTTCATTCTGTGCCCTTGTTACCCTCCATGCTGCTTCTGAGTGGTGTTCAACAATGGAGAGGTACTGATTCATCAGCTGAAGGAGGGCAGTAGGTGGTAATCAACAGCAGGTTTCCTTGCCCATGTTTGACCTTATGCCGTGAGACATCATGGGGTCCGGAGTCAAGGTTGAAGACTCCTAGGACCACTTTCTCCCGACTGCACACCCCTGTGCTGCTCGCTCTGGTGGGTCTGTTGTGCCGGGGGGGGGGGGGTCAAGATATACCCAGAGATGATCATGGATGGGTCTGCAAAATTATCTGAGATAGATTTAGGTGAGTCATGGAGTCATAGAATCATTATGACACAGGAGGCCATTTGGCCCATCGAGCCCATGCTGCTCTCTAATCCAATCTGTCCCATTCCCCTGCTCTATCCCCATAGCCCTGCAAGTTCATTTCCTAAGTTCCCATCCGATATCCTTTTGAAACCAAACATTCATTGTCTCTGCTTCCACCTCACTCTGAGGCAGTGAATTGCAGGTCATGGCGGCACAGTGGCGCAGTGGTTAGCACCGCAGCCTCACAGCTCCAGGGACTCTGTTTCAATTCTGGGTACTGCCTGTGCGGAGTTTGCAAGTTCACCCTGTGACCGCGTGGGTTTTCGCCAGGTACTCCGGTTTCCTCCCACAGCCAAAGACTTGCAGGTTGTTGGGACAATTTACAATGGCCAATTTACCTGAGTGTAGGTAGGTGGTAGGAGAATGGTGGGGATGTGGTAGGGAATATGGGATTAATGTAGGATTAGTATAAATGGGTGGTTGTTGGTCGGCACAGATTCAGTGGGCCGAAGGGCCTGTTTCAGTGCTGTATCTCTAAATAATAAAAAATAAACATGGCTCTCATTGTACACATGCTGGCCACATGTAGTTGGCCTGCGGAGTGAAATCATGACCCAGGTGTAAAGCGGGTAGCCCTTGTCGTCCAGCAGCCACAGGTTTGGTGTGGTGGCAGAAAGACTGTGGGGAGAGTGGACTGGCACAGAATGAAAAAATGACTGCTGCCAGGATAGCAGGCATTGACCAACATAATGTACTGAGCACGCTTGTACAAAAACTGCGCATTCAGCAGATGGTAACATTTGTGGCTGTGGTACATCTCAGCATTGAAATGCAACATCCACAAAGGGGTGGCGCAGTGGTTAGCACCGCAGCCTCACAGCTCCAGCGACCCGGGTTCAATTCTGGGTACTGCCTGTGTGGAGTTTGCAAGTTCTCCCTGTGTCTGCGTGGGTTTTCTCCGGGTGCTCCGGTTTCCTCCCACAAGCCAAAGACTTGCAGGTTGATAGGTAAATTGGCCATTATAAATTGCCCCTAGTATAGGTAGGTGGTAGGGAAATATAGGGACAGGTGGGGATGTGGTAGGAATATGGGATTAGTGTAGGATTAGTATATATGGGTGGTTGATGGTCGGCACAGACTCGGTGGGCCAAAGGGCCTGTTTCAGTGCTGTATCTCAAAAAAAAAAAGCTAGGTGTGTGCAGTTGATGGCACCCTGCACCATGAGGAAACCCACTACACTGAAAGTTACCTGCATGCTACATCTGCTTCTCTCTGTTCAAAGAGAACACGATGAACACCCCCTCTCCAGACATAAAGAACCTCTATCACCGTTCTGATGCAGCAGTGGAGAACGAACTGGGAGAAAGATGGGGCGTAAATTGATAGGCAGAATGTACTGGAAAGGCTGGTTATGCTTAGGGTGGATAAGACGCCCAATCCAGATGGCTTGCATCCCAGTTTGCGAAGGGAAATGGAGGTGGGGATACTGGAAGGGCTTGCCATCATCTTCCAATCTTCCCTATATGCAGGGCAGGTGCCAGAGGATTGAAGAGTGGCAAATGTGACACGCTTATTCAAGAAAGGGTATAAAGACATTTCCTAGTAACTACAAGCCAGTTTACATCAGTGGTAGGTATGGTTTTAGAAGCAATAATTTTGTTGCTTTTTAACACGCACTTAGATAGGTTTGAGTTAGTTAAAGAGAGCAGTAGTGATTTGTATAAGGCTGATCATGTTTGACTAATTTAATTGAATTTTTTTTGAAGCAACAGAGAAGGTTACTGAAGTGGATGTTGTCTATATGGAAAAGAAACCGTTTGACAAAGTACTACATAAAAGGCTGGTTAACAAAAATTGAACGAAGAACCAAGAAAATTACAGCACAGGAACAGGCCCTTTGGCCCTCCAAAGCTGCGCCGATCCAGATCCTCAATCTCAACATGTCGCCTATTTTCTAAGGGTCTGTATCTCTCTGCTTCCTGCCCATTCATGTATCTGTCCAGATACATCTTAAAAGACGCTATCGTATTCGCATCTACCACCTCCGCTGGCAATGCGTTCCAGGCACCCACCACCCTCTGCGTAAAGAACTTTCCACGCATATCCCCCCTAAACTTTTCCCCTCTCACTTTGAACTTGTGACCCCTAGTATTTGAATCCCCCACTCTGGGGGGGAAAAAGCTTCTTGCTATCCACCCTGTCGATACCTCTCACGATTTTGTACACCTCAATCAGGTCCCCTCAACCTCCGCCTTTCTAATGAAAATAATCCTAATCTACTCAACCTCTCTTCATAGCTAGCGCCCTCCATACCAGGCAACATCCTGGTGAACCTCCTCTGCACCCTCTCCAAAGCATCTACATCCTTTTGGTAATGTGGCGACCAGAACTGCACGCAGTATTCCAAATGTGGCCGAACCAAAGTCTTATACAACTGTAACATGACCTGCCAACTCTTGTACTCAATACCCCGTTCGATGAAGGAAAGCATGCCGTATGTTGCCTTGACCACTCCATTTACCTGCGTTGCCACCTTCAGGGAACAATGGACCTGAACACCCAAATCTCTCTCATCAATTTTCCCCAGGACTTTTCCATTTACTGTATAGTTCACTCTTGAATTGGATCTTCCAAAATGCATCACCTCGCATTTACCCTGATTGAACTCCATCTGCCATTTCTCTGCCCAACTCTCCAATCTATTTATATTCTGCTGTATTCTCTGACAGTCCCCTTCACTATCTGCTACTCCACCAATCTTAGTGTCGTCTGCAAACTTGCTAATCAGACCACCTATACTTTCCTCCAAATCATTTATGTATATCACAAACAACAGTGGTCCCAGCACGGATCCCTGTGGAACACCACTGGTCACACGTCTCCATTTTGAGAAACTCCCATCCACTGCTACTCTCTGTCTCCTGTTGCCCAGCCAGTTCTTTATCCATCTAGCTAGTACACCCTGGATCCCGTGTGACTTCACTTTCTCCATCAGCCTGCCATGGGGAACCTTATCAAACGCCTTACTGAAGTCCATGTATATGACATCTACAGCCCTTCCCTCATCAATCAACTTTGTCACTTCCTCAAAGAATTCTATTAAGTTGGTAAGACATGACCTTCCCTGCACAAAACCATGTTGCCTATCACCGATAAGCCCATTTTCTTCCAAATGGGAATAGATCCTATCCCTCAGTATCTTCTCCAGCAGCTTCCCTACCACTGACGTCAGGCTCACCGGTCTATAATTACCTGGATTATCCCTGCTACCCTTCTTAAACAAGGGGACAACATTAGCAATTCTCCAGTCCTCCGGGACCTCACCCATGTTTAAGGATGCTGCAAAGCTATCTGTTAAGGCCCCAGCTATTTCCTCTCTTGCTTCCCTCAGTAACCTGGGATAGATCCCATCCGGACCTGGAGACTTGTTCACCTTAATGCCTTTTAGAATACACAACACTTCCTCCCTCCTTATGCCGACTTGACCTAGAGTAATCAAACATCTGTCCCTAACCTCAACATCCTCATTTCCCGGCGGAGCAGCAGGAGAAGGTAGCGACTCTTCGGTGGGTGAGTGAAGGCATCAGGAGCTGTGTTTTAAAAGTAAGTACTTACTGTTTTACTTACTGTTTTCCTTGTCTTTGAGTTTCTTTTGGCGCCGGAGGAACCGGAAGCTGGTCGGCAGCGAGGACTCCTGGGTGGGTATTTTCCTTAAAGGTGCGGAGCTGAGTAAACCCGAGCCACTACACATGTAGTGTCTCCCACCCATCCTCCTCCTCTAACCTAATAATAAGACCCTTTTTACCCTCCTCCTCTAGCCAAAAAGGACTGAACAGGTAAGCTATTTACTGTTTTTGTTAATATCTATAGTTGTACTTAACTAAGGGGTAATTGAATAAAAGAAATGGCAGCCAGTGTAGTGTCTTGCTCCTCCTGCAGAATGTTCGAGGTGAGGGAAACCTCCGGTGGCCCTGCCGACTTCACCTGCTGGAAGTGCATCCGTCTCCAGCTCCTATCAGACCGTGTTAGGGAATTGGAGCTGGAGCTGGATGAACTGAGGATCATTCGGGAAGCTGAGGGGTTGATAGATAGAAGCTACACGGAGGTCGTTACTCCACAAATCAAAGGCAGCTGGGTAACAGTTAGAGGTGGGAAGAGGTCAGTGCAGGGATCTCCTGTGGTCGTTCCCCTCAACAACAAGTATACAGTTTTAGATACTGTTGGGGGGGACGGCCTATCGGGGGCAGGCTGCAGTGACCGGGCCTCTGGCACGGGGTCCTGCACTGTGGCTCAGAAGGGAAGGAGGGAGAATGGGAGAGCACTAGTCATCGGGGACTCGATGGTGAGGAGTACGGACAGGCGGTTCTGTGGGCGCAGGCGAGACGCACGGATGGTTTGTTGCCTCCCTGGTGCCAGGGTCCGTGATGTTTGTGATCGCGTCTTCAGGATCCTTAAAGGGGAGGGGGAGCAGCCAGAGGTCGTGGTGCACATTGGCACCAACGACGTAGGAAGGAAGGGTGGCACAGATGTTAGAAGTGAGTTTAGGGAGTTAGGCTGGAAGCTGAAAGCTCGGACGGACAGAGTTGTTATCTCTGGTTTGTTGCCGGCGCCACGTGATAGTGAGGCTAGGAATAGGGAGAGAGCACAGCTGAACACGTGGCTGCAGGAATGGTGTAGGAGGGAGGGCTTCCAGTTCTTGGATAATTGGACTGCATTCTGGGGAAGATGGGACCTGTTCAAACAGGACGGGCTGCATCTGAACCAGAGGGGCACCAATATCCTGGGAGGGAGGTTTGCTAGTACTGTTCGGGAGGGTTTAAACTAGTTTGGGAGGGGGATGGGAACCGGACTTGTAATCCAGGGACCAGTGGGTCCACTCAGAAAGACAAAGAGTGTAGTGAGGTATTGGGGAAGGTAGCACTGTCACAGAGGACAGATGGGCACGGAGAAGGGTTAAAGTGCGTATACTTCAACGCAAGAAGCATCAGGAATAAGGTGAGTGAATTGAAGGCGTGGATGGGCACTTGGGACTACGATGTTGTGGCCATCACTGAAACGTGGATAGGTGAGGGGGAGGAATGGTTTTTGGAGGTACCTGGTTATAGATGTTTTCATAAGATTAGGAATGGTGGTAAAAGAGGTGGGGGGGTGGCATTGTTAGTTAGAAATAGTGTAACAACTGCTGAAAGAATTTTCGAGGAGGATCTGCCGACTGAGGCACTGTGGGTTGAGGTCAGGAACAGGAAAGGAGCAGTCACCTTGATGGGAGTTTTCTATAGGCCCCCCAATAGCAGCAGGGAGGTGGAAGAGCAGATTGGGAAACAGATTTTGGAAAGGAGCAGAAGTCACAGGGTAGTAATTATGGGGGATTTCAACTTCCCAAATATTGATTGGCAACTCTTTAGATCGAATAGTTTGGATGGGGTAGTGTTTGTGCAGTATGTCCAGGAAGCTTTTCTGACTCAGTATGTAGACTGCCCGACCAGAGGGGAGGCAATATTGGATTTGGTACTAGGTAATGAACCAGGGCAAGTGATAGAGCTGTTGGTGGGCGAGCACTTTGGAGATAGTGATCACAATTCTGTAGCATTCACTGTGGTAATGGAGAGGGATAGGTATGTGCAACAGGGCAAGGTTTACAATTGGGGGAAGGGTAGATATGATGCTGTCAGGCAGGAACTGAGGAGCATAAGTTGGGAGCATATGCTGGCAGGGAAGGGCACGGTCGAAATGTGGAACTTTTTCAAGGAGCAGATAGTAGGGGCCATTGATAAGCATGTCCCTGTCAGACAGGGAAGGGATGGTCATGTGAGGGAACCGTGGTTGACAAGAGAGGTTGAGAGTCTTGTTAGGAAGAAGAAGGATGCGTATATAAAGTTGAGGAAAAAGGGCATAGGCATAGCTCTGGAGGGATACAAGATGGCCAGGAAGGATCTGAAGAAAGGGATTAGGAGAGCTAAGAGAGGGCATGAAAAATGCTTGGCGGGTAGGATAAAAGAAAACCCCAAGGCCTTTTATGCGTATGTCAGAAATATGAGGATGACTAGGGGGACCGTAGGTCCGGTCAAGGACAATAGCGGGAGACTGTGTGTTGAGCCGGAAGAGATAAGTGAGGTTTTGAATGAGTACTTCTCTTCGGTATTTACGAATGAGAAGGGGTGTATTACTGAAGAGGACGGTGGGAAGCAGACTGGTAAGCTCGAGGAAGTGCTCGTTAGGAGGGAAGATGTGTTGGGGTTTTTGAATAACTTGAAGATAGACAAGTCTCCCGGGCCTGACGGGGTATATCCAAGGATGTTATGGGAAGCAAGGGATGAAATTGCAGAGCCGCTGGCAATGATCTTTTCATCTTCTCTGCTGACGGGGGTGGTACCAGGTGATTGGAGGGTGGCAAATGTTGTGCCCCTGTTCAAGAAAGGGAATAGGAACAACCCTGGGAATTACAGGCCAGTTAGTCTTACTTCAGTGGTAGGCAAGTTGATGGAAAAGGTGCTGAGGGATAGGATTTCTGAGCATCTGGAAAGACACTGCTTGATTCGGGACAGTCAGCACGGTTTTGTGAGGGGTAGGTCTTGCCTCACAAGCCTGATTGAATTCTTTGAGCAGGTGACCAAGCAAGTGGATGAGGGTAAACCAGTGGATGTGGTGTACATGGATTTTAGTAAGGCATTTGATAAGGTCCCCCATGGTAGACTTATGGAGAAAGTCAGGAGGCATGGGATAGTGGGGAATGTGGCCAGTTGGATTAAGAATTGGCTAACTGATAGAAGGCAGAGAGTGGTCTTAGATGGTAAATACTCAGCCTGGAGCCCAGTTACCAGTGGCGTGCCGCAGGGATCAGTTCTGGGTCCTCTCCTGTTTGTGATTTTTATTAACGACTTGGATGAGGAAGTCGAAGGGTGGGTCAGTAAATTTGCAGATGATACAAAGGTTGGTGGAGTTGTGGATACCGAGGAGGGCTATTGTCGTCTGCAAAGGGACTTGGATAGGTTGCAGTGCTGGGCTGAAAAGTGGCAGATGGAGTTTAACCCTGAAAAGTGTGAGGTCGTCCATTTTGGAAGGACAAACAGGAATGCAAAATACTGGGTTAACGGTAGGGTTCTTGGGCATGTGGAGGAGCAGAGAGACCTTGGGGTCTATGTGCATAGATCATTGAAAGTTGCAACTCAAGTGGATAGGGCTGTGAAGAAGGCATATGGGGTGTTAGCGTTCATTAGCAGAGGGATTGAATTTAAGAGCCGTGAGGTGATGATGCAGCTGTACAGGACCTTGGTAAGGCCTCATTTGGAGTACTGTGTGCAGTTCTGGTCGCCTCATTTTAGGAAGGATGTGGAAGCCTTGGAGAGGGTGCAGAGGAGATTTACCAGGATGTTGCCTGGAATGGAGAATAAGTCTTACGAGGAAAGGCTGAACATTCTAGGCCTCTTCTCATTAGAAAGGAGAAGGATGAGGGGTGACATGATAGAGGTTTATAAGATGATCAGGGGAATAGATAGGGTAGACAGTCAGAAACTTTTTCCCCGGGTGGAGCAAAGCGTTACAAGGGGTCATAAATTTAAGGTGAAGGGTGGGAGATATAAGGGGGATGTCAGGGGAAGGTTCTTTACCCAGAGAGTGGTCGAGGCATGGAATGCCTTGCCCGGGGAAGTTGTTGAGTCAGAAACTTTAGGGACTTTCAAAAGGCTTTTGGATAGGTATATGGATAAAGGAGAATGATGGGGTATAGATTAAATTGTCCTTGACAGAGGACAAAGGATCGGCACAACATTGTGGGCCGAAGGGCCTGTTCTGTGCTGTATGTTCTATGTTCTATGTTCTATCCGTCATGTCCCTCTCCTCGGTTAGAATCTCACCCATTTTCTCTGACTCCACGCATAACTTTCCTCCTTTGTCCTTGAGTGGGCCAATCCTTTCTCTAGTTACCCTCTTGCTCCTTATATATGAATAAAAGGCTTTGGGATTTTCCTTAACCCTGTTTGCTAAAGATATTTCATGACCCCTTTTAGCCCTCTTAATTCTTTGTTTCAGATTGTTGACCTTCATGGAATAGGAGGGACAGTGTCAGCTTGGATAAAAAATTGACGCAAGGACAGAAAATAGAGTTGTGGTAAAATAGTTTTTCAGACTGGAGACTGTTCGTGCTGTTTCACAAGGGTCAGTGCAAGAAACACTGCTTTTTTGATGATATGTAGACTTCGTGAGAAGTGTAAGGTACTGCATTTTGGCAGAAGGGATAGGGAGAGGCAATATAGACTTAATGGCACAGTGGCGCAGTGATTAGCACCGCAGCCTCACAGCTCCAGCGACCCGGGTTCAATTCTGGGTACTGCCTGCGTGGAGTTTGCAAGTTCTCCCTGTGTCTGTGTGGGTTTCCTCCGGGTGCTCCGGTTTCCTCCCACATGCCAAAGACTTGCTGGTTGATAGGTTAATTGGCCATTATAAATTGCCCCTAGTATAGGTAGGTGGTAGGGAAATATAGGGACAGGTGGCGATGTGGTAGGAATATGGGATTAGTGTAGCTTTAGTATAAATGGGTGGTTGATGGTCGGCACAGACTCGGTGGGCCGAAGGGCCTGTTTCAGTGCTGTATCTCTAAACCTAAATGGCACAGTTCTGAAGAGCGTCCACAGGGACAGAGGGACTGGGGCGGGGGGGGTTCATGTGCATAGATCTTTGAAGGTGGCAGGATATATTGAAAGAGTAATTTGAAAAGAATTTGGGATCTTGGGCTTCATAAATAAAGGTACTGAGTACAAAAGCAGGAAGTTATGCTGAAATTTTATAAAGCTAGGCCACAACTAGAATACTGCCTCCAGTTCATTCACCTCACTTTAGGAAGGATGTGAAGATCCTGGAGAGGGTGCAGAGGAGATTTACTAGAATGGTTCCATGAAGGAGGCAATTTAGCTACAAGGTTAGGTTAGAAAAGCTGGAGTTGTTCTCGGAGTGAATGAGGTTGAGGGGAGATCTGACAGAGGTGTACAACCACATCATGACAGGTTTAAATAAGGTAGAAAAACTGTTACCATTAGCTGATGGTGCAAGGATTAGGGGAACACTGATTTAAGGGTTTGGGCAAGAGATTCAGGGATAATGCGAGGAAGAAGTTTTTTTTTTAATCGTACACACAGCAAGTGGTAATGACCTGGAATTCGCTGCCGACATGGGTGTTGGAAGTGGGCACGATCAACGATTTCAAAAGGAAATTGGATAGGCACTTCATGGAAATAAACTTGCAGGGCTACGAGGATAGAGCAGAGGATTGGGACTGACTGGATTGCTCTACGGAGAGCTGGAGTGGACTCAATGGGGTGAATAGCTCCCTTCTGTACCGTAATAATGGTATGATTCTATGTTATAGATATCACCTGCTCCAACCTGGAAACATTCTGTTGTGAAGAAATTCAATGCTACAGTCATCTTCACAGTTTATGGCAGTGCCGTCCTTGCTCATTCTGAGGTTGTAAGTCTGGTTGCAAGAGGTGGCAGGGTTCTGTAAGCATCTCTTTCGTAAAGCATAAACAACGCGCACACTGCTACTGGCTTGAGTGAAAGTAAGAGAAGGGCTCCCGGAAGAGCCTAGATGGACAAAGCCTCCTGCTGAGAGCCCTTTCATCTACCCCACACCTCGTTTTCCTCTTTGCTGCTTCTGCTCCATCTTATGCTGCAGGCCAAGGGAAATTGTGACTATAGCACCAATGTCTGGGAGTAAGTAGTCTGCCATGACCCATGCATTCACAGCCAAGGTTTTTGCTGTGTGCAGCAACACTCCATGGAGACTTCATCACCTCTTCAAAACATCAAGCACTTTCATAAACTTAAAAAAAGAGTGAGTTGAGATTAATCAGCAATTAACCTTCAAGTTGTTGCAAGATGATCCTTTTAAATAGTGCTGGTGGGGGATCCTTCCTGCTGCTGAATGAATGTTCAGCTGTGCGTGTTTGAGAGGCTGTTAACTAGAGTGGCATGATTGAAAAAAAAAAGTCGCTTCAGTGCAGTGTTGCACACTGACTGACTTCCTCATCTGCCCACTCTGCATACTTCCCGCGCACGCTTACAATGCCCTCACTAAGGTGGTGTCCAACACAAATTGAGCAGTGTGTGAGGCAGGTGGCTCATTTGTGAAGATATGACATTTGAAGATGCATTCACTGACCTTGCCCACTTATGTGAGGTCACTGACTTTTTTGCAGGTCCTCAGAGGTAAACTGTTGGGATTGACTGCAACATCCATCTGCTTCTGCTGCCTTCATAGTATCTGTCTGCCAGGCCTCCTCATCCCCTGAGGTTAGAGGACCCCTCTCCTCCTCCTCCTGCACCATAGGCTCCAATGCATGCTTTCTGGTCAGTTGCTCCTCTTTTTGCTCATTATCTCACCACTGTTTTGTGGGAGTTTCTGTGCGTAAATCTGGCTGCCGCATTTCCTACATTTCTTCAAAAGTACTTTTGTGGCTGTCAAGTGCTTTGAGACATCCAGTGGTCATATAAAGTGCTGTATAAATGCAAACTCTTCTACAGCGACTTCCACCAACCTTTGCAGCCAGAATTCACCTTGCCTTTAAGAGGTGCAAGCTGGCTTTAGGTAGTGCAGGCTTGCTTTAAGCGGTGCTGGTCTTGCACAAACATGGGCCCCCTGCTGAGGCATGCATGTTGCCTGCATTACTTTGAACAGGTGCTGGTTAATCATGCATCGTGATTCCTGGGCCTATTTTCAGGGGCAATTGGCATTTTAGTCCAAGTGTCACCAAGTACATAAATGAAGTATTTCATTGCTTTCTGAAGACTAATTCAGTGATAAGTTACAGATAGCCAGGAGTTGAGCTCCTATCCATTGGGAATGGGACTGGCACTGAACAAAGACCAGGACAGGAACAGGCCATTCGGCCCTCCAAGCCTGCGCCGATCATGATGCCTGTCGAAACTAAAACCTTCTGCACTTTCGGGGTCCGTATCCCTCTATTCCCAAACTATTCATGTATTTGTCAAGATACCTCTTAAACGTCGCTATTGTACCTGCTTCCACCACCTCCCCCGGCAACAAGTTCCAGGCACTCACCACCCTCTGTGTAAAGAACTTGCCTCGCACATCCCCTCTAAACTTTGCCCCTTGCACCTTAAACTTATGTCCCCTAGTAACTGACTCTTCCACACCGAGAAAAAGCTTCTGACTATCCACTCTGTCCATGCCGCTCATAACTTTGTAAACCTCTATCATGTCGTCCCTCCACCTCCGTCGTTCCAGAGAAAACAATTCAAATTTATCCAACCTCTCCTCATAGCCAATACCCTCCAGACAAGGCAACATCCTGGTAAACCTCTTCTGTACCCTCTCCAAAGCCTCCACATCCTTCTGGTAGTGTGGCGTCCAGAATTGCATGCAATATTCCAAGTGTGACCTAACTAAGGTTCTGTACAGCTACAGCATGACTTGCCAATTTTTATACTCTATGCCCCGACCGATGATAATTTTACGGATCTTTTTATTCCATTACCAAAGTTGGATTGAAGCCCAATTTCCAAAGTTGAAAGGTTTGTATTCAAAGTGTATTTTCACCCAAAATATACTGGGATATAAAAAGTGGTAAAAATGGTGGAAAAAGATATTCAACAAATAGGAATCGCTAAACATCTGTCAACTGTGCAACAATATTGGAGCCAGTGAAGGAATATTATTTCACCAAGCTTCAAAGAACACCTTTGTCTGATTCCTGGACTCGGCAAAATCCAAAGTTATGCAGATTTCTAAAGTTGGTTTACTCTGTATTAGTGTCCATCTGCTACAATATCAAATAAATGTACCAGTCATCTACACTTCTAAGTGTACAGGAACAGAAGGACCTAGGGGCGTATGTGCTTTGTTTTTTGAAGGTGGCAGGACACATTGAGAGAGTGGTTAACAAAGCGTATGGGATCGTGGGCTTCATAAATAGAGGCATTGAGTACAAAAGCAGGGAAGTTATGCTGACCCTTTCTAAAGCTCTGGTTAGGCCCCAACTAGAGTACTGCATCCAATTCTGGTTACCACACTTGAAGGATGCAAGGGTCCTCATGAGGTTGCAGAGGGATTTTAGTTGCAAGGTTAGGTTGGAGAAGCTGGGATTGTTCTCCCTGCAGCAAAGGAGATTTGATAAAGATATCCAAAATAATAGGCTTAGCTAAGTTAGATAAGAAAAACTATTCCCATTCACTGATAGTACAAGGACTAGGACACAGATTGAAGGTTTTGGGCAAGAGATACAAGGAGAATGTGAGGAAGAACATTTTTTACGCAGTGAGTTGTAATGACTTGGAATTCACTGCCCATGAGGGTGGTGGACGCAGAGACAATGATTCAAAAGGAAACTGGATGGGCATTTGAGAGAAATAAACTTGCAGGGGAGTGGGACTGACTGGATTGCTCCGTGGAGAGCCAGCATAGACTTGATGGGCCAAATGACCTCATTCTATACCATAAATGACACTTTGACACGATAAGAACAAGGGTAAATAAGCACCACAAAAGTTGCAAACACTGAGACCACACCATTATTTACTCCAGGAACATAAGAGGTGCTCCAACTTGCACCTATATTCTGTATCAAAATGAAAGTCAGAAGCAAATACCAGTAGAGAAGCTTCATATACATGCTCAAATGAAAGGTCAGTGGTCTGAAACGTTAACTTGGTTTCTCTCTCCACTACCTAACCAGCTGAGCGTTTCCAGCATTTTCTGTTTTTAGCTTTATATAATACTTCTCGAGCTTGTAGAATCTCCGAGGCATCATCATCATCTGGAATTCTGACCCTTTCATAAAGAAATCAAGACCGAAAGATAACCATAATTTGCTGATCCAAGGCTGCTGGTACAGGCTTTCAATCCAGTACTATTTCTCCAGGCAGAGAGGCAATGGTTCTAATAGCCTCTTCTGTGCTGTAAAAGTTCTATGTTGTGCTGTCAATAACCTTAATGATCAACTCGAGTTACCTCGGGTTAGACACAGCTCTTAAAAAATAACCTGTACCACCCATTACACTATGCCAGCCTACAAGAAGATCAGTGTAATAAAGTGTGAAAACATATTTTTACTCACCATTATGGTACAATAATGATCCCTGATCAATTTTCTTTTTCATGTTATACAGCTGAATCGTTTCATCTTTACTGCCCGTTGCCACATACTGATCACTTACAGCCACAATGGTTAAAGATGCTGTATGAGCATGATGGGTAAAGTCAGGTTCAAGATCCCAGCTCTAAAAAGAGCAAATAGCACAGTTTCAGTCAGCAACTTACAAGAGTACTGTTTACTTCTCAACAGCAGCAGGCATTTCCAGATCAAAGTTCTTGGAGTTATTTAATACATACATCCACATCTATGTAGTGTGGTTGATGTTGTGCATATGGACTTCCAAAGATGTTTGATAAAGTTGCACATAATAGACATGTTAGCTAAATTGAAGCCCATGGGTTTAAGGGGGCAGTGGCAGTGTGGAGACAAAATTGGCTGAAGGGCAGAGTGCAGAAAGTAGTGGTGAGTAGAACCACTGCTTTTTTTAAACATATACATTGCCTGGCCTTGGTAACATAGGGCATAATTTCAAAGTTTGCAGATGATACAAAACTCAAAGATAGTAACAGTGAGAGGGAGAGTAACAGACTTCAGGAGAACAATGAGCATCTGAATGGCAGGTGAAATTTAACACAGCAATGTGAAGTGTTGCATTCTGGTAGTGATGCATTTTACACAGCTAGTTATGATGGTCTGGAATGCACTGTCTGAAACATTCAATACTAAGTTTCAAAAAGAAATAGAAGGGGGAGAATTTTCAGGGTTATGAGGAAAGAGCAAGGGTGTGGGATTAAGCCTTTCAAAAGAGCTGGCACAACACAATTGGCTGAATGGCCACCTTCTGCATTGTATCATTCTATGATTGTAGAGTAAAAAATGAGGCAGCTTTAAGGCAATAACGTGCATAAGATAATAGAGTAATCAAACAGATTAATAAAATACGAAAAAACACACAAAGAAATTGTAGTCATAGAGTCGTACAGCATAGAAACAGGCCCTTCGGCCCATCGCGTCCATGCCGACCATAATGCCTATCTATACTAATCCCAACTGCCTGCATTAATTCCATATCCCTCTGTGCCTTGCTCATTCAAGTACCTGTCCTGATGCCTCTTAAATGTCACTACTGTTCCTGCCTCCACGACCTCCTCTGGCAGCTCAGTCCAGATACCCACTATACTTTGCGTTAAAATTTACCCCTTTGATCCTCCTCCCTCTCACCTTAAATCTATGCCCTCTAGTTGTAGTCACCCCTTCCATGGGAAACAGATTCTGGCTATCTACCCTATCTATGCCTCTCATAATTTTATATACCTCTATCATGTCCCCTCTCAGCCTCCTTCGCTCCAGGGAAAACAGACCCAGCCTATCCAATCTCTCTTTGTAACTCAAGCCCTCCAAACCAGGCATCATCCTTGTGAATCTTTTCTGCACCCTCTCTAGCTTAATCACATCTTTCCTGTAGTGCGGTGACCAGAACTGCACACAGTACTTCAAATGCGGCCTAACCAACGTTACTGTGACATGACGTCCCAACTCTTGTACTCAATGCCTCGGCCAATGAAGGCAAGCATGCCATACGCCGCCTTCACCACCCTGTCTACCTGTGTTGCCACTTTCAGGAAACCATGTACTTGCACCTCAAGGTGTCTCTGCTCAACAACACTCCCCAGGGGCCTGCCATTCACTGTATATGTCCTGCCCTGGTTTAACTTCCCAAAATGCATCACTTCGCACTTGTCTGCGTTAAATTCCATTTGCACACTTTCCCAGTTGATCTATATCCTGTTGTAAGCGAAGAATACAAAGTCAGTAAACTGTCATAATTTATGATTCCGTGGCTATTTTTTCCATGAATGTTACCCAGGCGTAAGCAGTCTAAAATGTAATTCAAGTAGAGACTTGGCCAAAAGAGGTTCTCCCCATACTGAGTTGTTACTTGAGTTGCAGTAGCGCTTTAAATGCAGTAAAAAATAATAGAGTCCAACAGTGGACACCATTATTAACGTAAATTGGACAGCAAAATGCACAGTTATGTGTGTAAACTAGGAAGCTGCTGTCTGAGACTACTTGTTCCTCCAGAATCTGTGAGAACTGTATCTCGCTGTCTGACTCATCATTGAAATACATGGAACAGCATGAAGTTGTTGCATTTAACACTGAACAAAGAACATCTTTTACTTGATACATACTTACTAAAAGGAAAGAAGGTACCAGCCCTTCGCTTTGCAAGCTGGAACGTCAGAACTATGTGTCCTGGCCTGTCGGAAGACCTTACACAAATCAACGATTCTCGGAAGACCGCCATCATTAACAACGAGCTCAGTAGACTCAATGTGGACATTGCAGCACTTCAGGAGACTCGCCTCCCCGCGAGTGGCTCTCTAGCAGAGCAAGACTACACCTTCTTCTGGCAGGGCAGGGATCCTGAAGAACCAAGACAGCATGGAGTGGGCTTCGCCATCAGAAACTCCTTGCTCAGCATGATAGAGCCTCCCTCAAATGGCTCGGAACGCATACTGTCCATCCGACTGCTCACCAACTCTGGTCCAGTACACCTACTCAGCATCTATGCTCCAACACTCTGTTCCGCACCTGAAGCTAAAGACCAGTTCTATGAACAACTCCATAACATCATTAGCAGCATCCCCAACACCGAACACCTATTCCTGCTGGGGGACTTTAATGCCAGGGTTGGGGCCGACCATGACTCATGGCCCTCCTGCCTTGGGCGCTATGGCGTTGGAAGGATGAATGAGAACGGGCAGAGACTGCTTGAGTTGTGTACCTATCATAACCTCTGCATCACCAACTCGTTCTTTCACACTAAACCCTGTCACCAGGTTTCATGGAGGCACCCAAGATCACGTCGTTGGCACCAGCTAGACCTCATTGTCACAAGGTGAGCCGCCTTAAACAGTGTTCAAATCACACGCAGCTTCCACAGTGCGGACTGCGACACCGACCACTCCCTGGTGTGCAGCAAGGTTAGACTCAGACCAAAGAAGTTGCATCATTCCAAGCAGAAGGGCCACCCGCGCATCAACACGAGCAGAATTTCTCACCCACAGCTGTTACAAAAATTTCTAAATTCACTTGCAACAGCCCTTCAAAACACTCCCACAGGGGATGCTGAGACCAAGTGGGCCCACATCAGAGACGCCATCTATGAGTCAGCTTTGACCACCTACGGCAAAAGTGCGAAGAGAAATGCAGACTGGTTTCAATCTCATAATGAAGAGCTGGAACCTGTCATAGCCGCTAAGCGCATTGCACTTTTGAACTACAAGAAAGCCCCCAGCGATTTAACATCCGCAGCACTTAAAGCAGCCAGAAGTACTGCACAAAGAACAGCTAGGCGTTGCGCAAACGACTACTGGCAACACCTATGCAGTCATATTCAGCTGGCCTCAGACACCGGAAACATCAGAGGAATGTATGATGGCATGAAGAGAGCTCTTGGGCCAACCATCAAGAAGATCACCCCCCTCAAATCTAAATCGGGGGACATAATCACTGACCAACGCAAACAGATGGACCGCTGGGTTGAGCACTACCTAGAACTGTACTCCAGGGAGAATGCTGTCACTGAGACTGCCCTCAATGCAGCCCAGCCTCTACCAGTCATGGATGAGCTGGACATACAGCCAACCAAATCGGACCTCAGTGATGCCATTGATTCCCTAGCCAGCGGAAAAGCCCCTGGGAAGGACAGCATTACCCCTGAAATAATCAAGAGTGCCAAGCCTGCTATACTCTCAGCACTACATGAACTGCTATGCCTGTGCTGGGACGAGGGAGCAGTACCCCAGGACATGCGCGATGCCAACATCATCACCCTCTATAAAAACAAAGGTGACCGCGGTGACTGCAACAACTACCGTGGAATCTCCCTGCTCAGCATAGTGGGGAAAGTCTTTGCTCGAGTCGCTCTGAACAGGCTCCAGAAGCTGGCCGAGCGCATCTACCCTGAGACACAGTGTGGCTTTCGTGCAGAGAGATCGACTATCGACATGCTGTTCTCCCTTCGTCAGATACAGGAGAAATGCCGTGAACAACAGATGCCCCTCTACATTGCTTTCATTGATCTCACCAAAGCCTTTGACCTCGTCAGCAGACGTGGTCTCTTCAGACTACTAGAAAAGATCGGATGTCCACCAAAGCTACTAAGTATCATCACCTCATTCCATGACAATATGAAAGGCACAATTCAACATGGTGGCTCCTCATCAGAGCCCTTTCCTATCCTGAGTGGTGTGAAACAGGGCTGTGTTCTCGCACCCACACTTTTTGGGATTTTCTTCTCCCTGCTGCTTTCACATGCGTTCAAATCCTCTGAAGAAGGAATTTTCCTCCACACAAGATCAGGGGGCAGGTTGTTCAACCTTGCCCGTCTAAGAGCGAAGTCCAAAGTACGGAAAGTCCTCATCAGAGAACTCCTCTTTGCTGACGATGCTGCTTTAACATCTCACACTGAAGAATGCCTGCAGAGTCTCATCGACAGGTTTGCGTCTGCCTGCAATGAATTTGGCCTAACCATCAGCCTCAAGAAAACGAACATCATGGGGCAGGATGTCAGAAATGCTCCATCCATCAATATTGGCGACCACGCTCTGGAAGTGGTTCAAGAGTTCACCTACCTAGGCTCAACTATCACCAGTAACCTGTCTCTAGATGCAGAAATCAACAAGCGCATGGGTAAGGCTTCCACTGCTATGTTCAGACTGGCCAAGAGAGTGTGGGAAAATGGCGCACTGACACGGAACACAAAAGTCCGAGTGTATCAGGCCTGTGTCCTCAGTACCTTGCTCTACGGCAGCGAGGCCTGGACAACGTATGCCAGCCAAGAGCGACGTCTCAATTCATTCCATCTTCGCTGCCTTCGGAGAATACTTGGCATCAGGTGGCAGGACTATATCTCCAACACAGAAGTCCTTGAAGCGGCCAACATCCCCAGCTTATACAGACTACTGAGTCAGCGGCGCTTGAGATGGCTTGGCCATGTGAGCCGCATGGAAGATGGCAGGATCCCCAAAGACACATTGTACAGCGAGCTCGCCACTGGTATCAGACCCACCGGCCGTCCATGTCTCCGTTATAAAGACGTCTGCAAACGCGACATGAAATCGTGTGACATTGATCACAAGTCGTGGGAGTCAGTTGCCAGCATTCGCCAGAGCTGGCGGGCAGCCATAAAGACAGGGCTAAATTGTGGCGAGTCGAAGAGACTTAGTAGTTGGCAGGAAAAAAGACAGAGGCGCAAGGGGAGAGCCAACTGTGCAACAGCCCCAACAAACAAATTTCTCTGCAGCACCTGTGGAAGAGCCTGTCACTCCAGAATTGGCCTTTATAGCCACTCCAGGCGCTGCTTCACAAACCACTGACCACCTCCAGGCGCGTATCCATTGTCTCTCGAGATAAGGAGGCCCAAAAAAGACTTACTAAACTTGCCAGAAACTGTTAGGGGTTGCCTCGTCCAGAGTAAGTACCCTTTTTGCAGTCTTAATTACTGTTAAACAACTGGTCTGGCACTGAAAATTAATTAACAGGTGTTGTGTCCCATTCCTTCAGATCTTAATTATTGGAGATTTTGTTTTGTTTTTTCTGTCTCTTTTATCTCTCTCAATTCAATCTTTCTTTCACACGCTTTATTTTGCTTTCTCTACCTGATTTGAAATTGAACTCAATATTACAATTAACACAAAGGGGCTGGGAGCTGAAACGTTAACTCTCTCCACAGATGATGCCAGACCTGCTGAGTATTTTCAGCCTCCAGTTTTCATTACAACTAATACTTCCTGGTTCAGACTGCGCGACCCGTAACCGATTCTTCAATCTGATTGGTTAAAGATACTTGTCCCGTTTGCACAGTTCCCACATGCTCTGTCGTCGATACTGTGCTTTTCGGCTGACAGGAACTTACAATGCAAAAGCCTGTATGGCAGTGCAATTGAAACGAAAGGTTCCACCGCTGACCAAAAAATCCAGCCGACAGTCAGAGTTCCCAAAACAATGGTCCATTCGTTAACATCGCATTGCCATCCAGGAGAGATAAATCGATATTGCCAAAATGCTTTGACAGCGGCAAGCCTTTAAATAGATACTATTTTAAATTAACAAAACTTAGAAAGACAGCGAAAGACAATTAAACTCTGCATTATCAGTAGAATGGATTCCAGACTGAATCTATCTTTCTACGTACACTTGGATCTAAAGCTCTTTCTTGGGGTAACACCAAAAGGAATCCAAGACGATCAGTTTCAGAATCGGAGCCCCACAACAGGTGGCGTCTCCGGTATGACCATACAACGGTATTCAAATAAACATTAACGCTGGACAAATCCAACCTTACCATCTGTCAAGTACGCTTCGACATTAACGACTGACGCATTCTCACCTGTCCCGGCCTCTTTATTCGATAACCGAATATAATCTGTTCGTAACAACCGCCGATCAGCACCACTTCACAACCAGACATGCCCTCAACTTCCATCTTCTCGCTACTTTTGGCACGCTGGTGAAGATCAGGGTCCTATAGCGTTTCGTCGGTGCTGGATAAATGACGTCAGTGGCTGCCCAATCCCAGTTGCTTATCCTGAATGTTTATTTGACATTTTACAGGATGAGCAACTGCTCTGCCCACTGCAGATGTCGTGTAATTAGGGTGATATAGTGGAGTTACCTCTGCTTCGACCGGTCTATGAGCGAGGAAGGGTCAGACTGCGTTCAGGCGGTCGCGGAGGACGGAATATCGGTCCTCCCTCGGAAGGAGTGCGGAAGATTCGTTTGATCGGATGTGCGGCCGGATTCGGGACACTTCGGGACAGCCGGGCGGGGGCATGGCCACCCTATGGATGGGCGACGTGAGTGTCATTTCTCCCTTTAACTGGCAGGTGTGGCGGGCGAAAGGAAATGCATCGAAAGTGAAGGTTGGGGCTGGGAGTATGTCACAGTCGAGTGTAAGTCGAGCAGGTGCAGTAGTGGCAATAAGGCCTAGGCTCCTCTGTCCTTTGGCTCAGTCGTAGTAGTTCCACCTCTATCCGAAGAATGTTGGATCCAAATTCCACCTCGCTGTACAGAGAAAATAGGAGCAGGAGTAGGCCCTTCGAGACTGCTCCTCCATTCATTATGATCATGGCAGATCATCCAACTCAGTAGCCTGTTCCGGCTTTTGTCCCATACCCTTTGATCCCTTTGGACCCAAGAGCTATATCTAACTACTTTTTGAAAACATACAATGTTTTGGCCTCAGCTGCTTTCTGTGGTAGCGAATTCCACAGGTTCACCACTCTCTGGGTGAAGAAAAGTTTCCTCTTCTCAGTCCTGAAAGGTTTACCCCGTATCCTTAGACTGTGATCCCTGGTTCTGGACTCCCCCACCATCGGGAACATCCTTCCTGCATCTACCCTGTCAAGTCCTGTTAGAATTTTATAGGTTTTTATGAGATCCCCCCCCGAACTCCAGCGAATAAAATCCTAACTGACTCAATCTCTCCTCATAAGTCGGTCCTGCCTTCCCAGGAATCAGTCTGATAAACCTTCGCTGCACTCCCTCGATAGCAAGAACGTCCTTCCTCAGATAAGGAGACCATAACTGCATACAATATTCCAGGTGTGGCCTTACCGAGGCCCTGTATAATTGCCGCAAGACATCCCTGCTTCTGTACTCAAATCCTCTCGCTATGAAGGCAAACATACCATTTGCCTTTTTACCGCTTGTTGCACCTGCATGCTTACCTTCAGCGACTGGTGTACGAGGGCACCCAGGTCTCGCTGCATATTCCCCTCGCTCAGTTTATAGCCATTCAGATAATAATGTTTCTCTACATGATCCAGGCTGATACTTGAGTGCAGTGTTTAAGCAGCACTGCACCATTGAAAAAAAGGCTTCTATTTATATAAATTAATTTATTAATATCTGTTAATTATTAATTTATTTATATATCACCTTTCACGACCTTGGGACATGCCAAAGTGCTTTTACAGGTAATGAAGCACTTTCGAAGTACCATCACTTTTGTAATGCAGGAAAGATGTCAGAAAATTTACACACAGCAAGCTCAGACAACCAGCAATATGTTCGTGACCAGATAATCTGTTTATTTTGGGAATGTTAATTGAGGGATAAATATTGGCAAGACAGTAGGGAGAACTGCCCTGCTCTTCTTTGAAATTGTGCTGTGGGAGGGCAGACGGGGCCTCGTTTTAACGTCTTATTCAAAAGACAGCACCTCCGATAGTGCAACACTTTCTCAGTACCGCACTGGAGTGTCATCCTAGATTTCCTTGCTCAAATCTCAGCACAACCTGCACTTTCTGACTCGGATGAATGAGCGGCCAGCTGAGGCACATCTGACACTGTTGAAGGTGCTGTCTTTTGGCAAGGTCTGAAACTGGAGTTTTTAGATCTATTCAGGAAGACTGGGCAAGTAGTGCAATAGTTCCCTGAGTGCATCTTGCTCTCTAACCAGTGTTCTGAATTCCGGAGAGGGTGATGGTTTCTCTGGAGAGTGCAACCAGAGCCAAGCCAGGGAAGGTTGAGGAGGAAGGTCAGAAAAGCAATAGATTCAATAGTTAAGGAACGGACGGGCATTTCTGCGGCCACAGATGTAATTCCTGGAGGGCATGTTGCTTCCTTGATTTCAGGGTGATGGATGTCAGAAGAATTTAGAACATTTGGAGGCAGGAGGGTGAATAGCCATAGCTCGTGGTCCATATTGGTACCAGCTGAACTAGCTTGGAAGGAGAAGCTTTGGAACTTCAGCATAGATTCAAAAGGGAGATAAACACAGCTGGAAATGGAAGGCAGAAAGTGAGTGAGTGTTTTCTCTGCCTTCCACAAAGGTAACAATGGAGTTTGACCATGCTTAATCATATATGTGTCAATGCAACGACTAGTCAGTAAGGCTGATGAGCTGAGGGCACAGGCAAATACTTGGAATATGATGTAACTAACTGAAACATGGCTTCAAGAAGAACTGGAATGGCAGCTCAACATCCCTGGGTGTGAAGGGTTTTCAAACAAGAAAAATGGGGGATAAAAAAGGGGAATAGCAATATTGGTTAAAGAAACAATTACAGCTGTGTGGAGAGATGATATGCTGGAAGGATCATAAAATATGGCCATATGGATTGAACTAAATAACAGAAAAGAGGCAGTCACTGCTGGCATGTGCTATAGGCCCCCTGACAGTCAGAGGAAGATATGATCAAATATGTATCTAAATTTCTAAAAGTGTAAATCAATAGGACTGTAATAGTTTGGGATTTCAACTCCTCTAGTATTAGCTGGGATAGAATTAGTGTAAAATGTATAGAGGGTGCAGAATTCCTAAAGTATATTCAGGAGAATTTTTTTTAGCCAGTATTTCGGAAGCTCAACATGAGAAGGGGCAGTTCTGCTCTTCGTTTCAGGGAATGAAGCTGGGTAGGGGGAAAGGGTATAAGGTGGGGAGTACTTTGGTGGAAGTGATCATAATTCAGTTAGATTCAGGGTAGTTATGGAAAAGGATAAAGATAGACCAGGAGTTAAAATGTTCTCATTGGGGGAAAAGCCAAAACTGAAATGTGATTTGGCAAAAGTGGACGGGAATAACTACTTGAAGGTAAATTAGTGTCAGAGCAGTGGGACGCATTCAAGGAAGAGATAGTGAGAGTTCAGAAAACAACCTTCCTACAAATCCAGAGCACCTTGAATGTCAAGGAGCATACAGAGTAGGATAAGACAAAAAAGGGAAGCTTATATCAAAAACTGAGAGCTCAATAATGCCAAAACAAAATTAGGAAAACAAAGAGAACATATGAAAAAATATTGACAAAAAAAATCAAGGACAGAGGAGGGAATCTATGTGTGGAGCCAGAGGAAATGGGCGCGGTACTAAATGAGTACTTTGCATCAGTATTCACCAAAGAGAAGGACTTGGTGGATGATGAATCTAGGGAAGGGAGTGTAGATAGTCTGGGTCATGTCGTTATCAAAAAGGAGGAGGTGTTGGGCGTCTTGCAAAGTATTAAGGTAGATTAGGGTGGCGCAGTGGTTAGCACCGCAGCCTCACAGCTCCAGCGACCCGGGTTCAATTCTGGGTACTGCCTGTGCGGAGTTTGCAAGTTCTCCCTGTGACCGCGTGGGTTTTCGCCGGGTGCTCCAGTTTCCTCCCACAGCCAAAGACTTGCAGGTTGATAGGTAAATTGGCCATTATAAATTGCCCCTAGTATAGGTAGGTGGTAGGGAAATTGAAGAAAGGTGGGGATGGGGTAAGAATATGGGATCAATGTAGGATTAGTATAAATGGGTGGTTGATGGTCGGCACAGACTCGGTGGGCCGAAGGGCCTGTTTCAGTGCTGTATCTCAAAATAAAATAAGTCCCCAGGGCCTGATGGGATCTACCCCAGAATACTGAGGGAGGCCAGGGAAGAAATTGCTGGGGCCTTGACAGAAATCTTTGTATCCTCATTGGCTACAGGTGAGGTCCCAGAGGACTGGAGAATAGCCAGTGTTGTTCCTTTGTTTAAGATGGGTAGCAAGAATAATCCAGGAAATTATCGGCCGGTGAGTTTTACGTCAGTGGTAGGGACCTTATTAGAGAGGATTCTTCGGGACAGGATTTAATCCCATTTGGAAACAAATGAATTTATTAGCGAGAGACAGCATGGTTTTTTGAAGGGGAGGTCGTGTCTCACTAACTTGATCGAGTTTTTTGAGGAAGTGATGAAGATGATTGATGAAGGAAGAGCAGTGGATGTTGTCCATATGGACTTTAGTAAAGCCTTTGACAAGGTCCCTCATGGCAGACTGGTACAAAAGGTGAAGTCACACTGGATCAGAGGTAAGCTGGCAAGATGGATACAGAACTGGCTCGATCATAGAAGACAGAGGGTAGCAGTGGAAGGGTGCTTTTCTGAATGGAGGGCTGTGACTAGTGGTGTTCTGCAGGGATCAGTGCTGGGACCTTTGCTCTTTGTATTATATGTAAATGATTTGGAGGAAAATGTAGCTGGTCTGATTAGTAAGTTTGCGGACGACACAAAGGTTGGTGGAGTTGCGGATAGTGATGAGGATTGTCAGAGGATACAGCAGGATATAGATCGGTTGGAGACTTGGGTGGAGAAATGGCAGATGGAGTTTAATCCGGACAAATGTGAGGTAATGCATTTTGGAAGATCTAATACAGGTGGGAGGTATACAGTAAATGGCAGAACCCTTCAGAGTATTGACAGGCAGAGAGATCTGGGCGTACAGGTCCACAGATCACTGAAAGTGGCAACGCAGGTGGATAAGGTAGTCAAGAAGGCATACGGCATGCTTGCCTTCATTGGTCGGGGCATAGAGTATAAAAATTGGCAAGTCATGTTGCAGCTGTACACAACTTTAGTTAGGCCACACTTAGGGTATTGCATGCAATTCTGGTCGCCACAGTTACCAAAAGGATGTGGAGGCTTTGGAGAGGGTAGAGAAGAGGTTTACCAGGATGTTGCCTGGTCTGGAGGGCATTAGCTATGAGGAGAGGTTGGATAAACTCGGATTGTTTTCACTGGAACGACGGAGGTGGAGGGGCGACATGATAGAGGTTTACAAAGTTATGAGTGCCATGGACAGAGTGGATAGTCAGAAGCATTTTCCCAGTGTGGAAGAGTCAGTTACCAGGGGACATAGGTTTAAGGTGCGATGGGCAAAGTTTAGAGGGGATGTGCGAGGCAAGTTCTTTACACAGAGGGTGGTGAGTGCCTGGAACCTGCTGCCAGGGGAGGTGGTGGAAGCAGGTACGATAGCGACGTTTAAGAGGCATCTTGACAAATACATGAATAGGATAGGAATAGAGGGATACGGACCCCAGAAGTGCAGAAGGTTTTAGTTTAGACAGGCATCAAGATCGGCGCGGGCTTAGAGGACCAAATGTCCTGTTCCTGTGCTGTTCTGTTCTTTGTTCTTGAAACTCAAAGATGTTTTCTAAGTACATAAAAAGCTTGAGAATTAGTAAGGAAAATGTAGGGCCTATTAGAGACCAAAGAGGTAGCAGCCTGTGTATGGAAGTGGAAGATGTGGCATGGTTCTTAATGAATATTCTGCATCTGTCTTCACAAAAGAGGAGGATGATGCAGTCATTGTCGTTAAGGATGTGTGCAAAACATCTGATGGGATAACCGTAGTGAGACAGGACAGGGTTTAGCATCTTTAAAAGTAGATAAATCACTAGGGTGGATGAAATGTATCCTGGGCTGTTAAGAGAAGCAAGGGAGAAACGTAGAGGAGTCTCTGACCATCATTTTCAAGTTTTTTCTGGCAACAGGTGTGATTCCAAAAGACTGGAGGACTGTTTGTGTTGTTTAAACAGGGAGAATGGGATGGACTAAGTAATTACAAGCCAGTCAGCCTAACCTTGGGAAAATTATTGGAAAAGTTCTTAGAGACAGGATGAATCTTTGGTTAGAAAGGCACAAATTAATCAGGGACAGTCGGCATGGATTTGTTATGGGAAGGTTGTGTCTGACTAACTTGATTGAATTTTTTGACGAGGTAACCAAGAGGATCAATGAGGGCAAGTGCATTTGATGTCATCTACATGGATTTTAGAAATGCTTTTGAAAAGGTTCAATATGGCAGACTGGTCATAAAAATGAAAGTCCATGGGATCGAAAGGAAAGTGGCGTGTTGGATCCGGAATTGGCTCAGTGGCACTAAGCAAAGGGTAGTAGTTGACAAGTGTTTTTGTGACTGGAAGGCTGTTTCCTGTCGGGTTTTGCAGGACTCAGTATTGGATCCCTTGCTTTTTGTGGTATGAAACCAAGCCTTGACCCCACAGTCCTAACAAACTACTGAACCATCTCTCACCTATCTTTCCTCTCCAAAGTCCTTGACTGTGTTGTCGCCTCTCAATCTTTTCTGGACCTTCATGTTTGAATCCGTCCAATCAGATTTCCGCCCCTGCCACAGTTACAAAATCACTCTTATCAAGGTCATAAATGACATTCTATGTGACTGTGACAAAGGTAAACTTTCCCTCACACAAAAACAAGAAATGCTGGAATCACTCAGCAGGTCTGGCAGCATCTGTGGAAAGAGAAGCAGAGTTAACGTTTCGGGTCAGCGACCCTTCTTCGGAACTGACAAATATTAGAAAAGTCACAGATTATAAACAAGTGAGGTGGGGGTTGGGCAAGAGATAACAAAGGAGAAGGTGCAGATTGGACCAGGTCACATAGCTGACCAAAAGGTCACGGAGCAAAGGCAAACAATATGTTAATGGTGTGTTGAAAGACAAAGCATTAGTACAGATTAGGTGTGAATATGCTGAATATTGAACAGCAGCAAGTGCAAACCTGAAGAAAAACAACCTGAAAAAAACAGTGGGTAAACTTTCCCTCCTCTTCCTTCTCAACCTGTCTGCACCTTTGACACGGTTGACCACATCACCCTTTTCCAACGCCTCTCCACTGTTGTGTAGCTGGGTGGGACTGCTCTCACCTGATTCCATCTCATCGTATTCCAAGTATCACTTGCAATGGCTTCTCTTCCTGCTCCCACACTATTACCTTTGGTATCCCCCAAGGATCTATCCTTGATCCCCTCCTATTTCTCATCTACAGGGGTGATGGCATCGTGGTAATGTCACTGAACTAATAATCCAGAGGCCCAGGCTAATGCTCTGGAGGCATGGGTTCAAATCCCACCATGGCAGCTGGTGGAATGTAAAATTTAATTAATTATATTTTAAAAATCTGGAATTGAAAGCTAGTCTCAGTAATGGTGCCATGAAACTATCGTCGATTGTCGTAAAAACCCATCAGGTTCACGAATGTTCTTTCGGGAAGAAAATCTGCCATCCTTACCTGGTCTGGCCTCCATGTGACTCCAGACCCACAGTAATGTGATTGACTCTTAACTGCCCAATGAAATGGCCTCGTAAGCCACTCAGTTATCAAGGGCAATTTAGGATGGGCAACAGATGCTGGCGTTGCCAGCGACGTCCACATCCCATGAAAGAATAAATAAAAAAAACTACATGCTCCCCTCAGTGACATCATCCAAAAGCGCAGCTTTAATTTTTACATGTACGCTAATGACACCCAACTCTACTTCACCATTACCTCTCTCAATTCCTCCACTTTTAATAAATCTGACATCCAGTACTGGATGAGCAGAAATTTCCTCCAACTGGGACGACAAGCAATTGTTTTCGGTCCCTGCTCCAAATTACGCTCCTTAGCTACTGATTCCATTCCTCTCCTTGGCAACAGTCTGAGATTAAACCAGTACGTTCGCGTCCTTGTGTCACATTTGACCCTGAGATGAGCTTCTGACCACATATTCACGCCATCACCAAGACTGCCTATTTCCACCTCTGCAACTTGCCCAACTTTGTCCCTGTCTCAGCTCATCTGCTGTTGAAAGCCTCTTTCATGTCTTTGTTACCTCCAGACCTGACTATTCCAACGCACCCATGGCTAGTCTCCCATAATCTACTTTCCATAAACATAAGGTCATTCAAAGCTCTGTTGCCAATGTCTTACCTTATACCAAGTCACATTCACCTCTAACCCCAGTGCTTGCTGACCTACACTGGCTCCTGGTCAAACAGTGTCTTGATTTTAACATTCTCATCCTGATTTTCAAATCTCTCCATGGCCTCACCCCTTCCTATCTCTGTAACTTCCTCCTGTCCCATAACCCTCCAGGATATCTGAGCTCTTCTAATTCTGGCCTCTTGAGTATCCCCGATTTTAATCACTCCACCATTGGTGGCTGTGCCTTCAGTTGCCTAGGCCCTAAGCTCTGGAACACCCTGTCTATACCTCTCTGCTCTCTTGCTTTCCTCCTTTAAGACACTCCTTAAAACTACCTCTTTTGACCAAGCTTTTAGCCATCTGACCTAATATCTACTTAGAAAAGTTTGATACTGCGAATGTTGGAAATATGAAAGAAAAATAGAAAATGCTGGAAATACTCAAAGTCGGGCAACATCTGTAGAGAGAAAAACAGTTAACATTTTAGTTCTATGACCTGCAAACAACATCTTATGTGGCTCAGTGTCATATTTTGTTTTATAATGCTTCTATGAAATGCCTTGAATGGTTTATTATGTTAAAGGTGCTGTATAAATACAATTTGTTGTTGTGTTTTTATCAGTGATTTAGACCTAAATGTAGGGGGCATGATTAAAAAGTTTATAGATAATACAAAAATTGGCTGCGCAGTTGATCTTGAGGAAGGAAGCTGAAGACTGCAGGCAGCTATCTATGGACTATACAGGTGGGCAGAAAAGTGGCAAACGGAATTCAGTCCGGAGAATTGTGAGGTAATGCTTTTGGGGAAGGTGAACAAGGCAAGGGAACACACAATAAATATTAGGATACTGAGAAGTGTAGTGGAGCAGAGGGACCTTGGAGTGCATTTTCACAGATCCCTGAAGGTAGCAGGGTGATAAGATAGTTAAGAAGGTATATAGAGTCACAGGGTCATTATCGGCACAATAGGAGGTTATTTAGCCCATCGAGTCTGTGGCAGATCTCTGTACAGCAATCCCATCTATCCTATTCCCTTGCTCTATCCCCATCGCCCTGCAAATTATTTCCCTCAAGTTGCCATCCAATTTCCTTTTGAAATCATTCATCGTCTCCGCTCCCGCCACCCTCATAGGCAGCGAATTCCAGGTTGTTACCACTTGCTGCATAAAAAAAATTTTTCACATCGCCCTTGCATCTCCGCTAATGGGAACAGCTTTTCTGTGTGTACCTTATGTAAATCTGTCATACTCTTGTGCACCTTTATCAAATCTCCCCAATCTCCTTTGCTGTAAGGAGAATAACGTCAGCTTCTTCAATCTAACCTTCATAGCTAAAGTCTGTCATCCCTGGAACTATTCTGGGAAATCTCCTCTGCACTCTCTCAAGGACTCTCATATCCTTCTAAAGGATAAGGGGTACTTTCCTTTTATGAGCTGAAGCAGTGAATATATGAATTTATATTAGAATTGTATAAAATAATAATTAAGCCTCAACTGGAGTACTATGTACAGTACAGGAAGGATGTGATTGCAGTGGAGAGGACACAGAAGAGATTTACGAGGATGTTGCCAGTAATGGAACATTTTAGTTGTGAGGAAAGATTGGATAGGCTGGGTTGTTGTTTTGGAACAGAGGAAGCTGAAAGATTTAATTTAGGTGTATTAAATTGTGAGGGACATGGATAGATTGGAGAGGAAATACCTGTTTCCTAGAATTTCATGGAATACTTTCAAAATAGTTTCTTCGAGCAGCATATTCTGGAATCAACCAGAGAGCAGGTGATATTCGACTTGATATTGTGTAATGTGACAGAATTAATTAATGACCTCAAAGTAAAGGCACCTCTCGGTAGCAGCAACTACAATATGATTGAATTTTGCATCCAGTTTGAAAGAGAGAAGAGTGGGTCTAAGACTAGTATATTAAACTTTTTTTTTCATTCGTTCATGGGATATGGGCATTGCTGGCTAGACCAGCATTTGTTGTCCATTCCTAATTGCCCTTGAACAGAGGACATTTAAGAGTCAACCACATTGCTGTGGGTCTGGAATCACATGTAGGCCTGACCAAATGAGGATGGCAGATTTCCTTCCCTAAAGGACATTAGTGAACCAGATGGATTTTTACAACAATTGACAATGGTTTCATGATTACCATTGGACTAGCCTTTCATTCCAGATTTATTAATTGAGTTCAAATTTCACCATCTGCCATGGTGGGATTCAAACCCATGTCCCCAGAGCATTAGGCTGGGGCTCTGGATTACTAGTCCAGTGACACTACCACAACACCACCATAAAGGCAACAATGTGGGCATGAAAGCTGAGCTAGCTGAAGTGAACTGGGTTACTCGGCTTGGCGATAGATCAATAGAGAAGCAGTGGCAGACATTTAAGGGGATATTTCAGAATACTCAGAGTAAGTATATTCCTACTAGAAAGAAAAATGCTAAGGGGAGGACCCACCATCTGTGGTTAACTAAAGAAGTTAAGGAAAAGGCATATATTTGCGCAAAGGTGAGTGGCAGTTCAGATGGTTGATCAGAATATAAAGAACGGCAGAGAATGACTAAAAGGTTAATCAGGAGAAAGAAATTAGAGTATGAGAGGAAGCTAGCTAGAAATGTAAAAACAGATAGCAAGAGTTTCGACTGGTATTTATATAGGAAAAGAGTAAGTAAAGTGAGTGTTGGTCCTCCAGAGAGTGAGAATGGGGAGCTAATAGTAGATAATAAGGAAATGGCGGATGCAATGAACAAATATTTTTCTTCTGTCTTCACTATAGAGGATACAAAAAACATTCCAGCAATAGCTGTAAATCAGGAGGTGGAGGATGAGAGGAACTTGGTGAAATTATAATCACCAGGGATGCAGTACTGACCAAACCGATTAGCCTAAGATGTGCCTAATGAGGTAGTGTGGAAGTGAGCAGAAAGGCATGGCACTATGCTTGATGGGAAATATAGCCAAGTTAGGAGTAGTCACTTTGCTGAGCTCTGATGAAATGATTTAAAGCTTGAGAAACTGCAATGAAATAGTTAAAAGTAAAGGCTGAGAATGTGAGATCGTATAAACTTGCAGGCACTGGTAATTGCAAGGACATTTGTTCTTTCATGACTTGATTGTGTGACTCCTTGTGGTTTGGAACAAATGGATTCCTGTGAGACATGCTGGCCATCCCTGTGTGAGTGATGATAAGGAATGAAAGGCCACATTATCACTGTATACTGTTGCTGCTTGGTGTTACTTCATGATGTGACTTGATAGAGATTACAGGATCCCAGAACTTATGACAATTGTGGGAAGCAAAAGCAGTATCTGTGGGAATCAAAATCAGTATCTTGTTTCTAACTCCTCTTCCTTTGCTAATTGTCTTAATGTCTGTTTTCTTTTAATCTTGCTGGTACAAAACAATATTTTATTAGTAACAAGTATGTATTGAGAATGGAGTGTATTGTAACCTCAGTAACAGATGTACTGCATGTCACCACGTGGGTGAAGTCGAATTGTACCGCACTGATTGGTTAAGCAAGGAGGTGTAGCATGAATCTTAATGTATAAACAGTAGTACCTGTATCACAAACTTCACTTACTCTGGGGGGGGACCCGACAGACTCTGGTGGAGTCAGTGCCGCTGTTCTCAGAGTAAGTCCGCTGGCGACTGCGCAAATAAAGTAATTGATTTTACCTACACATCCGACTCGGTATATTTACTGAACCAGACTGAAGGCAAAAAGAACTCAGATTTACAATAGTAGATAACGTTGGTGCTAATTTTTCAAAATTTGAGTTTCTGGTAAGGTTCCATCAGACTGGAATGTAGCAAATATAACCCCTCTATTCAAGAAGGGGGAGGCAGAAAATGGGTAACTATAGGCCAGTTAGCTTGACGTCTGTCGTGAGAAAGGTGTTAGAAACGATCATTAAGGAGGTTGTAGCTGGGCACTTAGAAAAACTCAAAGTAATCGGGGATAGACAGCATGGTTTTGAAAAAGGGAAATCATGTTTAACCAATTTGTTGGCGTTCTTTGAAAGAGTGACATGTGCTGTGGATAAAGGGGAGCCCGTTGATGTACTGTACTTGGATTTCCAGAAGGCATTTGACAAGGTGCCACATGAAAGGATATTGCGCAAAGTAGGAGCTCATGGTGTTGGGGTTAACATATTGGCATGGATAGTAGATTGGATGGCTGGCAGAAAACTGAGTTTGCATAAATGGCTCCTTTTCTGATTGGCAGGATGTGACAAGTGGGGTCCCACAGGTGTCTGTGCTGGGGCCTCAACTTTATACAATTTATATCAATGAGTTGGATGAGGGGAGCGATGGCATGGTAGCTAAAATTGCAGATGACACAAAAATAGGTGGGAAAGTATGTTGTGAAGAGGACATAAGGAGGTTGCAGACTGATTTATAGATAGGTTGAGTGAGTGGGCAAAAGTCTGGCGATTGGGGTATAATGTGGGAAAATGTGAAGTTGTTCACATTGGCAGGAGAAATTTTAAAAAACTGAAATGGAGAATGACTGCAGAATTCCAAAGTGCAGAGGGATCTAGGTGTTCTAGTACAGGAATCACAAAAAGTTAGTATACAGGTCCAGCAGGTAATAAAGAAGGCTAATGGAATTCTATCCTTTTTTACAAGAGCAATTGACAATAAATGTAAGGATGTTATGCTTCAGTTATATAAGGCATTGGTGAGATCACATCTCAAATACTGTGTGCAGTTTTGGTCTCCTTATTTAAGGAAGGATGTAAATGCGTTGGAGGCAGTTCAGAGATTGATACCTGGAATGAGCTGGTTGTCTTATGAGGAAAGGTTGGACAGACTGGGCTTGATTTCACTGGAGTTTAGAAGAGTGAGGGGAGACTTGATTGAAGTTTATAAGATCCTGAATGGTCTAGACAAGGTGGCTGTGGAGAGGATGTTTTCTCTTGTGGGTGAGTCCAGAAATAGGGGGTACTGTTTTAAAATTTGGGGTTGCCCTTTTAGGACAGAGATAAGGAGAAATTTTTTCTCTCAGGGTTTGTGCGACTTTGGAACTCTCTGCCTCAGAAGGTGGTGGAGGCAAGGTCATTGAATATTATTAAGGCGGAGGTAGATAGATTCTTGTTAGGCAAGGGAATCCTATGATTATCGGGGGTAGGTGGGAGTGTGGAATTTGAAACACAAAACCGATCAGCCATGATCTTATTGAATGGCGGAGCAGGCTCAAGGGGCCAAATGGCCTACTTCTGCTGCTAATTCATATGTTCCCTTAGCAGAGAGGTGATTTATTGGGGCATAGAGTTAAAGTAATTGGTCGAAAGATTAGAGGGAAGTTGAGCAAATTTTTAACCCAGATGTTGGTAGGGGTCTGGATGCACTGGTGAAAGGGTGGTGGAGGCAGAAAACCTCTCGCATTTAAAAAGCACTTGGATATGTACTTGAAGTGCCATAACCTACGGACCAAGAGCTGGAAACTGGGATTTGGCTGAATAGCTCTTTTATGGCTGGCACAGACACGATGGGCTGAATACCCTCCTTCTGCGCCATAAATTTCCATGATTCTATGAAGATACAGTTCAGTACTGAGGGGCGGGGCGGGGAGTGGTTTCTGCATTGTTGTAGGTGCCATTTTTCCAATTAAACATGAATGCAAGACCGCAGCCACCCTCTCGGGTGGGCAAAATGATTCTATGGCACTATTTAAAGAAGAGCAGGAAGTTCTGTGTTCTGTTGAAACTTTATCCTCCAATCCACACCATCAAAACTGATTGTGATAATTTATCTCACAGCTGCTTATAGAACCTTGCTGCACATTTCCCTACATTGCATTTTCAAAATACTTCATTGGCTGTGAGGTGTTATGGGAAGTCCTGAACTCATGAAAGATGCTAAATACAAGTTCTTTTCCATTAATTTGAATTTTTACGGTCCTTACTAATGTGATGTTATGATCACCAATATTGTTTTCCTCTCGCCGTCCTCTGATACAGTTCTCATTTCTTTCAAAACTGGCTTTTTCTTTTAAAAAAAACACCCTCTATTCTTCTTCAGTCCTTTTATCTCTAATCTGTCCTTTTTCTCAAAGATCCTTGTATGGGCATTGCCTCTCAGCTTACGACCAATTTGAGTATTTTTTTTAAGTCCCTCTAGTTTGCTCCAGTAAGGTCATAAACAAGACCGTCTTTGTCGTTTTTTTTTTGTCTCCTCCGCCAGACCTCCAATGTTTATATTCTGTCCTGACTCCATTCCTATCTTTTCAATTCAACCATTACTACATCTTGAAGGGCTTCTTCTATATTTGGACAATCATTTATAGATTGCCCCAAGGTTCTACCCTTGTTGACCTCTTGTTTACATACTGCCATTAAGTAACAGCATCTGTATGTTTTGAAACATACATAATATCCTCTTAACTTTTTTGTCATCAGCAAGGCTGCATGTCTGTGCAACATCAAGTCATGGATCAGTACAAATTTCCTTTAGTTCGTTTTTGGGAAAATCAAAGCCTTCCTCTTTCATTCCCACCTACTTGCCTCTGGTGGCATCATTCGGCCTGGTTTCCCACCCAGGTTGAACCAACTTGAGGGTAGTATTAATATTCCACTGAGTTCATAAACTCCAGTGAATGCAAACCTTGATTGTTCAGTCATGTCTCACACAAAGTCCATCTCATCATCACTCCACTGGTTCTCTAGTCACCAGCAGATTGAATTTAAAGTTCCTTATCTGCATGTTCAGTATCTTTTTTATTTTTTTCATGGGATGTGGACATTGCTGGCAAGGGCAGCATTTGTTGCCCATCCTAATTGCCCTTGACAACTGAGTGGCTTGCTCGGCCATTTCAGAGGGCATGTACAAGTCAACTACTACATTACTGTGGGTCTGAGTCATATGTAGGCCAGACCAGGTAAGGACAGCAGATTTCCTTCCCTAAAGGACATTCGGGATTTTTAACAACAATCAATGATAGTTTCATGGCACCATTACTGAGACTAGCTTTCAAATCCAGATTTTTTAAATTAATTAATTGAATTTAAATTCTGCCAGCTGCCATGGTAGGATTTGAAACTGTGCACCCAGGGCATTCACCTGGGCCTCTAGATTACCAGTTCAGTGACATTATCACTATGCCGCCATCTCCCCAGTTCACTCAAATGCTGTAGCAACATCCAATCTGAACAAACTTGCCTAGCTGTATGTCATTGACACATTTGTACTTATCTTTTACTCAACACCCTTTTTGTATGTATGTCACCATTGTTTGTAACTCTGCATAATCAACTTGGTTGTCTATTTCTTCCTTCATTGTAAAGCCTCTTCAAATCCTATTTCTTTGTGTGTTTGATTTCCCTTCCTTCCCCAAATCTTTCTTAGAACTTGCTCAACATCTGGCTGTCCTTGTAAAATGGTCTGAAGTGCCAAATGTGAGGAGTCCTATAAAAATGCTGTAACAATCCATGCAGTTTCCATAAATCCCGTTTCCTCTCATCTCGAGAAGGTTTAGGTAATCGTGCATTAAATTTGTCCAAATATCTTTGAAAGGGAAACACAGGTAGTTACTTTAATTCAGTGGTTAAATATGCCACACTTATTGACTTCTGGAACTTAGCAGCTCTTTAGTGTATTTTTTAAAAATATTACTTTACAACAGCTGTTACTGGTACATACCTCAGGCTCTTGTGGACATTAGGCAATGAATTTTTCACTTTTCTTTCCTCCATTTTAGCTGGAACAGTACATGGATGAGAGTTTTATCAAGCAAGCCTTTTCTGCTATGGGTGAGCCAACTGTTAATGTGAAAATCATTAGCAACAGAATGACTGGGTAAGAAAAAATTATAAAATGTTGTTTAATGTATTGGAGCAAAGAGTCCCAGAGGTCTAACATCCAGCACTATCACTGTCTTGATGCCTTCTCCATTCCTAATTTAAAGCAGAATAATTATATAGCGATTTTGGTTTTTTTTGCATGCCTGTTGCAGAATTCAACCTAGAGTCCTGAAGAGACAAATTTCTTATGACACATGTTGCAATATGCAGTGCATTTGCAGCTGTTCAGTTTGTTAAATGCATCAGATATTTGATGGGTAAAAGTCTTAAAATACTCATAATGAAGCCCAAATTGCTGTTTCTTATTTTCATTCTGTGAAGTTAAAAATTTCAAGGCTGATTTTCCTGATATTTGCCTGCTCCCCTCTGTAATGATGTTACCTGGAGAACAAGAACAGAAAACAGTGGTGGCGACCTGTTTTACCATATTTTAAATTGTCCCATGATTTCCAATGTTTTAAGGGGTGGAGCAGCAGTCTGGTGGGCTGGGGGCATTTCCATTGTCCCATTTTGTTTACTTGAAGTAATATTTGCTGAGTGCTCCTACAATGGGGCACCTAGTGAAGCATGATGCTGTTGTGTTCCTCCAGACTGGTTGGCAAGGCCTAGACATAGGATAAGTTGTGATCTTGTCTTTTGGCAACTGGGGTTTCTTGGCTGCTGATCTCCAGCAGTAGCCAGAAGTCTCCAGACTGACAGGCCTGTAGCTTTACTTAAATTTCATATCCCTACTGCCAGAGTTAGGCCTGGCTGGAGGTTGGTCTAGGCCTTGGTGCCTTTGGGCCAGGTTAATGGCATTGAACAGAAATACCAGCAATTGGGTTCACTGCTCCTGTCCAATGCCAGGACAACGTTCCCAGGAAGGGCTACCCTTCCATTTCCAATGACTGAGATATTGGCCACTATCATGCATGGTAAACCTCTAATACCTTACTTTTTGTCAATTTTCCTGAGTGTGCTGTCTCCATCAATTGAAGGCTTTGCTGAAACATAAATTTCAAAAACCTCATACCAGAGATGTGCTGTGCCATCTGAGCTGTACATTGAGTGACTCTTTAGTTGTTCCTGAAGGAGAAGCAAAAATTACAAGCTGACCTATCTCACACCTCTCCTGTGCATTTCCCTACAGTTGGTTGAGGCGTGGAAGTGATGGCCTGCCCTTTTGGTTAGGGAGTGTTGCACAGATGAAGAAATAGGTAATAACTGTAAATTCCAAAAGGGAATTATAAATAATTCAAAGGATCGGAATTCCTCACTACAACTCACGTCCTGCCAACAATGAAGTTCCTCAGTGCATTTATTATGCTTCAATATGCAATAGAAGATGTTCCTCCAACGTAGCTTAATGGAATCCTTGAAAGGATGGTACTAGTTTGGAGTGTATCCAATACTGAGCCATGTAGACCAGGAATGCCCCAAGAAAATAACCCCCACATGTGCTGAATTGACCGCACTCAGCCAGACTAGCACATGGGGCATTCAATTTCATCTGCACCCCTCTTGTGGAATTTGTGCTGGGGATCTCATTGCTAGACAATGTGTGCATGTGGATGTCAAGTGCAGCCATGATCAGCTTAGCATCTATGTTTAAGTAGCCTGTCAACACTCAGTGATGAATAGCTAGTTGGTCAAGTTAGTGGATAGTGTCTTGGCACCTGTGAAATAGTACCATAGCAAAATATTTATTGGTAGATTCAGTTTGGAAGGACTTTGCTAAATGCTGTTATTAAAACTACTACACACCATAAGTTGAAATTGCTTTACAGTTCAAGTAACGTTCAGTGACTTTACCTTGAAGACTTTCTAGGTATTGCAGTAAAAGAGATGTTATGATTGTATTGCTCTCCATGATCCAGTAGATGTTGGTACCCTGTACATTCATGTTTGGTTTGGTTTCAGAACACTTGCAGGCTATTGCTTTGTGGAGTTAGCTGACCAAACCAGTGCTGATCGTTGTCTCCATAAACTGAATGGGAAGCCTTTGCCAGGTTCAAATCCGGTAAACCTCTTCAATAGACATTTATCATTGTTGTATGGAGCTGTGGTTCAGTTGGTAGGACTCTCACCTCTGAGTCAGAAGGTTTTGGGCTGAAGTCCCACTCCAGGACTTGAGCATAAAAGTGAAGTATGACACTGCAGTGCAGTACCGAGCGTGTACTGCACTGTTGGAGGTGCCGTCTTTTGGATGAGATGTTAAACTGAAGCCATCTACCCTCTCAGGTGCATGTAAAAAAAATTCCATGGCACTATTTCAAAGAAGAGCCAGGGAGTTATCCCTGGTGTCCAGGCCATTATTTATCCCTCAAGCAAGATCACTGAAACAGATTATCTGATTATTATCACATCGCTGTTTGTGGGAGCTTGCTGCACGCAAATTGGCTGCTGCATTTTCTACCTTACAACAGTGACTACACTTAAGAAGTTCTTCATTGAATGTGGATGTAAAAATGCTTCGGGATGTCCTGTGATTGTGAAAGACGCTATATAAATGCAAGTCTTTTCATTGCTTTTTTAAACTAATAGCGGTATAATCCTAATTTCCCTTGTTTTAAATGTGCAGCCCAAGAAATTCAAGTTAAATTATGCAACCTACGGGAAAAAACCAGATGCAGGGTACGTAATTTTTTTGTCCATTTTAACGTTCTCTTTTTTTTCTCCTTATTCCATTATTTTTCATTTGCACAAAGTTTCATCAGACGTAAGAGCAGACTAGTTAGAGAGACTAGTTAGAGAGACTAGTCAGAGGGAAGTGGAGGAGCATATATGTAGGGAAACCACAGATAGGTGTAGGAATTATAGGGTTGAAATAGTAGGTGATTTTTTACTTCCCTAATATTGACTGGGACTGCCTTAGTGCTAAGGGATCAGATGGGGAAGAATTTTTATGTGTGTCCAGGATAGTTTTCTGAAGCAGTATGTGGATAGCCCTACTAGAGAAGGGGCTACACTTGACCTCCTCCTTAGGAAATGAGGTTGATGTGTCAGTGGGGGGAGCACTTTGGGACCAGTGACCATAACTCTATTAGCTTCAAGATAGTTATGGAAAAGGATAGGACTGGTCCTCAGGTTGAAGTCCTAAAATGGAGGAAGGCTAATTTCGATGGCATCAGGCAGGAACTCTCAAACGTTGAATGGGAGACGCTGTTTACAAGTAAAGGGACATCTGGCAAGTGGGAGGCTTTTAAAAGTGTGATAAGAAGAGTTCAGGGCCAGAATGTTACTGTTAGATGGAAGGGCAAGGCTGGCAATTTTAGGGAGCCTTGGTTGATGAGGGATATTGAGGGTCTGGTCAGGACAAAGAAGGAGGCATATGTCAGGTATAGGCAGCTGGGATCGAGCAAGTCCCTCGAGGAGTATAGGGGATGTAGGACTACACTTAAGATGGAAATTAGGAGGGCAAAAAGGGGCCATGAGATTTCCCTGGCAGATAAGATAAAGGAAAAGCCTAAAAGATTCTATAGGTATATTAAGAGTAAAAGGGTAGCTAGGGAGAGAGTAGGTGCCCTTAAGGATCAATGTGGCAATCTATGTGTGGAGCCACAGGAAATGGGCGAGGTCTTAAATGAATATTTCTCGTCCGTATTTACCGTGGAGAAGGTCATGGAAGCCAGTGAGTTCAAGGGATGGAACACCGATATCCTGGAGCATATCAACATGACAAAGGAGGAGGTATTGGAGGTTTTGAAGCGCATAAAGGTGGATAAATACCCAGGGCCTGACCAGGTGTATACTAGGATGCTATGGGAAGCAAGGGAGGAGATTGCTGGGACCCTGGCAGAGATTTTTGTATCATCGTTAGCCACGGGTGAGGTACCGGAAGACTGGAAGATAGCTAATGTTGTGCCTTTATTTCAGAAGGGCAGCAGGGATAAGCCAGGGAACTACAGGCTGGTGAGCCTTACATCAGTGATGGGAAAGTTATTGGAAGGGATTCTGAGAGACAGGATTTATATGCATCTGGAAAGGCATGGTCTGATTAGGGATAGTCAGCGTGGCTTTGTGCATGGGAAATCATGTCTCATGAATTTGATTGAGTTTTTCGAGGAGGTGACCGAGAGGATTGATGAGGGCCGGGCGATGGACGTTGTCTACATGGACCTTAGCAAGGCCTTTGACAAGGTCCCGCATGGTAGGCTGGTCCAGAAGGTTCGAACACATGGGATCCAGGGTGAGCTCTCAAATTGGATACAAAATTGGCTTGGTGATAGGAGGCAGAGGGTGGTAGTGGAGGGTTGTTTTTCAGATTGGAGACCGATGACCAGTGATGTGCCGCAGGGATCAGTGCTGGGCGCTCTGTTGTTTGTCATATATTAATGACTTGGATGTGAATGTAGGGGGCATGATTAGTAAGTTTGCAGATGACACCAAAATTGGTGGTATAGTGGACAGTGAAGAAGGTTGTCTAAGGTTACAACAGGATATAGATCAACTGGGAAAGTGGGCAAGGGATTAGCAAATGGAATTTAATGCAGACAAGTGCGAAGTGATGCATTTTGGGAATTTAAACCAGGGCAGGACATATACAGTGAACGGCAGGGCCCTGGGGAGTGTTGTTGAGCAGAGAGACCTTGGGGTGCAAGTACATAGTTCCCTGAAAGTGGCAACACGGGTCGACAGGGTGGTGAAGAAGGCTTATGGCATGCTTGCCTTCATTGGCCAAGGCATTGAGTACAAGAGTTGGGACGTCATGTTACAGTTGTACGTGACGTTGGTTAGGCTGCATTTGGAGTACTGTGTGCAGTTCTGGTTGCCACACTATTGGAAAGATGTGATTAAGCTAGAGAGGGTGCAGAAAAGATTCACAAGGATGTTGCCTGGTTTGGAGGGCTTGAGTTCTCAGGAGAGATTGGATAGGCTGGGTCTGTTTTCCCTGGAGTGAAGGAGGCTGAGAGGGGACATGATAGAGGTATATAAAATTATGAGAGGCATAGATAGGGTAGATAGCCAAAGTCTGTTTCTCCTGGTAGGGGTGACTAAAACTAGAGGGCATAGGTTCAAGGTGAGAGGGAGGAGGTTTAAAGGGGATCAAAGGGGTAAATTATTCACACAAAGAATAGTGGGTATCTGGAATGAGCTGCCTGAGGAAGTGGTGGAGGCAGGAACAGTAGCGACATTTAAGAGGCAACTGGACAGGTACTTGAATGAGCAAGGCATAGAGGGATATGGAATTAATGCAGGCAGATGGGATTAGTATAGATAGGCATTATGGTCGGCATGGACGCGGTGGGCCGAAGGGCCTGTTTCTATGCTGTACGACTCAATGACTAACACACCTTAATGAGAAAAAATAATTCTAATAGAACAAGAACAAATAAAATTACAGCACAGGAACAGGCCCTTCGGCCCTCCAAGCCTGCGCCGATCCTGATCCTCTATCTAAACATGTCGCCTATTTTCTAAGGGTCTGTATCTCTTTGCTTCCTGCCCATTCATGTATCTGTCTAGATACATCTTAAAAGACGCTATCGTGCCCGCATCTACCACCTCCGCTGGCAACGCGTTCCAGGCACCCACCACCCTCTGCGTAAAGAACTTTCCACGCATATGCCCCCTAAACTTTTCCCCTCTCACTTTGAACTCGTGACCCCTAGTAATTGAATCCCCCACTCTTGGGAAAAAGCTTCTTGATATCCACCCTGTCTATACCTCTCATGATTTTGTCCACCTCAATCTCCGTCTTTCTAATGAAAATAATCCTCATCTACTCAACCTCTCTTCATAGCTAGCACCCTCCATACCAGGCAACATCCTGGTGAACCTCCTCTGCACCCTCTCCAAAGCATCTACATCCTTTTGGTAATGTGGCGACCAGAACTGCACGCAGTATTCCAAATGTGGCCGAAACAAAGTCTTATACAACTGTAACTTGACCTGCCAACCCTTGTACTCAATACCCCGTCCGATGAAGGAAAGTATGCCGTATGCTTTCTTGACCACTCTATTGACCTGCGTTGCCACCTTCAGGGAACAATGGACCTGAGCACCCAAATCTCTCTGTATATCAATTTTCCCCAGGACTTTTCCATTTACTGTATAATTCACTCTTGAATTGGATCTTCCAAAATGCATCACCTCGCATTTACCCTGATTGAACTCCATCAGCCATTTTTCTGCCCAACTCTCCAATCGATTTATATTCTGCTGTATTCTCTGACAGTCCCCTTCACTATCTGCTACTCCACCAATCTTAGTGTCGTCTGCAAACTTGCTAATCAGACCACCTATACTTTCCTCCAAATCATTTATGTATATCACAAACAACAGTGGTCCCAGCACGGATCCCTGTGGAACACCACTGGTCACACGTCTCCATTTTGAGAAACTCCCTTCCACTGCTACTCTCTGTCTCCTGTTGCCCAGCCAGTTCTTTATCCATCTAGCTAGTACACCCTGGACCCCATGCGACTTCACTTTCTCCATCAGCCGACCATGGGGAACCTTATCAAATAATGGAAGTTAAAGTTCTAGTTCAAGTAATCGTAAAACAACAACCCTTTTAAATATTTTTAATTGAGCTGTACCTATGATGCAGGCGTCCAGCATGATGGCAAAGTTTTTTTATGTTTAAAATGAGTTTTATGATATCCATTCACTACAATGTACTACCAAATATACTAACGTGCTCTAAACTATAGACCAGAACTGTACACTTTATAAACTGTCGACTAGCACTGTGCACTTTATAGTACTAATTTATAGTTTTTTGCATTTTGCAAACCGGTACTATATAAACTAGCATTACACAATATACATGCCATACAAGCTACTGCACATGATACCAACTACAGACTGACACTACATATTTTAATTAATTAACGCAATAGTGAGGAAAGATATTGGCTCTGACGATGTGGAATCTGTCGGGGTAGAGCTGAGAAACACTAAGGGGCAAAAACGTTAGTGGTGGTTGTATATAGACCCCCAAACTGTAGTGGTGATGTTGGGAATGGCATTAAACAGGAAATTAGAGATGCATGCGATAAAGGAACATCTGTAATTATGACGTTAATCTGCATATATATTGGGCAAATCAAATTAGTCACAATACCGGAGAGGAGGAATTATAGAATTCTTGAAGTGTATAACGAGATGGTTTTCTGGACCACTACGTTGAACCAACTGGAGAACAAGCCATCCTCGACTGGGTATTGTGTAATGAGAGAGGAATAAGTGGCGGACGAGCGACCATAATATGATAGAATTCTTCATCAAGATGGAGAGTGACATAGTTGATTTTGAGACTAGGGTCCTGAATCTTAGTAAAGGAAACTACGAAGGTATGAGGCGCGAGTTGGCTATGATGGATTGGGAAACGTTACTTAAAAGGATGACGGTGGATAGGCAATGGCAAACATTTAAAGAGCGCATGGATGAACTGCAACAATTGTTTATCCCTGTCTGGCGAAAAAGTAAAACGGGAAAGGTAGCCAAACCATGGCTCAGAAGGGAAGTTAAACATAGCATTAGATCCAGGAAAGAGGCATATAAATTTGTCAGAAAAAACAACAGACCTGAGGATTGAGAGCAGCTTAGAATTCAGCAAAGGGGGACTAATTAAGAAGGGGAAAATAGAGTACGAGAGCACGTTTGCAGGGAACATAAAAACTGACTGTAAAAGTTTCTATAGGTGTATGATGAGAAAAAGATTGTTGAAGACAAGTGTAGGTCCCTTACAGTCAGAAACAGGGGAATTTATTATGGGGAACAAAGAAATGGCTGACCAACTAAATGCCTACTTTGGTTCCGTCTTCACAAAGGAGGACAAAAATATCATACCAGAAATGTTGGGTAACACAGGGCTTAGTGAGAGAGAGGAACTGAAGGAATTCAGTATTAATAGAGAAATGGTGTTGGGGAAATTGATAGGATTAAAGGCCGATAAATCCCCAGGGCCTGATGGTATGCATCCCAGAATACTTAAGGAAGTGGCCCTAGAAATAGTGGGTGCATTGGTCATCTTCCAAGATTCTATTGACTCTGGAACAGTTTCTACAGATTGGAGGGTAGCTAATGTGACCCCACTATTTAAAAATGGAGGTAGAGAGAAAGCAGGGAATTATAGACCTGTCAGCCTGCCGTCAGTAGTGAGGAAAATTCTAGAGTCCATTATCAAAGATTTTATAGCAGAGCACTTGGAGAACAGTGGTAGAATCGGGCAGAGTCAGCATGGATTTACAAAAGGGAAATCATGCATGACAAATCTATTAAAATTCTTCGAGGATTTGACTCGTAGGGTTGATGAGGGGGAGCCAGTGGATGTGGTTCATTATGACTTTCAGAAGGCTTTCGACAATGTCCCACATAAGAGATTAGTGTGTAAAATTAAAGCGCATGGGATTGGCGGTAGTGTATTGCGATGGATAAAAAATTGGTTGGCAGACAGGAGACAAAGGGTAGGGATAAATGGCAGGCAGTGACTAGTGGGGTACCGCAGGGATCGATGCTAGGACCGCAGCTATTCACAATATATATTAATGATTTAGATGAGGGAACTAAATGTAATATCTCCAAATTTGCAGATGACATAAAACTGGGTGGGAGGTGAGTTGTGAGAAGGATGCAGAGGCTTCAGGGTGATTTGGACAAGTTGAGTGAGTGGGCTCATGCATGGCAGATGCAGTATAATGTGGATAAATGTGAGGTTATCCACTTTGGTAGCAAAAAGAGGAAGGCAGGTTATTATCTGAACGGCTATAAACTGAGAGAGAAGAGTATGCAGCAAGACCTTGGTGTTCTTCTACACCAGTCGATGAAGGTAAGCATGCAGGTGCAACAGGCGGTAAAAAGGCAAATGGTATGTTGGCCTTCGTAGCGAGAAGATTCGAGTACAGGAGCAGAGATGTCTTGCTGCACTTATACAGGGCCTTGGTGTGGCCACACCTGGAATATTGTAATAAAAGCAAAATACTGCAGATGCTGGAAGTCTGAAATACAAACAAGAAATGCTGGAAATACTCAGCAGGTCTGGCAGCATCTGTGCAGAGAGAAGCAGAGTTAACGTTTCAGGTCAGAGACCATTCTTCAGAACTCTGGAATATTGTGTGCAGTTTTGGTCTCCTTATCTGAGGAAGGATGCTCTTGCTAAAGAGGGAGTGCAGCAAAGGTTTACCAGACTGATTCTTGGGATGGCGGGACTGACGTATGAGGAGAGATTAAGTCGGTTAGGATTATATTCGCTGGAGTTCAGAAGAGTGAGGGGGGATCTCATAGAAACCTATAAAATTCTAACAGGACTTGACAGGGTAGATGCAGGAAGGATGGTCCCGATGGTGGGGGAGTCCAGAACCTGGGGTCATAGTCTAGGTATCCGGGGCAAACCTTTCAGGACCGAGATGAGGAGAAATTTCTTCACCCAGAGAGTGGTGAGCCTGTGGAATTCGCTACCACAGAAAGCAGTTGAGGCCAAAACATTGTATATTTTCAAGAAGGAGGTAGATATAGCTCTTCGGTCTACAAGGATCAAAGGGTTTGGGGCGAAAGCAGGAACAGGTTGGATGATCAGCCATGATCATAATGAATGGCGGAGCAGGCTCGAAGGGCCAAATGGCCTACTCCTGCTCCTATTTTCTATCTTTCTGTCAGTGCTCGAACAGTCCTGCTTTTCTGGCTGTCAGTGACAGTGGGTTGTTATGCCCTCTAAATATTGTAGTTCCACAGCAGCGAAATGAAAACTACACCTCCCATGATGCACCCCTCAGATTTTGTCCACAGCGTTTCCAAATCCTTAGCAGCTAGGCCCAGTTGAAGTCTTCAAATCATACTTCATTCTTTAGATAAAAGAGGTATGTGGGAGGCTTTTAAAGAGAGGTTGATTAGCGTGCAGGAGAGACATGTTCCTGTGAAAATGAGGGATAGAAATGGCAAGATTAGGGAACCGTGGATGACAGGTGAAATTGTGAGACTAGCTAAGAGGAAAAAGGAATCATACATAAGGTCTAGGAGGCTGAAGAAAGACGAAGCTTTGAAAGAATATCGGGAATGTCAGACCAATCTGAAACAAGGAATTAAGAGGGCTAAAAGGGGTCATGAAATATCTTTAGCAAACAGGGTTAAGGAAAATCCCAAAGCATTTTATTCATATATAAGGAGGAAGAGGGTAACTGGAGAAAGGATTGGCCCACTCAAGGACAAAGGAGGATAGTTATGTGTGGAGTCAGAGAAAATGGGTGAGATTCTAAACGAGTACTTTGCATCGGTATTCACCGAGGAGAGGGACATGACGGATGTTGAGGTTAGGGACAGATGTTTGATTACTCTAGGTCAAGTCGGCATAAGGAGGGAGGAAGTGTTGGGTATTCTAAAAGGCATTAAGGTGGACAAGTCCCCAGGTCCGGATGGGATCTATCCCAGGTTACTGAGGGAAGCGAGAGAGGAAATAGCTGGGGCCTTAACAGATATCTTTGCAGCATCCTTAAACACGGGTGAGGTCCCGGAGGACTGGAGAATTGCTAATGTTGTCCCCTTGTTTAAGAAGGGTAGCAGGGATAATCCAGGTAATTATAGACCGGTGAGCCTGACGTCAGTGGTAGGGAAGCTGCTGGAGAAGATACTGAGGGATAGGATCGATTCCCATTTGGAAGAAAATGGGCTTATCAGTGATAGGCAACATGGTTTTGTGCAGGGAAGGTCATGTCTTACCAACTTAATAGAATTCTTTGAGGAAGTGACAAAGTTGATTGATGAGGGAAGGGCTGTAGATGTCATATACATGGACTTCAGTAAGGCGTTTGATAAAGTTCCCGATGGTAGGCTGATGGAGAAAGTGAAGTCACATGGGGTCCAGGGTGTACTAGCTAGATGGATAAAGAACTGGCTGGGCAACAGGAGACAGAGAGTAGCAGTGGAAGGGAGTTTCTCAAAATGGAGACGTGTGACCAGTGGTGTTCCGCAGGGATCTGTGCTGGGACCATTGTTGTTTATGATATACATAAATGATTTGGAGGAAAGTATAGGTGGTCTGATTAGCAAGTTTGCAGACGACACTAAGATTGGTGGAGTAGCAGATAGTGAAGGGGACTGTCAGAGAATACAGCAGAATATAGATAGACTGGAGAGTTGGGCAGAGAAATGGCAGATGGAGTTCAATCAGGGCAAATGCGAGGTGATGCATTTTGGAAGATCCAATTCAAGAGTGAACTATACAGTAAATGGAAAAGTCCTGGGGAAAATTGATGTACAGAGAGATTTGGGTGTTCAGGTCCATTGTTCCCTGAAGGTGGCAACGCAGGTCAACAGAGTGGTCAAGAAGGCATACGGCATGCTTTCCTTCATCGGACGGGGTATTGAGTACAAGGGTTGGCAGGTCATGTTACAGTTGTATAAGACTTTGTTTCGGCCACATTTGGAATACTGCGTGCAATTCTGGTCGCCACGGTACCAAAAGGATGTAGATGCTTTGGAGAGGGTGCAGAGGAGGTTCACCAGGATGTTGCCTGGTATGGAGGGCGCTAGCTATGAAGAGAGGTTGAGCAGATTAGGATTATTTTCATTAGAAAGACGGAGGTTGAGGGGGGACCTGATTGAGGTGTACGAAATCATGAGAGGTATAGACAGGGTGGATAGCAAGAAGCTTTTTCCCAGAGTGGGGATTCAATTACTAGGGGTCACGAGTTCAAAGTGAGAGGGGAAAAGTTTAGGGGGGCTATGCGTGGAAAGTTCTTTACGCAGAGGGTGGTGGGTGCCTGGAACGCGTTGCCAGCGGAGGTGGTAGATGCGGGCACGATAGCGTCTTTTAAGATGTATCTAGACAGATACATGAATGGGCAGGAAACAAAGAGATACAGACCCTTAGAAAATAGGCGACATGTTGAGATTGAGGATCAGGATCGGCGCAGGCTTGGAGGGCCGAAGGGCCTGTTCCTGCGCTGTAATTTTCTTTGTTCTTTGTAGGGAAAACATCTTGCAGGCCTAGCGGTATATAGCTAAATTTTTACACGATAGATAAATAATTCTTGAAATACTCAGGTCAGGTAGGATCCATGGAGAGAAACATGGTTAACCTTTGATGCCCTTTTGTCAGAACTGGAAAAAGTCAGTGATTTCAAAAAGCAGGTACAGAGGGAGATGAGGAAAAAACAAAAGGGAAGGTTGATGATAGGGTGAAAGGCCGGAGTGGTTAAATGTACTTCATTAAAAACTGTTGCATTTCTAACTTTTTCCTGTTCTAGTGAAAGGTCATCAACTTCTCTCTGCACAGATGCTGCTTGATCTGTATTTCCAGCATTTTCTCTGTTTATTTCAGATTTCCAGCATCTGCAGTATTTTATTTTTGTAATTTCTTTTACGTTTATATCTTTAGAATTTTGTTATTTTGGTGTTTTACTGTGTTACAGATGTTATTTCTAGCTCTATATGATGACCTGATGGAAATAATAAAATGTTGACTAAAAACTTTAACATTATTTGGTAAATTCAATTGAATGGTTCAATTGCACTTGCTGGTTCATGAGCAGTAGCTTTCAGTCAAACAATTGACGGATTTGATTGCTTGATTTTCTGCTTTTTACTCATTCCTCATTGGTACTTTGTGCTATTTTTGATCTTTCTGTATTTATTCACTTGAACTGGTATCTTAACAGGTGAGTTTTTATCTGACCCAGTTCAGACAACTCATAAGGCCAAAATTTGAAATGTAATGCCAGTGGAAGGTGTAAGCCAATGGAGATATTAAAAACTAGGGTGTCTATTGTTATGGAAGTGATTCTGTTTTTTAGTTAAAATATTTTTTGAGAAATTCATAGTCAAACTGAATAAATGTTGGAACAGTTTTTTTTAAGACACTGAAAGAACTAGTTTGGCAACAATGTTTTTACTAGTTGTCATCTGATTCAAGTTAAAACTAGAACAGAAACTCTGGTAACGGGAAAATGTGGGCAGCAAGGTCAGTGGTGTGCTGCTAGAAAAAGTTAGCTTTTGCTGCTGAAGAAGTGAAGGAAGGAGAGAAGACCACAACCCAGCTTGCTTTCCGGCACATCTCTAAAAAGACCCTGAGAAGTCCACTGTGTCAATTCATCTCCTCTCCTGTCTTTGAGGAAAAGCCTGCTAGATTGGTTCTCAACACCACCTGAAAAGAACTGTTCTACAAGATCAGTAACCTGTCTACGGGTACTCAGAAGTTATTCTGTGTTCCAGTTTGGAAACACAGCATGTCTTATGTGCTGTTTTCTTCAGGAATGAGCAAGTATTCGGCCCCTCCCCCCCCCCCCCCCCCCCACCCCCACCAAGTGTTTTTTTTCTTGTCTAACAGAGCTCTGAACCAAAATCCCTTTTATTTTTTCCGGTTAACTGATGTATGTATGTATGTATGTGTGTGTGAGTGTCAGGGGCTAAAGTAAAAAGGGGACTTTAAAATTTCAGTCTGTGTGTTTGTACTTTACTTCATTACGAGCAAAGACTTGTTTCATCATAAACTGATAATTTTGTTGTTCATTAAAGAAACCTGGTTAGCGTGTTTTATTCTGGGAAAAATAGAGTATTTAATAGACCATAGTCGGTAAGTGGGAAAATTTAAAATATGTGTATTGTGACCTGTGGAGAAATGGGACTAGAATAAGCAGTGCACTCCTCCCACCTTGGTTGTAACATATAATTGGGGGCTTCCTTGCCAGGATAAACCCAACGCCGATGATGTACAATTGTAAGTGGAGTAATAATAATTGAAAAAGGATAAAAGAACCAGGTTTCTTGTGTAATAGAGTAAAGTTTACACCACTGGAATGTCTTTAACAGTTGCTGCGACTTTTTGGGGGAAGGAGGATGTATCCCTGAGTGATTTGAGGAACTTAACCAAGGTTAAAGCGGGACTGGTGGTCTGAAGTGCATTCACAGTGGGACTGGTGGTCTGAAGTGCATTTGTTTCAATGCAAGAAGTATAACAGGTAAGGCAGATGAACTTGGAGCTTGGATTAGTACTTGGAACTATGATGTGGTTGCTATGACAGAGACTTGGTTGAGGAAAGGACAGGATTGGCAGCTAAATGTTCCAGGATTTAGAAGCTTCAGGCGGGATAGAGGGGGATGTAAAAGGGGTAGGGGAGTTGCATTGCTTGTTAAGGAGAATATCTCAGCTGTACAGCGGGAGGACACCTCGGAGGGGTCGTGCAGCGAGGCAATATGGGTGGAGCTCAGGAATAGGAAGGGTGCAGTCACGATGTTGGGGGTTTATTACAGGCCTCCCAGCAGCCAGCGGGAGGTAGAGGAGCAGATATGCGGACAGATTTTGGAAAGATGCAAAGGTAACAGGGTTGTAGTGGTGGGTGATTTTAACTTCCCCTATATGGACTGGGACTCACTTAGTGCTCGGGGCTTGGATGGGGCAGAATTTGTAAGGAGAATCCAGGAGAGCTTCTTGAAACAATATGTAGATAGTCCAACTAGGGAAGGGGCCATACTGGACCTGGTATTGGGGAATGAGCCCGGCCAAGTGGTCGAAGTCTCAGTAGGGGAGCATTTCGGGAACAGTGACCTTAATTCCGGACGTTTGAAGGTACCTGTGGATAAGGATAAGAGTAGTCCTCGGGTGAAGGTGCTAAATTGGGGGAAGGCAAATTATAACAATATTAGGCAGGAACTGAAGAATTTAGATTGGGGGTGCCTGTTTGAGGGTAAATCAACATCTGACATGTGGGAGTCTTTCAAACGTCAGTTGATTAGAATCCAGGACCGGCATGTTCCTGTGAGGAGGAAAGATAGGTTTGGCAGGTTTCGGGAACCTTGGATAACGAGGGATATTGTGAGCCTAGTCAAAAAGAAAAAGGAAGCATTCGTAAGGGCTAGAAGGCTGGGAACAGACGAAGCCCTTGAGGAATATAAAGAAAGTAGGAAGGAACTTGAGCAAGCAGTCAGGAGGGCTAAAAGGGGTCATGAAAAATCATTGGCAAACAGGATTAAGGAAAATCCCAAGGCTTTTTAGACATATATAAAGAACAAGAGGGTAACCAGGGAAAGGGTTGGCCCACTCAAGGACAGAGGAGGGAATCTATGCATGGAGCCAGAGGAAATGGGCGAGGTACTAAATGAGTACTTTGCATCAGTATTCACCAAAGAGAAGGACTTGGTGGATGATGAGTCTAGGGAAGGGAGTGTAGATAGTCTGGGTCATGTCGTTATCAAAAAGGAGGAGGTGTTGGGTGTCTTGCAAAGCATTAAGGTAGATAAGTCCCCAGGGCCTGATGGGAACTACCCCAGAATACTGAGGGAGGCAAGGGAAGAAATTGCTGGGGCTTTGACAGAAATCTTTGTATCCTCATTGGCTACAGGTGAGGTCCCAGAGGACTGGAGAATAGCCAATGTTGTTCCTTTTTGTTTAAGAAGGGTAGCAAGGATAATCCAGGAAATTATAGGCCAGTGAGCCTTACGTCAGTGGTAGGGAAATTTTATTTATTTTATTTCGAGGTACAGCACTGAAACAGGCCCTTCAGCCCACCGAATCTATGCTGACCATCAACCACCCATTTATACTAATCCTACATTAATCCCATATTCCTACCACATCCCCACCTTCCCTCAATTCCCCTACCACCTACCTATACTAGGGGCAATTTATAATGGCCAATTTACCTATCAACCTGCAACTCTTTGGCTATGGAAACCGGAGCACCCGGCGAAAACCCACGTGGTCACAGGGAGAACCTGCAAACTCCGCACAGGCAGTACGCAGAATCGAACCCGGGTCGCTGGAGCTGTGAGACTGTGGTGCTAACTACTGCGCCACCCTAATTATTAGAGAGTATTCCTCAGGACAGGATTTACTCCCATTTGGAAACAAATTAACTTATTAGCGAGAGGCAGCATGGTTTTGTGAAGGGGAGGTCGTGTCTCACTAATTTGATTGAGTTTTTTGAGGAAGTGACAAAGATGATTGATGAAGGAAGGGCAGTGGATGCTGTCTATATGGACTTCAGTAAAGCCTTTGACAAGGTCCCTCACGGCAGTCTGGTAGAAAAGGTGAAGTCACACGAGATCAGAGGTGAGCTAGCAAGATGGATACAGAAATATAAACAAGAAATGCTGGAACCACTCAGCAGGTCTGGCAGCATCTGTGGAAAGAGAAGCAGAGTTAAGGTTTCGGGTCACTGACCCTTCGGAACGTTCAGGTCACTGACCTGTCGGAACGTTCGGGTCACTGATCCGAAACGTTAACTCTGCTTCTCTTTTCACAGATGCTGCCAGACCTGCTGAGTGGTTCCAGCATTTCTTGTTTTTATTTCAGATTTCCAGCATCCGCAGTATTTTGCTTTTATTAAGATGGAAACAGAACTGGCTCGGTCATATAAGACAGAGGATAGCAGTGGAAGGGTGCTTTTCTGAATGGAGGGATGTGACTAGTGGTGTTCCGCAGGGATCAGTACTGGGACCTTTGCTCTTTGTAGTATATATAAATGATTTGGAGGAAAATGTAGCTGGTCTGATTTAGTAAGTTTGCGGACGACACAAAGGTTGGTGGAGTTGCGGATAGTGATGAGGATTGTCAGAGGATACAGCAGGATATAGATCGGTTGGAGACTTGGGCGGAGAAATGGCAGATGGAGTTTAATCCGGACAAATGTGAGGTAATGCATTTCGGAAGATCTAATACAGGTGGGAAGTATACAGTAAATGGCAAAACCCTTGGGAGTATTGACAGGCAGAGAGATGTGAGCGTACAGGTTCACAGATCACTGTAAGTGGCAACGCAGGTGGATAAGGTAGTCAAGAAAGCATACGGCATGCTTGCCTTCATCGGTCAGAGCGTAGAGTATAATAATTGGCAAGTCATGCTGCAGCTGTACAGAACCTTAGTTCGGCCACACTTAGAATATTACGTGCAATTCTGGTCGCCACACTACCGGAAGGATGTGGAGGCTTTGGAGAGGGTACAAAAGAGGTTTACCAGGATGTTGCCTGGTCTGGAGGGCATTAGCAATGAGGAGAGGTTGGATAAACTGGGATTGTTTTCACTGGAACGACGGAGGTGGAGGGGCGATACGATAGAGGTTTACAAAGTTATGAGTTGCATGGACAGAGTGGATAGCCAGAAGCTTTTTCCCAGGGTGGAAGAGTCAGTTACTAGGGGACATAGGTTTAAGGTGAGAGGGGCAAAGTTTAGAGGGAATGTGCGAGGCAAGTTCTTTACACAGAGGGTGATGAGTGCCTGGAAATTGCTGCCGGGGGAGGTTGTGGAAGCAGGTACGATAGCGAAGTTTAAGAGGCATCTTGACAAATACATGAATAGGATGGGAATGGATGACTATGGTCGCTGGAAGTGCGGAAGGTTTTAGTTTAGACAGGCATCGAGGTCAGCACAGGCTTAGAGAGCCGAATGGCCTGTTCCTGTGCTGTATTGTTCTTTGTTCTGAACTAAAGGATTTGGCAGAACTGTTGGTGACAGGAGCAGGGGACAAGAAGGGACACCTGGGAATGCCCCAGGATCTCCTCTTCAGGCCAGAAGGGAAGGTGCTGAGGGTGGAAGTAAGGTCCGCGAGCCTAAATGTTACCATTGTCACAAGGTGGGACATCTTCGTGCAGAATGCTGGAAGTGTCGGGGTAAACCCATGGGACTTACTGGGGTGCACAAAGCCAATGCAGAGAAAGGGGCCCAACCCGAGAGTACAACAGATCAGGCTGTAGCTCTGACTGCAGCTGTCAGGCCAAGTACAAAAACCACTGAGTGCAGGGATTGTGAATAAGGTACTCGAGAGTTATCGGGAATTCTTGTCGAAAGGAGAAGTAATTCCTTATCCCTCAAGTGAGGCATGTAAACCTATAGTTGTATTTGGGGATACAGGAGCCATGCAAACTCTTTTGCTAGACATAACATTTCCACCAGAGAGCGCACTGAATGCCAAGTTTTTAATGGGTGGGATCGGTGGGGAGTAAAGACCCGTACCGTTGTATCGGGTGCACCTAGAGTATGACCTAATGTCTGGAACGGTAACTGTAGGAGTTGTCCATAGTTTGCCAGGATACGGATTTGACTTACTCTTGGGGAATGATTTGGCCGGAGCAAAAGTAGTAGCCTCTCCAGTAGTCATGGAAAAACCAAGTGATGTTAAAGTTCCAGGAATTTTTCCTTCATGTGTAGTAACCCAAGCAATGACTAAACAAGTTCCATTGTCGGAGGTAAAATTGGCTGCACTGTCAGATATTCAATTTCTTTGGAGATTTTTTTTACTGGCCAGGTCTTCCTAAGGATGTGGTGCAGTTTTGTAAAACATACCAGACTGTGGGAAAACCGCAACCTGCCATAAAACCAACACTTCTAATTCCTTAGCAATTATTGGGGAACCATTTAGTAGGGTGTTGGTAGACTTTGTCGGACTTTTACAGAAAACAAAAGTGTAGGTAACCAATGTATACTCACTATCATGGATATGGCTATTCTGTTTCCAGAGGCCATTCCCTTGAGAATCATTTCTGCTAGGGTAGTAGTAGAGAAGTTAACCCAGTTCTTCGTTGGATATGGATTACCGATTGAAATTCAGTCGGATTAAGGTTCCAATTTTATATCGAAAAATGTTTTTGGAAATTAGGGGTAACTTGGGTATAGCATAGTTAAAGCCTTCAGCATACCACCCACAGACACAGGGAGCTTCAGAAAGGTACAATCAGACCCTCAAACAATGATCAGGGTATACTGTCATGAATGTCCCCATGATTGGGATCAAGGGCTAGAATTTCTTTTGTTTGCCACTCGGGATTCACCTAATGAATCCATAGGTTTTAGTCCTTTTGAATTAGTTTATGAACATGAGATAAGAGGTCCTCTAAAACTAATTAAAGGAAGGTATTTAGAACAGAGCGATGGATCTTCTGTGCTAGATTATGTATCCATGTTCCGGGAACAGCTCACGAGAGTCTGCAAAGTGGCTTCGGAACACCTTAAAACTTCTCAAACAGCTTTGAAGAAATGGGCAGACAAGCATGCAAAGACCTGAACATTTCAACCAGGGGATGTTTGAAATCTGCCTGGACAGGGTGAGCTGTTGAAAGCCAGGTTCAGTGGTCCATATAAAGTGGGCGAGAATTGGTGAAGTAAATTATTTGAAACCCCCAGATCGCCGGAAAAAGAATCGGCTGCATCATACCAATATGTTAAAACATTATTATTGCCGGGAGGAGGATAAGCACTCGGGTAGGGACAGCGAAAGATGAAAGGGATAGTGAGGATGAGGCAGAAGGAGGCCTAGACAATTCTCAAACTGAACCTCCTACTATCCCATTAGATAATACTGAATTGCTAGGGAGATTTGACACTATGCTTTCATATTTACATGCAGACCAACGAGAAGACCTAACAAGGCTATTCACAGCATTTATAAGAGTCTGTAGCGATAAGCCAGGATGTACAACCTTAGCCACACATGATGTGGATGTAGGGGAATCTGTTCCTATAAAACAGTATCCTTACTGCTCAAGTCCAGAGAAACAGGCCCAGGTAAAAGCAGAAATCCAATACATGTTGGAGAACCACCTAATCAAACCCAGTCAAAGCAGCTGGAGTTCACCAGTAGCATTCATGCCTGAACCTGATGGTTCAGTCAGACTTTGCATAGAGACAGAAAAGTTAATACAGTAACGAAGGCAGACTCCTACCCAATCCCTCACTTGAAAGACACTATTTACAGAGTAGCCAGTGCCATGTTTCTTACAAAAGTAGATTTGTGAAAGGGATACTGGCATATTCCTTTAACACCCCGAGCTAAAGAAATATTGGCTTTTGTCAAACCAGACGGTCTTTTCCAGTGCCGAGTGATATCGTATGGACTAAAAAATGCCCCAGCAACCTTTCAGAGACTAATGAACCAAGTGGTAGCCAGTGTTCCGAACTGTGTAGTTTACCTTGATGATGTGCTGGTATACAGTGACACTTGGAACAACTTGAAGTTCTGTTTAGAACATTACAATCGGCTGATTTAGTAATAAACCTTGCCAAAAGTGAATTTGTGTAAGCTAGAGTGAACTACCTCAGGCATGAAGTAGGACAAGGACAAATGTCACCAAGAACCGCTAAAGTACAAGCATTGGTTGAGTTCCCTACCCCTGAGACTAACCATAGAAAAGTTACAGCACAGAAAGAGGCCTTTCAGCCCATTGTGTCTGCGTCGGCTGAAAAACCTAACCTCCCAATCTAATCCCACCTTCCAGCACCCAGTCTGTAGCCTTGCAGGTTGCAGCACTTCAGGTGCATTTCCAGGTGCCTTTTAAAAGAGTTGAGGGTTTCTGCCTCCACCACCGATCGAGGCAGTGAATTCCAGACACCCACCACCTTCTGGGTAAAAAAGTTTATCCTCATGCCCCCTCTAATACTTCTACCAATCACCTTAAATCTGTGCCCCCTTGTAATTGACCTCTCCGCGAGGGGAACCAGATCCTTCCTGTCTACTCTATCTTGGCCCCTCATAATTTTGGAGACCTCAATTAAGTCACCCCTCAGCCTCCTCTGTTTGAAGGAAAACGTTCCTAGCTGATCCAATCTTTCTTCATAGCTGCAACTTTCATGCCCTAGCAAAATTCTTGTAAATCTCCACTGTACTCTCTCCAGAGCAATTATGTCCTTCTTGTAATGTGGTGACCAGAACTGTATGCAATACTCCAGCTGTGGCCGAACCAGCATTTTATACAGTTCCAGCATTACATCCCTGCAAAATATACAAAAAATACAAAAGTATGCTATACCTCGGCCAATAAAGGAAAGCATTCCCTCTGCTGCATTCACTCTATCTACTTGTCCTTCCACCTCCAGGGATCTGTGGATGTGAACTTCTACCCATCTCAACATCCTTCTGTTTATTGTGTATTGCCTTGCTTTGTTTGCCCTCCCCAAATGCATTACCTCACACTTCTCCAGATTGAATTCCATTTGCCATTTTTCTGCCCACTCAACCAAGCCATTCTGGAGTCTACGGCTATCCTCTTCACTATCAACTACATGGCTGATTTTTGTGTCATCTGCAAATTTCCCAATCATGCCTCCCACATTTAAGTCCAAATCATTAATATATACCACAAACAGCAAGGCATCCAACACTGAGCCCTGTGGAATGCCACTGGAAACCGTTTTCCGTAGGCAAAAACATCCGTCGACCTTTGTTTCCTGTCAGTGAGCCAATTTTCGGTGGCGTACTGGTATTGTCACTGGACTCGTAACCCAGAGACCCAGGGTATTGCTCTGAGGACATGGGTTCAAATCCCACCACAGCAGAAGGTGGAATTTGAATTCAATTAATAAATCTGGAATTAAAAGCTCGTCTAATGATGGCCATGAAACCATTGTCGATTGTTGTAAAAACCCATCTGGTTCACTAATGTCCTTCAGGGAAGGAAATCTGCTGTCCTTACCTGGTCTGGCCTACATGTGACTCCAGACCCACAGCAATGTGCTTGACTCTTACATGCCCTCTGAAATGGCCGAGCAAGCCACTCAGTTGTATCTAACCGCTACAAAGTCAATAAAAAGGAATGAAACCGGACGGACCACCCGGCATCGACCTAGGCACCGGAAACGACAACGGCAAACCCAGCCCTGTCGACCCTGCAAAGTCCTCCTTACTAACATCTGGGGGCTTGTGCCAAAGTTGGGAGAGCTGTCCCACAGACGAGTCAAGCAACAGCCTGACATAGTCATACTCACTGAATCATACCTTACAGACAATGTCCCAGACACTGTCATCACCATCCCCGGGTATGTCCTGTCCCACTGGCAGGACAGACCCACCAGAGGTGGTGGCACAGTGGTATACAGTAGGGTGGGAGTTGCCCTGGCAGTCCTCGACATCGACTCTGGACCCCATGAAGTCTCATGGCATCAGATCAAACATGGGCAAGGAAACCTCCTGCTGATTACCACCTACCGCCCTCCCTCAGCTGATGAGTCAGTACTCCTCCATGTTGAACACCACTTGGAGGAAGCACCGAGGGTGGCGAGGGCACAAAGTGTACTCTGGGTGAGGGACTTCAATGTCCATCACCAAGAGTGGCTCGGTAGCACCACTACTGACCGAGCTGGCCGAGTACTAAAGGAGATATCTGCTAGACTGTGTATGCGGCAGGTGGTGAGGGAACCAACAAGAGGGGAAAACATACTTGACCTCGTTCTCACCAATCTGTCCATGATAGTATTGGTAGAAGTGACCACCGCACAGTCCTTGTGGAGACGAAGTCCCGCTTTCACATTGAGGATACCCTCCATCGTGTTGTATGGCACTACCACCGTGCTAAATGGGATAGATTTCGAACAGAACTAACAATGCAGAACTGAGCGTCCATGAGGCGCTGTGGGCCATCAGAAGCAGCAGAATTGTACTCAACCACAATCTGTAACCTAATGGCCCAGCATATCCCCTACTCTACCATTACCATCAAGCCAGGAGACCAACCCTGGTTCAATGAAGACTGCAGGAGGGCATGCCAGGAGCAGCACCAGGCATACCTCAAAATGAGATGTCAACCTGGTGAAGCTACAGCACAGGACTATCTGCGTGACAAACTGCGTAAGCAGCATGCGATAGACAGAGCTAAGCGATCCCATAACCAACGGATCAGATCTAAGCTCTGCAGTCCTGACACATCCAGCCGTGAATGGTGGTGGACAATTAAACAACTAACTGGAGGAGGTGGCTCCACAAATATCCCCATCCTCAATGATGGGGGAGCCCAGCACATCAGTGCGAAAGATAAGGCTGAAGCATTTGCAACAATCTTCAGCCAGAAGTGCCGAGTTGATGATCCATCTCGGCCTCCTCCTGAAGTCCCCAGTATCACAGATGCCAGACTTCAGCCAATTCAATTCACTCCACGTGATATCAAGAAACGACTGAAGGCACTGGATACTGCAAAAGCTATGGGCCCTGACAATATTCCGGCAATAGCACTGAAGACCTGTGCTCCAGAACCTGCCGCGCCCCTAGCCAAGCTGTTCCAGTACAACTACAACACTGGCATCTACCCTGCAATGTGGAAAATTGCCCAGGTATGTCCTGTACACAAAAAGCAGGACAAGTCCAACCCGGCCAATAACCGCCCCATCAGCCTACTCTCAATCATCAGTAAAGTGATGGAAGGTGTCATCAACAGTGCCATCAAGCGGCACTTGCTGAGCAATAACCTGCTCAGTGATGCTCAGTTTGGATTCCGCCAGGCCACTCAGCTCCTGACCTGATTACAGCCTTGGTTCAAACATGGACAAAAGAGCTGAACTCGAGGTGAGGTGAGAGTGACTGCCCTTGACATCAAGGCAGCATTTGACCGAGTATGGCATCAAGGAGCCCTAGCAAAACTGAAGTCAATGTGAATCAGGGGGAAAACCCTCCTGGCTGGAGTCATACCTAGCGCAAAGGAAGATGGTTGTGGTTGTTGGCGATCAATCATCTGAGCTCCAGGCCATCACTGCAGGAATTCTTCAGGGTAGTGGCCTAGGCCCAACCATCTTCGGCTGCTTCATCAATGACCTTCCTTCAATCATAAGGTCAGAAGTGGGGATGTTCATTGTGCAATCATCAATGTTCAGCACGATTCGTGACTCCTCAGATACTGAAGCAGTCCGTGTAGAAATGCAGCAAGACCTGGACAGTATCCAGGCTTGGGCTGATAAGTGGCAAGTAACATTCGCGCCACACAAGTGTTGGGCAATGACCATCACCAAGAGAGAATCTAACCATCTCCCCTTGACATTCAATGGCATTACCATCGCTGAATCCCCCACTATCAACATTCTAGGGGCTACCATTGACCAGAAACTGAACTGGAGTAGCCATATAAATACCGTGGCTACAAGAGCAGGTCAGAGGCTAGGAATCCTGAGGCGAGTAGCTCACCTCCTAACTCTCCAAAGCCTGTCCACCATCAACAAGGCACAAGTCAGGAGTGTGATTGAATACTGTCCACTTGCCTGGATGGGTGCAGCTCCAACAACACTCAAGAAGCTCGTCCCCATCCAGGACAAAGCAGCCCGCTTGATTGGCACATCATCTACAAACATTCACTCCCTCCACCACCGACGCACAATGGCAGCAGTGTGTACCATCTACAAGATGCACTGCAGCAATGCACCAAGGCTCCTTAGACAGCACTTACGAAACCCACAACCTCTACCAACTTGAATGACAAGGGCAGCAAATGCATGGGAACACCACCACCTGCAAGTTCCCCTCCAAATCACACACCATCCTGACTTGGAACTATATCGCCGTTCCTTCACTGTCGCTGGGCCAAAATCCTGGAACTCCCTTCCTAACAGCACTGTGGGTATACCTACCCCAAATGGACTGCAGCGGTTCAAGAAAGCAGCTCACCACCACCTTCTCAAGGGCAATTAGGGATGGGCAATAAATGCTGGCCTGGCCAGCGACATGAATAAAAAAAAATTTGCATCCAACTTGCCACTTTCCCCTGTTTTTTAGATTAGAGATACAGCACTGAAACAGGCCCTTCGGCCCACCGAGTCTGTGCCGACCATCAACCACCCATTTATACTAATCCTACACTAATCCCATATTCCTACCACATCCCCACCTGTCCCTATATTTCCCTACCACCTACCTATACTAGTGACAATTTATAATGGCCAATTTACCTGCCAACCTGCAAGTCTTTTGGCTTGTGGGAGGAAACCGGAGCACCCGGAGAAAACCCACGCAGACACAGGGAGAACTTGCAAACTCCACACAGGCAGTACCCAGAATCGAACCCGGGTCCCTGGAGCTGCGAAGCTGCAGTGCTAACCACTGTGCCGGCCCGTAATGCTCAATGTATACCATGGGCTTTCATTTTTCTGACCAGTCTGCCATGTGGAACCATGCCAAATGCCTTACTAAAATCCATGTGGACCACATCCACTGCACTACCCTCATCCATCCTCCTTGTTACTTCCTCAAAAAATTCAATCAAGTTATCCATGCTGACTATCCCTGATTAATCCATGCCTTTCTAAGTGGCAGTTTATCCTGTCTCTCAGAATGCTCTGCTGCTATTGGGCTTGTCCAATCAAGGAAATGCTTGTCACTTCTCTGCCCCTGTTTGCAAGGTTTCTGTTATATCTTTAACTTGAGTCATGTGATGGCCAGTAACATTGTTGCCAATCTGGCTCCTTCAGTGTCCTCTTGATGGCTGTCTTTTAAAAATAAACCTGGTCCAACATTTATTACGTATAACTATAAATTCCTTGAAAAAATATTTTTAACAGAAAAGAGAATCACTTTCATAACACTGTGCAGAAAGCGTTGTGGATTAGAGAGTTTTTTTTATATACAATGTTTATAGTTACACTTTTAACTTCCAAAGTGCATCATTTTTCTAAGGTCTATTGTTGGAATACAAAATCTATTGCTTCTGTTGCCCTTGACTCCAGTTGCATTTTTACTGCAATATGTCTTATTCAACAGCCAGGAATATTCCATATTTGTGGGCGATCTCTCTTCTGAAGTTGATGATTTTCATCTGTATGATTACTTTGTGAAAAAATATCCATCTTGTAGAGGTGGAAAAGTGGTGACAGACACATCAGGGAACTCGAGGTACTGTAACTGCTTTGTGATATCAATGCTCAAAGCTCTTGTACACTTCTACAGAAACCTTAGCAAGAAAGACTTCTCAGAAAACTGCAATTATATGTAATTTATATATGTCTTAGTATTAAGGATTGTGAAATTTAGTAGTAACTTCATGATTACTAAATAGCCATTTTATCATGTGCTATGAAACAGCCCTTTATTTATAAACCACAATGGCTAATGAAAATCGTGCCACACATTGAATAAGAACATTCTTTCTGTCCCAGCTAGGATTAACAAGGACACCAAATACTTGGACTGATGGTACCTCAGATGTAAAGTAATAATTCTAATATTATGTGGTTCAAACTATTTACAATCTGTTGATTCAAGCCAGTTCATACCATGAGATGGGCTGCAATGTAAACAGTGCTTTGTTCTTTTTCTTTTGTTAGAGGTTTTGGGTTTGTCAGGTTTTCTGATGAAGCAGAACAGAAAAAGGCCTTGGAAGAATGTCAGAACAGCAAAGGATTAGGAGGAAAACCCATTCGAATAAGTATAGCAGTGCCAAAAAGGTAAGCTTGTACCTTCCTGGCATGGGAAGCGGAATAACAAACCTTATGGGTTTCAAGAAGAGAACTAACAGATTCTGGTCAACAAATGAAATTCAGATTATTTGAAATGCATCTGCATCGTGAATAACCAGGACAATCTTGAGCTCTAAGCCTCAGTCCACTGAAAGGTTTATTTGGAGTTGGTTTCAGCCAATCAGAAATGTTTCATTTTCATGTCCTTAAAGTGGGCAGTAGGACATGAAAGAAACATGTAAGTGAAAACTGCATCTTTTTTAAAGGGAAAAAATATGGGATTAATGTAGGATTAGTATAAATGGGTGGTTGTTGGTCGGCACAGACTCGGTGGGCCGAAGGGCCTGTTCCAGTGCTGTATCTCTAAATAAATAAATAAATAAAAAGGAGCTGCTCTAATAGATAGATAAGTAATCTCTGGTCATAAGTGTAGTACTGGAGAACTGGGAAATTACTGCGTAATTCCAGTGTAGTCATAGAGTCATAGTCATAGAGTCGTACAGCATAGAAACAGGCCCTTCGGCCCATCGCGTCCATGCCGACCATAATACCTATCTGTACTAATCCCAACTGCCTGCATTAATTCCATATCCCTCTATGCCTTGCTCATTCACGTACCTGTCCTGATGCCTCTTAAATGTCGCTACTGTTCCTGCCTCCACGACCTCCTCTGGCAGCTCATTCCAGATACTCACTATACTTTGTGTTAAAATTTACCCCTTTGATTCCCTTTAAACCTCCTCCTTCTCACCTTAAATCTATGCCCTCTAGTTGTAGTCACCCCTTCCATGGGAAACAGATTCTGGCTATCTACCCTATCTATGCCTCTCATAATTTTATATACCTCTATCATATCCCCTCTCAGCCTCCTTCGCTCCAGGGAAAACAGACCCAGCCTATCCAATCTCTCTTTGTAACTCAAGCCCTCCAAACCAGGCATCATCCTTGTGAATCTTTTTTGCACCCTCTCTAGCTTAATCACATCTTTCCTGTAGTGCGGTGACCAGAACCGCACACAGTACTCCAAATGCGGCCTAACCAACGTTATGTGCAACTGTAACATGACGTCCCAACTCTTGTACTCAGTGCCTCGGCCAATGAAGGCAAGCATGCCATTCGCCGCCTTCACCACCCTGTCTACCTGTGTTGCCACTTTCAGGGAACTATGTACTTGCACCTCAAGGTGTCTCTGCTCAACAACACTCCCCAGGGGCCTGTTTGAGAAGACAGGTGAAACATGATTCTGGAAAATAAAGGTTGATAGTTAAGATTACATTTTACAGATTCCTGCTCTCGGAGGGTGAGTGTGCGAGGAATGTGTGTTTGTAAAATTGACCCTTTGGAAGAAATGGGAAGAAATATTGGAAAATTTTACAAACTGATCAATTCCAGAGCAATTAGTGCAAGTCAAGGAATAATTCACAAACTATTTCAGTTTTTGGAGGGTTGATGAAACTTTGGTAACAACTTTAATGGGTAGCTATGGTGAGTAGATATTGCATGCCAAATATAGTAGCCACAATATTTACTAATGGGTTTTATAGTAGCATTGTGTCAGTTTGCAGCACATTCAGCTCTAATTCAGAATGTTGTGGGCTCAAGCCCCATTCCAGCTCATGAGCACACAGTTTAGCTTGGCACTTCAGTGCAGTGCTAAGTGTGTTTTGTATAGTTGGTGGTGCTGTATTTAGGATTTCTCTTGCAATGGCTTCCATTCCTGCACCATTACCTCTGGAGGTCCCCAAGGATTTATCCTTGGTCTTCTGTTCCTCATCTACATGCTACTCCTCAGCAGAATCATTAATAAACATGTCAGATACCACATGTGCATTGGTGAAACCAGCTCTATCTGACCACCACCTCTCTTAGCCCTTCCACAGCATCTGATTTTTCTTGTCTCACATCCAAAATTGGATGAGCAGATATATTCTCCAGTTAAATATTGAGAAGACTGAAGCCATTGTCTTCAGTCCCCATCACACCTCCATTGCATTATCTCCAATTCCATCCCGCGTTCTGGCCACTGCCTCAGGCTGAACCAGACTGTTCACAAACTTAGCATCACATTTGACCCTGTGCTGAGCTTCTGACCTCATCGCTTATCCACAAAACCACCTGCTGTAATCTCTAATATCGCCCGTCTCTGCCCCTGGCTCAATCAGTCATATGTTAAAACCTTCATCCTTGCTTTCTGTACCTGCAACCTCGACTACTGCAGTGCTCTCCTGGCCGACCTCTCATCTTCCACCTTCCATAACCATCAGCTCCTCTAAATCTCTGCTGCCCATCTTATGATTTGCAGCAAGTCCCATTCACCTATCAACCCTATGCTTGCTGACCTACAGTGGCTCCCAGTCCAGCAACCCTCCAAATTTAAAATTCTGATCCTTGAGTTCAAATCCCAACATGGCTTTACCCCTCCCTACCTCTATAACCTCTTCCAGCTTGACAATTCTCCAAAAACTCTGGTTCTAGCATGGTTGAAGGAAAGCAATCATAAGGGCCATGCCATATTTGATTTAGTAATGGGTAATGAGCCAGATTTAGTTGACAGTGCGTAATAGCGATCATAATATAGCATTCAAAAAAAGGACGGAATTTTACCTTGAGGCGATGGCTCCGCCCTCGGCTCAAAGGTTTGGGGCCAACCCGCCTCCGACAGCCTTGGAAGCCACACTGCAATTTTGTGTGGCCTTTAATTGGCCTCGGTTGGGACTTCTGGCCCTCTGAGGCAGGAAATCTCGCCTCCAAGAGCTGCCGGTTGGTCAGAGGGCCAGCAGCTCTTCAGTCCCAGCGGTGCTACCAGGAGTGGTGGCCACTGCTGGGACTGCACCCAACTTGAAGTGGAAGGATTGATGGATGCTGCCATTCAAAGAGGTAAGTGGGGGTCAGGCCTTGCCTGGGACAATCAGCTGGGGGTGGGGGTCGGAGTCTAGAGCGGTGAGGTGTAGCTTTAGCAGGGGCAGCCCGTGCTATCAGTAGTACTGGGTGGCCTCCTCAGGTGCTGAAGTGCCTGTCCACTGCTGGTAAGATATGAGCAATGGCGTGAGGAGGCCCTTAAGTGGCAATTAATTGGCCACTTAAGGGCCTCAATTGTCCTGGGCAGGCAGACCATTTGCCACCTTCCCCACGGCTGGTAAAGTAGCAGCGGGGCCAGTAGGCAACGGACACGGCACCCCCGCTCCCCCCCCAACCAGCTCTCAGTCCGTTCTCGGTGGGGAGGTGGGGTGCATCAAATTCTAGCCATAGTGTTTGAAAGGGAGAAACTGAAACAGTTAGCAAGATTTTAGGTTTAGGCCAGGCTGACTTCAGTATGATGAGACAGAGACTGTCCACAGTAAACCAAACAAGTCTAGTAATGGGTAAAATGACAGAAGATCAATGGGAGTTGTTTGAAAAAGAATGCAATATGAATCAGAACCAGTTTATACCCCCAACAGTATACTGGCAAATAAATGCAAAACTGAAGAGTTAAGAGACAACAGAAAACTAAAAGGCCAAGTGACCTCCTTCTGTGCCATAATGACTCAAAAAATGCAAAAAATAGTGCAAATCGGAGCGAATGGGAAAGATATAAAGAACACCAAAGAGTGACAAAACAGAGTAAGAGCTACAAAAATGGATTATGGGAAGAAACTTACAAGGGATATCAAAATGAACTCAAATTTTTTACATTAGGTAAAAGAGGGTGATCAAGAGCACTGTGAGATCCATGAAAAATTATAATGGTGATATTGTCAATGAAAGTAAGGAAATGGTAGACAGGCTGAGTAATCACTTTGCATTAGTATATACAGCAGAGGTAGAGGTCAGCTTGCCACAAATCCCAAGGAAACTAATATTGAGTCAGGGACGTGACTCACCAAAATTAACATAAGCAAAATAACAACAATGAAGAAAATAATGGCACTAAAGAGTAACAAGTTCCCAGGACCATGTTTTCCACCAAGGGTTTTCAAGGAAGTAGTTGAGAATATTGCAGATGCCCTAACTATAATCTTCCAAAATTCTCTCGATTCAGGAACCGTTCTATTAGATTGGAAGATTGTGCATGTCACTCCGTTATTTAAGAAAGGTGAGAGAGGATTTGTGAGCAATAACATTTGTTGTTGGGAAATTACTAGAGTCGACGAAACCCTTGAGGAATATAAAGAAAGTAGGAGGGAACTTAAGCAAGGAGTCAGGAGGGCTAAAAGGGGTAATGAAAAGTCATTGGCAAACAGGATTAAGGAGAATTCCAAGGCTTTTTAGACGTACATAAAGAACAAGAGGGTAACCAGGTTGGCCCACTGAAGGATAGAGGAGGGAATCTATGTGTGGAGCCAGAGGAAATGGGCGAGGTACTAAATGAGTACTTTGCATCAGTATTCACCAAAGAGAAGGACTTGGTGGATGATGAGTCGAGGGAAGGGAGTGTAGATAGTCTGGGTCATGTCGTTATCAAAAAGGAGGAGGTGTTGGACGTCTTGCAAAGCATTAAGGTAGATAAGTCCCCAGGGCCTGATGGGATCTACCCCAGAATACTGAGGGAGGCAAAGGAAGAAATTGCTGGGGCTTTGACAGAAATCTTTGTATCCTCATTGGCTGCAGGTGAGGTCCCAGAGGACTGGAGAATAGCCAATGTTGTTCCTTTGTTTAAGAAGGGTAGCAAGGATAATCCAGGAAATTGTCGGCCGGTGAGCCTTACGTCAGTGGTAGGGAAATTGTTAGAGAGGATTCTTCGGGACAGGATTTACTCCCATTTGGAAACAAATGAACTTATTAGCGAGAGGCAGCATGGTTTTGTGAAGGGGAGGTTGTGTCTCACTAATTTGATCGAGTTTTTTGAGGAAGTGACGAAGATGATTGATGAAGGAAGGACATTGGATGTTATCTATATGGACTTTAGTAAAGCCTTTGACAAGGTCCTTCATGGCAGTCTGGTACAAAAGGTGAAGTCACACGGGATCAGAGGTGAGCTGGCATGGTGGATACAGAACTGGCTCTGTCATAGAAGACAGAGGGTAGCAGTGGAAGGGTGCTTTTCTGAATGGAGGGCTGTGACTAGTGGTGTTCCGCAGATATCAGTGCTGGGACCTTTGCTGTTTGCATTATATGTAAATGATTTGGAGGAAAATGTAGCTGGTCTGATTAGTAAGTTTGCGGACGACACAAAGGTTGGTGGAGTTGCGGATAGTGATGAGGATTGTCAGAGGATACAGCAGGATATAGATCGGTTGGAGACTTGGGCGGAGAAATGGCAGATGGAGTTTAATCCGGACAATTGTGAGGTAATGCATTTCGGAAGATCTAATACAGGTGGGAAGTATACAGTAAATGGCAGAACCCTTCAGAGTATTGACAGGCAGAGAGATGTGAGCGTACAGGTCCACAGGTCACTGAAAGTGGCAACGCAGGTGGATAAGGTATTCAAGAAGGCATACGGCATGCTTGCCTTCATCGGTCGGGGCATAGAGTATAACAATTGGCAAGTCATGCTGCAGCTGTACAGAACCTTAGTTAGGCCACACTTAGAATATTGCGTGCAATTCTGGTTGCCACACTTCCAGAAGGATGTGGAGGCTTTGGAGAGGGTACAGAAGAGGTTTACCAGGATGTTTCCTGGTCTGGAGGAGAGGTTGGATAAACTCGGATTGTTTTCCCTGGAACGACGGAGGTGGAGGGGCAACATGATAGAGGCTTACAAAGTTATGAGTGGCATGGACAGAGTGGATAGTCAGAAGTTTTGTCCCAGGACGGAAGAGTCAGTTACTAGGGGACTAGGTTTAAGGTGCGAGGGGCAAAGTTTAGAGGGGATGTGCGAGGCAAGTTCTTTACACAGAGGGTGGTGAGTGCCTGGAACCTGCTGCCGGGGGAGGTGGTGGAAGCAGGTACGATAGCGACGTTTAAGAGGCATCTTGACAAATACATGAATAGGATGGGAATAGAGGGATGCGGTCCCCGGAAGTGCAGACAGGCATCATGATCGGCGCAGGCTTGGAGGGCCGAATGGCCTGTTCCTTTGCTGTACTGTTCTTTGTTCTGTAATAATGATCGGGTGACTATACACCTTGAAAATTTTCAGCTGATCATAGGGAGCCAGCACGGATTTGTAAAACGTAGGTCATGCCTGACAAACCTGATTCAATTTTTTAAAGAAGTGACTTAAGTAGTCCACAGGGGTATGTCTACGGATGATGTTTACATGGACTTTCAGAAGGCAATAGATAATGTTCCTCATAAGAGACTTAGCTAAAGTTGAATTCCATGGAATTGAAGGCAGATTATTGACCTGGTTAGGAAATTGGCTGTGCAACAGGATACAGAGATTCGGGATAATGAGCAGTTACTCTAATTGGCAGGCTGTGACATTTTTTATTCTTTCATGGGATGTGAGCATCGCTGGCAAAGCCAGCATTTATTGCCCATCCCTAATTGCCCTTGAGAAGATGGTGGTGAGCCACCGCCTTGAACCACTGCAGTCCATCTGGTGTAGGTATACCCACAGTGCTGTGGGAAGGGAGTTCCAGGTTTTTGACCCGGCAACAGCAAAGGAACATAGTTCCAAGTCTGGATGGTGTGTCACTTGGAGGGCAACTTGCAGATGCTGGTGTTCCTCTGCATCTGCTGCTCTTGTCCTTCTCGGCGGTGGCGGTTGCGGGTTTGGAAGGTGCTGTCGAAGAAGGCTTGGCGAGTTGCTGCCGAAACTACAGGCCAGTTTGCTTAACATATGTCATGGGGAAAATGATAATCCATTCTTAAGGAGGTTTTAGCAGGGCACTTAGTAAATCTTAATACAATCAGGCAAAGTCAACTTGGTTTTGTGAAAGGGAAATCATGTTTGACTAATTTATTAGAGTTCTTTGAGGAAGTAACAAGCAACGTGGATAAAGGGGAATCTGTAGGTGTGGTGTACTTGGATTTCCAAAAGGCATTTGATAAGGTACCACATCAAAGGTTATTACACTAAATAAGAGCTAATGGTGTAGGGAGTTACATATTAGCCTGGATAGCGGGTTGGTTAGCTAACCGAGAGTAGGGATAAATGGGTCATTTTCGGGTTGGAAAGCTGTAACTAGTGGAGTGCCGCAGGGATCAGTGCTGGGGCTTCAACCATTTACAATTTATATCAATGACTTGGATAAAGGGACAAAATGTATGGTTGCTAAATTTGCTGCTGTCACAAAGATAGGTAGATGAGTAAGTTGTGAAGAGAACATAAGGAGTCTGCAAAAGGATATAGATAGGTTAAATGAGTGGGCAAAAATTTGGCAGATGGGGTTTAATGTGAGAAAAGTAGTATATTAATTGGAGGGAGTTTGCAGAACGCTGCAATACAGAGGAATCTGGGTGTCCTGGTACATGAATCACAAAATGTTAGCATATGGGATACAGAAGGCAAATTGAATGTTGTCATTTATTGCAAAGGGAATGAAATATAGAAGTAGGGAAGTTTTGTTCCAGTTGTACAGGGCATTGGTGAGACCACATCTGGAGTACTGTGTAGTGTTTTGGTCTCCTTACTTAAGAAAGGATATAATTACGTTAGAAGCAGTTCAGAGAAGGTTCACGCAACTGATTCCTGGGATGAAGGGATTATCTTATGAAGAACAGTTGAACAGGTTGGGCCTGTATCCATTGGAGTTTAAATGAATGAGAGGTGATCTTATTGAAACATTTAAGATCCTGAAGGATTTCACAGGGTGGATGCTGAAAGGATGTTTTCCCTTGTGGGAGAGACTAGAACTAGGGGACACTGTTTAAAAATAAGGCGTCTCCCATTTAAGGCGGAGATAAGAATTTTTTTTCTCTCTCAGATGGTCCTTAGTCTGTGGAATTCTCTTCCCCAGAGAGCAGTTGAGGCAGGGTCATTGAATATTTTTAAGGCTGAGTTAGATAGATTCTAGATTGACAAGGGAGTCAAAGGGTATAGGGGGTAGACAGGAAAGTGGAGTTGAGGCCACAGTCAGATCAGCCATGATCTTATCAAATGGCAGAGCGGGCTCGAGGGGCCAAAGGGCCCACACCTGCTCTTAATTCATATGTATATCGTATATGGTACACACTGCTGCCACTGTGCATTGGTGGTGGAGGGAGTGAATGTTTAAAGTGGTGGATAGGGTGCCAATCAAGTGGACTGCTTTTGTCCTGGATGATGTCGAGCTTCTTGAGTGTTGTTGGAGCTGCACTCATCCAGGCAAGTAGAGAGTATTCCATCACACTCCTGACCTTTAGATGGTGAACAAGCTTTAGGGATTCAGGAGGTGAGTTACTTGCACAGAATTCACAGCTTCTGACTTGCCACAGTATTTATATGGCTGGTCCAGTTAAGCTTTTAGTCAATGGTAATACTGAGGATGTGCTCCAGAACTGGCCACGCCTCCAGCCAAGCTGCTCCAGTACAACTAAAACATTGGGGGCTACCTGCCAAAATGGAAAATTGCCCAGTTGTGTCCTGTCCATAAAAAGCAAGACAAATCCAATCTGGCCAATTATTCTATCAGTCTACTCTCAATAGGAACATACGAACAGGCCATTTAGCCACTCGAGCCTGTTCCACTATTCAGTGAGATCATGGCTGATCTGCGATCTAACTCGTATACCTGACTTTGCCCCATATCTGTTAATACCTTCGATTTGGAATTCTATGATGATATTACGAGCAAGGTGGACAATGGGGACCCAGTGAATGTGGTGTACCTAGATTTCCAAAAGGCCTTCGACAAGGTGCCGCACAAGAGGCTGCTGCATACGATATGGATGTATGGCGTTAGGGGTAAAGTATTAGCATGGATAGAGGATTGGTTGACTAACAGGAAGCAGAGAGTGGGGATGAATGAGTGCTATTCTGGTTGGCAATCAGTCACTAGTGGTGTGCCTCAGGGATCGGTGTTGGGACCGCAATTATTTACAATTTATATAGATGATTTGGAGTTGGGGACCACGTGTAGGGTGTCAAAGTTTGCAGATGACACTAAGATGAGTGGCAGAGCAAAGTGTGCAGATGACTGTGAAACTTTGCAGAGGAACATAGATACATTGAGTGAGTGGGCGAAGGTCTGGCAGATGGAATACAATGTTAATAAATGTGAAGTCATTCATTTCGGTAGGAGTAACAGTAAAAAGGATTATTACTTGAATGGTAAAAAGTTGCAGCATGCTGCTATGCAGAGGGACCTGGGTGTCCTTGTGCATGAATCGCAGAAGGTTGGTCTGCAGGTACAGCAAGTAATTAGGAAGGCAAATGGAATTTTGTCCTTCATTGCTAAAGGGATTGAGTTTAAAAGCAGAGAGGTTATGTTGCAGCTGTATAAGGTACTGGTGAGGCCGCACCTGGAGTACTGTGTGCAGTTTTGGTCTCCTTACTTGAGAAAGGATGTACTGGCACTGGAGAGGGTGCAGAGGAGATTCACTAGGTTGATTCCGGAGTTGAGGGTGTTGGTTTATGAGGAGAGATTGAGTAGATTGGGATTATATTCATTGGAATTCAGAAGAATGAGGGGGGATCTTATAGAAACATATAAAATTATGAAGGGAATAGATAAGATACAAGTAGAGAGGATGTTTCCACTGGCAGGTGAAGCTAGGACAAGAGGGCATAGCCTCAAGATTAGAGGGAGCAGATTTAGGAGTGAATTAAGAAGGAACTTCTTCACCCAGAGGGTTGTTAATCTATGGAATTCCTTGCCCAGTGAAGTAGTTGACGCTTCTTCAGTAAACGTTTTTAAAGCTAAGGTAGATATCTTTTTGAACAATAAAGGAATTAAGGGATACGGTGAGAGCGCGGGTAAGTGGATCTGAGTCCACGAAAAGATCAGCCATGATCTTATTGAATGGCGGAGCAGGCTCGAGGGGCCGGATGGCCTACTCCTGCTCCTAGATCTTATGATAACAAAAATCTATCAATCTCAGTTTTAAATCTAATAATTGATCTAACATCAGCTGCCGATTGCAGAAGAGAGTTCCAAACTTCTACCACCAGTTGCATGAAGAAACATATTCTAATTTCAGTTTTGAAAGGTCTGGCGCTAATTTTTAGATTATCCTCCCCCAGTCCTGGACTCCCCGACTCGTGGAAATAGGTTCTTTCTGTCCAGCCTTTCTGTTTCCGTAATATTGTGATAACTTAAATCAAATCACCCCATTCTTTTTTTTTCTTTTTTCTTTTGGGCCTCCTTATCTCGAGAGACAATGGATACGCGCCTGGAGGTGGTCAGTGGTTTGTGAAGCAGCGCCTGGAGTGGCTATAAAGGCCAATTCTGGAGTGACAGGCTCTTCCACAGGTGCTGCAGAGAAATTTGTTTGTTGGGGCTGTTGCACAGTTGGCTCTCCCCTTGCGCCTCTGTCTTTTTTCCTGCCAACTACTAAGTCTCTTCGACTCGCCACAATTTAGCCCTGTCTTTATGGCTGCCCGCCAGCTCTGGCGAATGCTGGCAACTGACTCCCACGACTTGTGATCAATGTCACACGATTTCATGTCGCGTTTGCAGACGTCTTTATAACGGAGACATGGACGGCTGGTGGGTCTGATACCAGTGGCGAGCTCGCTGTACAATGTGTCTTTGGGGATCCTGCCATCTTCCATGCGGCTCACATGGCCAAGCCATCTCAAGCGCCGCTGACTCAGTAGTGTGTATAAGCTGGGGGTGTTGGCCGCTTCAAGGACTTCTCTGTTGGAGATATAGTCCTGCCACCTGATGCCAAGTATTCTCCGAAGGCAGCGAAGCTGGAATGAATTGAGACGTCGCTCTTGGCTGGCATACGTTGTCCAGGCCTCGCTGCCGTAGAGCAAGGTACTGAGGACACAGGCCTGATACACTCGGACTTTTGTGTTCCGTGTCAGTGCGCCATTTTCCCACACTCTCTTGGCCAGTCTGGACATAGCAGTGGAAGCCTTACCCATGCGCTTGTTGATTTCTGCATCTAGAGACAGGTTACTGGTGATAGTTGAGCCTAGGTAGGTGAACTCTTGAACCACTTCCAGAGCGTGGTCGCCAATATTGATGGATGGAGCATTTCTGACATCCTGCCCCATGATGTTCGTTTTCTTGAGGCTGATGGTTAGGCCAAATTCATTGCAGGCAGACGCAAACCTGTCGATGAGACTCTGCAGGCATTCTTCAGTATGAGATGTTAAAGCAGCATCGTCAGCAAAGAGGAGTTCTCTGATGAGGACTTTCCGTACTTTGGACTTCGCTCTTAGACGGGCAAGGTTGAACAACCTGCCCCCTGATCTTGTGTGGAGGAAAATTCCTTCTTCAGAGGATTTGAACGCATGTGAAAGCAGCAGGGAGAAGAAAATCCCAAAAAGTGTGGGTGCGAGAACACAGCCCTGTTTCACACCACTCAGGATATAACCTCAGGATATCACCCCATAACCTTCTAAATTCCAGGCAATACAACCCTAGTTTGTTAATAAAAACAAGAAATGCTGGAAATACTCAGCAGGTCTGGCAGCATCTGTGGAGAAGAGAGAAGCACAGTTAACGTTTCAGGGCAGTGACCCTTCCTCAGAACTGGCAAATGTTGCCCAGTTTGTTTAACATCTTCTTGTAACCTCACCCTTAGAGACGAGGTATCATTCTGGTAAATTCCTGCACTTCTTCCAAGGCCAGTGTCGCTCCCAGAAATGCTCACAGTATTCCAGGTGTGGTTTAATCAGGGCTCTGTGTCGCTGAAGCGTGACTTCTAACCCACTTCCATTCCATTCCAGATAAAAAGACCAGCATTTCATTAGCCTTTTTGATTATTTTCAGGACCCATAAATGACATTTTAACAATCGATGTACCTGGACCAGAATTCTTTTTGAGCCTCCCCTATTTCTAGCTTTTCACCATATAGAAAGTGCCCTGTTCTATCCTGCTTAGTTCCAAGTGGATGGCCTCACATTTGCCTACATTGAAATCCATCTGCCATAGTATTGCATATTTACTTAATCTATCAATTTGTAATGTTGCACTTCCATCTATATTGCTTACACTGCTACCTATCTTTGTGTCATCAGCAAATTTGGCTATGTGGCTTTATATTGTCTTCAATTCCAAAGCTTGAGCTTTAGCTAACAGTCTTTTATGAGAGACTTTATCACATGTTTTCTGGAAGTCCATTTAAATAACATTCCCCTGTCCACTACTTTAGTCAGCTCTTCAAAAGAATTAATCAGGTTTGTCAAGCATGACCTACCCTTTACAAATCCATGCTGGCTCTGTCAAGGGATATAGAACAAAGTTAGTTCAGTGAAGTTGAAGTACAGTTTGGCCATTGTCGAATTAAATGGCAGAGGAGTGAATAATCTACTTCTGTTTCCAGGTTTCTATTCAGGTGGATGTTATAGATCCTAACGCACTATTAGAAGAGCATAGATTCTCCTGGTATCCTAACCAACATTCATCCCTCAACCAAAATAGATTAACTGGTAATTTATCTCATTGTTTATTGTGGATTGCATGATCTCACACTAAAGAGTTGGTCGCACTCTCCTGTGTCAGAAAGATTTGCAATCAATTCCCACTCCAGAACTTGAGCACATAGTGCACTATTGAAGAAGTGCTACATTGGTAAAGTTGTTGTCTTACTGATTGTCATGCAGGCCCCCACCTGCCAAGAATAAGGAATATTAATTTCCCCACATGAACATTAATTTTAAACTGTTAGTGAAATGAAGAAAGAACTGGTTAAAAAAACGCACAATGGATCCTTGGCTGGAGAGACATTTTTGCATATTAACAGACAGTACTTAGAAAGGACAAAGGGACTTCTCCCTGCTCCAATTTACTCCACAATGGACTTTTGATTACCAGACTTTGAGGGTGGAGGAGCTCACATTCCAAATTAACTGCTAAAATGGCCGAATACACAAACGGACATGGTCACACCAGTTAGTCACATGACTAACCTACTGGGCCACCTGAGTTTTTTTAAATTTGAGCTTGCCACAGTGTTTTGAACTGGCAGAAAGCTCCTGGATTGAGAACATCTCTCTCCTGTCTGCTCTCATCTCTTTCTCACCAGCTTTGGAATCCATTGAAGACACAGGAACCCCAAAAGAGAAAAGTCTCCTACAGTGAACAAGGTGTAAGAAAAATACTGGACCCCAACAAAAAGCAAGAATTATCTACAAGAAAGAACTACCTACAAAAGGACTCCACAGTGAACTCGAAGCACAGTAACAAGAAACTCTTCAGATATTGCCTCAAACATCTCCACTTTGTTTTTCTTCTCTTTTCTGTCTCTATTTGCATGTACGTATTGCATATGCATGCGAGCATCGGGCATGGCATGTATCTGTAGGCGTTAACCAAATTAGAGTTGAAGTTTTAATAAATTTCACTTTTCTTCTTTAAACCTAAGAAAGCCTGTTTGTGCTCATTTCTTTGCCTTGTAATTGGAAAGCGGTGAACAAGGATTCACCGAGTTCAAAACATGGTTTATTTAACATTAAATCCTGTTGCAGTAAAACCAGGTGAAAGCTAAAAGGAACACCTAGACACCTTGCTCACCTGGTCGTAACACTTATGATATTAAACGAAGGCCCTGCATACCTGCTCAAATGGACAAGAAAGATCCGAAGACACTATTCAAAGTAGAGCAAGGAACTTTTCTAATGTCCAGGCCAACATTCAGCCTTCAGCCAGAACCATCAAAGACACATTATCTGATCGTGCATTAATTTGCTGTTTTGGGGATTTAACTGCATGCAAGTTGATTGATGTGTTTACTTAAATAATAACAATATCTGCTCTTCTATTATGCATGAAGTGCTTTGAGACCTAATCAGATCCTATAAAATTCAAACCCACTTTTTTTTAGCTTTTTGTACTCAATGTCCATCTCTATTATTCTCAGGTCAGGGTTGGAATGCAAGGTTAACATCTTGGATAAAAACAAGAAATGATAGACTCAGCAGGTCTGGCAGCATCTGTGGCGAGAGAAGTAGAGTTAACGTTTCAGATCAGTGACCTTTCATCAGAACTGACCTGAAACGTTAACTCTGCTTCTCTCTCCACAAATGCTGCGAGACCTGTTGCGTATTTCCAGCATTTCTTGTTTTTATTTCAGATCTCCAGCATGTGCAGTATTTTGCTTTTATGTTAACATCTTGGAATCTGCCTAAACAAATATGTCTCGTAATTCCAGTTCCAGAAGGGAATCCCAGTAGAACAGATAAGACGTTTCCATTGCTTTCACCAAATGATGTCTTCTGAGTAAAAATAACAGGTTGGCACCAATTTGTACTGAAGGATGAGAAGACGTTTTGTGTCCTGTGTCCTCGAATACTCTGAATCAAGTAGAGATATTGCAAACCCATTTAAAAATTTGGAGAGTAAAGTAGAACGGGTTTATAAAAGAAATATTTCACAGAGTAGCTAGAATTGTAATCATTATAATGGTCTGGATTTTGTTGTTTTTTTTTGTTCAGTCATGGGATGTGGGCTTCGCCATCTAGGCCAGCATTTATTGTCCATCCCAGATTGCCTTTGAGAAGGTGGTGGTGAGCTGCCTTCTTGAACCGCGGCAGTCCATGTGAGGTAGGGAGTTCCAGGATTTTGACCCAGCGACTGTGAATGAATGGCAATATAGTTCCAAATCAGGACGGTGTGCGACTTGGAGGGGAACTTGCAGATGGTGGTGTTCCCATGCATTTGCTGCCCTTGTCCTTTTAGTTGGTAGAGGTCGTGGGTTTGGAAGGTGCTGTCCAGGGACCTTGGTGCGTTGCTGCAGTGCATCTTGTGGATGATGCACACTGCTGCCACTGTGCGTCGGTGGTGGAGGGAGTGAATGTTAGTGGATGGGGTGCCAATCAAGCGGGCTGCTTTGTCCTGGATGGTGTCGAGCTTCTTGAGCGTTGTTGGAGCTGCACCCATCCAGGCAAGTGGAGAGTATTCCATCACACTCCTGACTTGTGCCTTGTAGATGGTGGACAGGCTTTGGGGAGTCAGGAGGTGAGTTAGTCGCCGCAGGATTCCTAGCCTGTGACCTGCTCTTGTAGCCACGGTATTTATATGGCTATTCCAGTTCAGTTTCTGGTCAATGGTAGCCCTTATGATGTTGATAGTGGGGGATTCAGCGATGGTAATGCCATTGAATGTCAAGGGGAGATGGTTAGATTCTCTCTTGTTGGAGATGGTCATTGCCTGGCACTTGTGTGGCGTGAACAGCAACAAAGCAAGGGCACTTGCTGTTGACCTCGAAAAAAATTGCCGACAAAGCTCTGGTGACCTCTGGAAGGAATTTCCCATTTCCCACAGCAGTTTAAATCTGGCGCCAAATGTTTTGGTGTGCAGCAGCAGTGATGTCGTCAAGGAGGTTGGCATATTGAAGTATTCACATACAGAAAATTAGGAAATAAAAGCACTTCAAATCCTTCACTCTTATTTAACTTTTTAAATAATGAAATAAATATATGACTGTACTAAGATGGCTTTTGGATTTCCATGTTATTCTGCTCATGTCCAAACTCGCTGTCAGTTTCAGTGGAGTAATGATAAGATGGCCCTGACAGGTTTGTCGTCATTACCACAGCAAATTCCAGGCAAATAATTTTATAATTTGGAAGATTTAATGAGTTCCTAACTAAACAACAATCAGCATTGCCTTTGTCCTGACCCCTTACACACATGAAGAACTTACAGCTCAGATGTTTCTGGTTTGTAAATAATCCTTCCTTGCCTTTTTGAAAATGTCAGCTGCTGTAGTGAATTTGTTTGTGGCTATTCAATGCCCAAATCTCCATGTTAGTTGGCTTGATTGAACACAAGCTTGTTTGCAAGTTAATGCGTTTGGTGAACTTTTTGTTGGAGGAGAAAGAACCACAGCAGTTTAGTATTTGCCACAATGATGTGATGCCCCAACAGTGTAATGATTATTTGACACATGTAAAGTCGTTATTTGTGTTCATGAAAAAAATTGTTGAAGATAATTTGTGCTACCTTTGATCATCTGTTGATATCTAGGAATCTCCACTGACATTGGGCTTGCATAAGCAGTTCTTTTAAACAACTCTGCCGATTTTAATTAGTTTATTATAATTCCCAATTTAGATTGATAGTCTGTGCATTTCAAATAATTCACAGCTGCAGTTGATAAAAAAAAGGTTGTTAGTGAATTGTTTAAGGTTCATTAAAAGTTAAGGGATTACAGCTGGTCAGATTTAACTAGTTGAGGGGGCTGAGTTTCATTTGAGAGTCAAGCATGGCTTCTTACAGTAATCAGGCAGAGTTTGCAGGAACCTTTCACAATGTGTGCTGGTATTGGCAGAGGTAAGTTAGAATTTGAATGGTGAAAGTCAGTTTGGTTACCTCTGTGCCTGCTCTCTAGCTAATGGTGAGGACATGTTTCTTTTCCAAATTAGTGTTCCTAGCTTTGTGCTATTGGAGTACATGACTGAGATGCTAATCTAGTTTTTGGAAAGCTGTGGTCATGTGCTGCAAAATCAAATGATTGATTTAGAGGTGATTGCTCCTTTTGTCATTTACTGGATTGTAATTAAGGGATGTGACTGTCTAATTTTGGTACTGTGTGTAATTTCAGTGCAAAAACCAAACCAGAATACCAACCAACTGCCACCTACAACTATACACAGTACTATCAGCAGTATTACTCGCAGTGGGGATATGATCCTTATGCTGGATACAGTTATGGATACCCACAGTATGGTGCTACAGAGACACCAGCAATAACCTCTTCCCTGATCTCAGAAATGACACAACTGTCTGAGGTAAAGTCTTCTCGCTCATGGATTTTTCTCCCCCTCTTTTTACCCCCTGCTTTTGTATCCCTTTTCTCTTCCTTCCTTCCTTTCTCACCTTGCGCTCCATCTTCCCTCCTATTTCTTTGATGAGTATTGACACTGAAAAGGTTGTTTGTCTGCTTGATTTTACTGAAAAATACATTTTCAGTTTCAGCAAAATTCCACAGTTACTGAGGAAACTGAAGAGGAGTCTGTGGAAGGTAAAAACATATTCTTGTCTATTTTAGTGTTGATTTTGTAACCTAGAATATAGGGTCCCTCACAAGGATGGAAATACTTGATAATCCCATTGATAGTAAATGTGACTTCTAAATGTCGATGTGCTTTTGTAGCTTGTGTAATTTTTAAATAATAGAAGACAGTTTCCAAGATGGATCCTGGGGTGTGTGATTGTGTATTTATTCAAATCATGTGGCTATTGGGAGAGTGGGTCAGTATTTTTATCTACTACCACTTGTGTGAATGCACTAACTGTCATGAAAGAAAGACTTGCATTTATTCAGCACCTTTTCATAACCACAGGACATTCCAAAGCACTTTACAGCCAATGAAGTACTCCTGAAGTGTAGTCACTGTTGTAATATAGAAAGTGAGGCAGCCAGTTTGCACAAAGCAAGCTCCCACAAACAGCAACGTGATGCTGATTGAAAGATATTGGCCAGGACACCAGAGATAACTCCCCTGTTCTTCAAAATAGTGTCACGGAAGCTTTCACACCCACCTGAAAGGGCAGATGGGGCCTCTGTTTAATGATACCTCTGACAGTTTTGCACTCGCTCATACCTATAGATATGTAAATAGGAAGAGTTTTGTGAAAGTAAATGTGGACTTATTGGAGGCAGGTGTATATTGCAATGGGGAGTAAAGAAATGGTATAGACGTTAAGTAAATACCTCGTTTCAGTCTCCACGGTAAAAGGTACAAAAAAATTCCAAAAATAATGGGAAACCAAGAGTCTAGCAAGAACTTAAAAGCAATCTGTATAAGTAGAGAAATAGTACAGAACAAATTAATGAGACTAAGCGATAGCAAATTTGCTGGAGCTGACGACCCTGCATCCTAGGGTTTCAAAGAGATGGTTTTGATCTTCCAGAATTCCTTTAGATTCGAGAACAGTTTCCATATAACCCTGCTATTTAAGAAAAGAGGGAGAGAGAAAATGGGGAATTATAGGCCAGTTAGATTCCAGCATTTTTGACTACTACTGACATTGGGCTATTATGAACACCAGTAACAGAACACTTCAAAAATATGATCTGAACAGAGTAAAATGGATTTTTGAAACAAATTGCGTTTGGCAAATCTGTTTTGAGTGTTTTTAGGATGTAACCAGTAAGGTGGGTAGACAGAGAAAAGAATAAATGCAGTGAATTTGAATTTTCAAAAGGTATTCAATGAAGTGCCAGGTTATTAAACAAAATTTCAAACCCAGGGATTGAGGATTGGCTAATGGACAGAAAGGGAGCAGGAATAAAAAGGACATCAAGTTTCCAAGCTGTAACTAGTATTGTAGTCTTAGTCAATTATGGCACAGAAAGAGGCCATTCAGCCCATCAATTCCATGCCTGCTCTCCAGGGAACAATCCAGTCAGTTCCACTCCTGCTCAATCTCTGTAGCTCTGCAAGTTTATTTCCTTCAACTGTGCATCCAATTTCCTTTTGAAATCATTGATTGTTTCCACTTCCACCATCCTGGTGGGCAACGAGTTCCAGGTCACTGTCACTCGCTACATAAAATGTCCTTCCTCGTCTTTCCCCTGCATCTCTTGCCCAAACCTTAAATCTGTGTTCCCTAATCCTAATAGTTCCCTAATAGTTAATGAACAGTTTTTCCTTATCCCTGCACACTCTTTAGAACTGTCAGTTAGTCAATATTGTCTCACTCTATCCCTTCCTTCTGCCAAAATGCATTATTTCACATTTCTTTGTATTAAATTCCATCTGCCACTTGTCTGCCCATTCTGCTAGCCTATCTGTGTTCTGTTGTAGGCTATTTGTATCGTCCTCACTGTTTACCACTTCTCCAGGTTTGGTATCATTGGCAAATTTTGAAATCCTACTCTTTATTCCAAGATCCAAGTCATTTTTATACATTAATTTTTTTATCCAACTGGACACTGACCTCCATGAGCCTCAGTTTTGTTAGCCAGCCTTTTTATGTGGTACTTTATCAAAAGCTTTCTTAAAATCCATTTGGCAACATCCACCACATTCCCTTCATCAACCTTTACTTCATCAAAAAAATTCAAGTCAAGTGGTCAAGCATGATCTGCCTTTTTACAAATGCATGCTGGCTATCCTGTCCTGGATTAATTCAAACCTCTTGAAGTGCCTATTTTTTTTCCGATTACTGTTTCTAAAACCTTACCCATCACTGATTTTAAACTAGCTGGCCTGCAGTTGCAAGGACTGCCCTTGCACCCTTTCTTGAATAAGGGTGTCACATTTGCCACTCTCCAGTCATCTGGCACCTCCCACATATCGAGGGAAGGTTGGTAAATTATGGGAAGCCTTTCCTCTATGTCCAGCCCCACTTTTAGTAATCTGGAAGGCATGCAAGGCATTCTATTTTCATATTCGCTTTGCCAATCGTATTTTCTTCTCCTCTCTTTCCCCAATTTGTATTTGGCCTGGTTCTCACTTGAAATAATACACCTGACATGTGTCATATGCCTTTTTTGTTTAATCATAATCTCTATCTCCCTCATCATTTAAGGAGCCTTGTTTTAAGTTTCCATATCTTTCGCCCTTGTTGGAATGTGCCTAGCCTGTATCTGAAGCGTCTCTTTCTTAAAGATAACCCATTGTCTGTTTAATTTTTCCTGTCTATCTTTGGTTCCATTATACCTTGGCTAGATCTCTTCTGATCGCATTGAAATTAGCCCTCTTCCAATCTAGACATTCTACCTTGTGTCATTCCTTGCCCTGATGCATTACTTGTCTAAACCTTACACTAAACCTCTTATCAAGTGCTCCCCCAAAGACATTTGGTCCACTTGGTTCACCTCATTCCCAGCGCCAGATCCAGCAGTACCTCCTTTCCAGTTGGGCTAAGAACATGCTGATCAAGGAAGTTCTGAACGCATTTCAGAAATCCCTCCCCGCCTTGCCCTTTACTCTAATGTTAACCCAATCGATATTTGGGTGATTAAAGTCTCCCAATATTGCCACACTATAGTTCTTGCACATCTCTGCAATTTCCCTGCAGATTTGCTTCTTTCGCGATGCCTATACGATGCCCAAGTAGTATGATCACACCCTTTTTTGCCTCTCAACTCCAACCAAATGGATTCTGTCCTTACCACCTCAAGGACACCCCCTCTTTCCAACATTACAATGTCTTCACTAATCGGTATTGCCATCCTGCTCCTTTTTTCCCCTTTTATCTTTTCTGTATGTTTTATCTTTGTATATTAAGTGCCCAGTCCTCACCAATTTTAAGCCATGTTTCCATTATTGCCACGACATCATATTCCTGTGCTGTTATTTCTGCTTGTAGCTCAACAACCTTATTCAACACACTTTGTGTATTTACATTCATTCAAGCATTGTAGCCCTGTCTTTACACTCCTAGTAGTCCTTCTCCATCCGCTCCTATCTAATATGAAAACAGTACCTTTTTCTAGTACTCTCCAACACTCATATTATGCACCTTATTCATAGTCGGTCGTACAGCATAGAAACAGACCCTTTGGCCCACTGTGTCCATGCCAACCATAATGCCTATCTATACTGATCCCACCTTCCTGCATTAATTCCATATCCCTCTGTGCCTTGCTCATTCAGGTACCTGTCCAGATGCCTCTTAAATGTCGCAACTGTTCCTGCCTCCACCACCTCCTCTGGCAGCTCATTCCAGATGCCCACTATTCTTTGTGTGAAAAATTTACCCTTTGATCCCCTTTAAACCTTCTCCATCTCACCTTAAATCTATGCCCTCTAGTTTTAGTCACCCCTACCATGGGAAACGGCCTCTGGCTATCTACCCTATCTATGCCTCTCATAATTTTATATATCTCATCATACAAAGAACAAAGAAAATTACAGCACAGGAACAGGCCCTTCGGCCCTCCAAGCCTGCGCCGATCCAGATCCTCTATCTAAACATGTCGCCTATTTTCTAAGGGTCTGTATCTCTTTACTTCCTGCCCGTTCATGTATCTGTCTAGATACATCTTAAAAGACGTTATCGTGCCCGTGTCTACCACCTCCGCTGGCAACGCGTTCCAGGCACCCACCACCCTCTGCGTAAAGAACTTTCCACGCATATCCCCCCTAAACTTTTCCCCTCTCACTTTGAACTCGTGACCCCTAGTAATTGAATCCCCCACTCCGGGAAAAAGCTTCTTGCTGTCCAACCTGTCTATACCTCTCATGATTTTGTACACCTCAATCAGGTCCCCCCTCAACCTCCGTCTTTCTAATGAAAATAATCCTAATCTACTCAACCTCTCTTCATAGCTAGCGCCCTCCATACCAGGCAACATCCTGGTGAACCTCCTCTGCACCCTCTCCAAAGCATCCACATCCTTTTGATAATGTGGCGACCAGAACTGCACGCAGTATTCCAAATGTGGCCGAACCAAAGTCCTATACAACTGTAACATGACCTGCCAACTCTTGTACTCAATACCCCGTCCGATGAAGGAAAGCATGCCGTATGCCTTCTTGACCACTCTATTGACCTGCGTTGCCACCTTCAGGGAACAGTGGACCTGAACACCCAAATCTCTCTGTACATCAATTTTCCCCAGGACTTTTCCATTTACTGTATAGTTCACTCTTGAATTGGATCTTCCAAAATGCATCACCTCGCATTTGCCCTGATTGAACTCCATCTGCCATTTCTCTGCCCAACTCTCCAATCTATCTATATTCTGCTGTATTCTCTGACAGTCCCCTTCACTATCTGCTACTCCACCAATCTTAGTGTCGTCTGCAAACTTGCTAATCAGACCACCTATACTTTCCTCCAAATCATTTATGTATATCACAAACAACAGTGGTCCCAGCACGGATCCCTGTGGAACACCACTGGTCACACGTCTCCATTTTGAGAAACTCCCTTCCACTGCTACTCTCTGTCTCCTGTTGCCCAGCCAGTTCTTTATCCATCTAGCTAGTACACCCTGGATCCCATGCGCCTTCACTTTCTCCATCAGCCTACCATGGGGAACCTTATCAAACGCCTTACTGAAGTCCATGTATATGACATCTACAGCCCTTCCCTCATCAATCAACTTTGTCACTTCCTCAAAGAATTCTATTAAGTTGGTAAGACATGACCTTCCCTGCACAAAACCATGTTGCCTATCACTGATATTCCCATTTTCTTCCAAATGGGAATAGATCCTATCCCTCAGTATCTTCTCCAGCAGCTTCCCTACCACTGACGTCAGGCTCACCGGTCTATAATTACCTGGATTATCCCTGCTACCCTTCTTAAACAAGGGGACAACATTAGCAATTCTCCAGTCCTCCGGGACCTCACCCGTGTTTAAGGATGCTGCAAAGATATCTGTTAAGGCCCCAGCTATTTCCTCTCGCTTCCCTCAGTAACCTGGGATAGATCCCATCCGGACCTGGGGACTTGTCCACCTTAATGCCTTTTAGAATACCCAACACTTCCTCCCTCCTTATGTCGACTTGACCGAGAGTAGTCAAACATCTGTTCCTAACCTCAACATCCTTCATGTCCCTCTCCTCGGTGAATACCGATGCAAAGTACTCGTTTCGAATCTCACCCATTTTCTCTGACTCCACGCATAACTTTCCTCCTTTGTCCTTGAGTGGGCCAATCCTTTTTCTCCAGTTACCCTCTTCCTCCTTTATATATGAATAAAAGGCTTTGGGATTTTCCTTAACCCTGTTTGCTAAAGATATTTCATGACCCCTTTTAGCCCTCTTAATTCCTTGTTTCAGATTGGTCCTACATTCCCGATATTCTTTCAAAGCTTCATCTTTCTTCAGTCGCCTAGACCTTATGTATGCTTCCTTTTTCCTCTTAGCTTCTTTTGGGCCTCCTTATCTCGAGAGACAATGGATACGCGCCTGGAGGTGGTCAGTGGTTTGTGAAGCAGCGCCTGGAGTGGCTATAAAGGCCAATTCTGGAGTGACAGGCTCTTCCACAGGTGCTGCAGAGAAATTTGTTTGTTGGGGCTGTTGCACAGTTGGCTCTCCCCTTGCGCCTCTGTCTTTTTTCCTGCCAACTACTAAGTCTCTTCGACTCGCCACAATTTAGCCCTGTCTTTATGGCTGCCCGCCAGCTCTGGCGAATGCTGGCAACTGACTCCCACGACTTGTGATCAATGTCACACGATTTCATGTCGCGTTTGCAGACGTCTTTATAACGGAGACATGGACGGCCGGTGGGTCTGATACCAGTGGCGAGCTCACTGTACAATGTGTCTTTGGGGATCCTGCCATCTTCCATGCGGCTCACATGGCCAAGCCATCTCAAGCGCCGCTGACTCAGTAGTGTGTATAAGCTGGGGATGTTGGCCGCTTCAAGGACTTCTGTGTTGGAGATATAGTCCTGCCACCTGATGCCAAGTATTCTCCGAAGGCAGCGAAGCTGGAATGAATTGAGACGTCGCTCTTGGCTGGCATACGTTGTCCAGGCCTCGCTGCCGTAGAGCAAGGTACTGAGGACACAGGCCTGATACGGAACACAAAAGTCCGAGTGTATCAGTGCGCCATTTTCCCACACTCTCTTGGCCAGTCTGAACATAGCAGTGGAAGCCTTACCCATGCGCTTGTTGATTTCTGCATCTAGAGACAGGTTACTGGTGATAGTTGAGCCTAGGTAGGTGAACTCTTGAACCACTTCCAGAGCGTGGTCGCCAATATTGATGGATGGAGCATTTCTGACATCCTGCCCCATGATGTTCGTTTTCTTGAGGCTGATGGTTAGGCCAAATTCATTACAGGCAGACGCAAACCTGTCGATGAGACTCTGCAGGCATTCTTCAGTGTGAGATGTTAAAGCAGCATCGTCAGCAAAGAGGAGTTCTCTGATGAGGACTTTCCGTACTTTGGACTTCGCTCTTAGACGGGCAAGGTTGAACAACCTGCCCCCTGATCTTGTGTGGAGGAAAATTCCTTCTTCAGAGGATTTGAACGCATGTTCAAATTTCACCTGTCATCCATGGTTCCCTAATCTTGCCATTTCTATCCCTCATTTTCACAGGAACATGTCTCTCCTGCATGCGAATCAACCTCTCTTTAAAAGCCTCCAACATATCACATGTGGATTTACCTTCAAACAGCTGCTCCCAATTTACATTCCCCGGCTCCTGCCGAATTTTGGTATAGTTGGCCTTCCCCCAATTTAGCACTCTTCCTTTAGGACCACTCTCATCTTTGTCCATGAGTATTTTAAAGCTTACGGAATTGTGATCACTATTCCCAAAGTAGTCCCCTACTGAAACTTCAACCACCTGGCCGGGCTCATTCCCCAACACCAGGTCCAGTATGGCCCCTTCCCGAGTTGGATTATTTACATACTGCTCTAGAAAACCCTCCTGGATGCTCCTTACAAATTCTGCTCCATCTAGACCTCTAACACTAAGTGAATCCCAGTCAATGTTGGGAAAATTAAAATCTCCCATCACCACCACCCTGTTGCTCCTACATCTTTCCATAATCTGTTTACATATTTGTACCTCTATCTCACGCTCGCTGTTGGGAGGCCTGTATCATGTCCCCTCTCAGCCTCCTTCACTCCAGGGAAAACAGACCCAGCCTATCCAATCTCTCCTGTGAACTCAAGCCCTCCAAACCAGGCAACATCCTTGTGAATCTTTTCTGCACCCTCTAGCTTAATCACAACTTTCCTGTAGTGCGGCGACCAGAACTGCACACACTACTCCAAATGCAGCCTAACCAACGTTATGTATAACTAACATGACGTCCCAACTCTTGTACTCAATGCCTCGGCCAATGAAGGCAAGCATGCCATAAGCCTTCTTCACCACCCGGTCTACCTGTGTTGCCACTTTCAGGGAACTATGTACTTGCACCCCAAGGTGTCTCTGCTCAACAACACTCCCCAGGGTATTGCCGTTCACTGTATATGTCCTGCCCTGGTTTAAATTCCCAAAATGCATCACTTTGCACTTGTCTGCGTTAAATTCCATTTGCCACTCCCTTGCCCACTTTCCCAGTTGATCTATATCCTGTTGTAACCTTAGACAACCTTCTTCACTGTCCACTATACCACCAATTTTGGTGTCATCTGCAAACTTACTAATCATGCCCCCTACATTCACATCCAAGTCATTAATGACAAACAACAGAGGGCCCAGCACCGATCCCTGCGGCACACCACTGGTCACGGGCCTCCAATCTGAAAACAAACCTCCACTATCACCCTCTGCCTCCTATCATCACCAAGCCAATTTTGTACCCAATTGGCTAGCTCACCCTGGATCCCATGTGTTCGAACCTTCCAGACCAGCCTCGCATGCAGGACCTTGTCAAAGGCCTTGCTAATGTCCATGTAGACAACGTCCACCACCCTGTCCTCATCAATCCTCTTGGTCACCTCCTCTAAAAACTCAATCAAATTCATGAGACATGATTTCCCACGCACAAAGCCTTGCTGACTATCCCTAATCAGACCATGCCTTTTGAGATGCATATAAATCCTGTCTCTCAGAATCCCTTCCAATAACTTTCCTACCACTGACGTAAGGCTCACTGGCCTGTAGTTCCCTGGCTTATCCCTGCTGCCCTTCTTAAATAAAGGCACAACATTAGCTATCCTCCAGTCTTCCGGTACCTCACCCGTGGCTAACGATGATACAAAAATCTCTGCCAGGGCCCCAGCAATCTCCTCCCTTGCTTCTCATAGCATCCTAGGATACACCTGGTCAGGCCCTTCATAAGCTTCAAAACCTCCAACACCACCTCCTTTGTAATGTTGATATGCTCCAGGATATCTGTGTTCCCTCCCTTGAACTCACTAGCTTCCATGACCACCTCCACGGTAAATACAGATGAGAAGTATTCATTTAAGAACTCGCCCATTTTCCATGGTTCCACACATAGATTACCACACTGATCCTCAAGGGGACTTACTCTCTCCCTAGTTACCCTTTTACTCTTAATATACCTATAGAATCTTTTAGGATTATCCTTTATCTTATCTGCCAGAGAAATCTCATGGCCCCTTTCGCCCTCCTAATTTCCTCAGGTGTAGTCCTCCATCCCCTATACTCTGAGGGACTTGCTTGATCCCAGCTGCCTATACCTGACATATGCCTCCTTCTTTGTCCTGACCAGACCCTCTATCCCTAGTCAACCAAGGTTCCCTAAACTTGCCAGCCTTGCCCTTCCATCTAACAGGAATATGCTGGCCCTGAACTCTTCCTATCTCACTTTTAAAAGCCTCCCACTTGCCAGACGTCCCTTTACCTGTAAACAGCATCTCCCATTCAACGTTTGAGAGTTCCTGCCTGATTCCATCAAAATTAGCCTTCCCCCAATTTAGGACTTCAACCTGAGAACCAGTCCTTTCCTTTTCCATAACTATCTTGAAGCGAATAGAGTTATGGTCACTGGTCCCAAAGTGCTCCCCCACTGACACATCAACTACCTGCCCAGCCTCATTTCCTAAGAGGAGGTCGAGTGTAGCCCCTTCTCTGGTCGTAACATCCACATACTGCTTCAGAAAACTATCCTGGACACATTTAACAAATCCTTCCCCATCTGATCCCTTGGTGCTAAGGCAATCTCAGTCAACATTAGGGAAGTTAAGTGATCACCTCTTATTTCTAAGTTCTACCCATATGGCCTTGCTGGACATCCTCCCTGCCCCCAGACCAGGATATCCTCTCTAAGTACTGCTGTGATGTCCTCCCTAATCAATAGTGCAACTCCCCCCTCCTCTCTTACCTCCACCACTATCACGCTGGAAGCATCGATACCCCGGAACATTGAGCTGCCAGTCCTGCCCGTCCCTCAACCACGTTTCCGTAATAGCTATAATATCACATTCCCATGTACCGATCCATGCTCTGAGTTCATCTGCCTTACCTGTAAGGCTTCTTGCATTAAAGTAAATGCAGTTTTGCCTACCAGACCTTCCATGCTCCCTGTCCTACGCCTGCCCGGCCTGCCTACTGGACTTGCTTGCTTTAACCTCCTACATTTGCCTCAACTATCTCATCGGAGAGACTACTACTTTGGGTCCCACCCCCCGCAAGACTAGTTTAAACCCTCCCGAGTAGTACAAGCAAACCTTCCTGCAAGGGTATTGGTCCCCTTCCAGTTCAGATGCAACCTGTCCCTCTTGTACAGGTCACCTCTGCACCAGAAGAGATTCCAATGCTCTAGTAGCTGAAGCCCTTCCGCCTACACCAGTTCTTCAGCCACACATTCAAAGAACCAAGAACAGTACAGCACAGGAACAGGCCATGCGGCCCTCCAAGCTTGCGCTGATCTTGATGCCTGTCTAAACTAAAACCTTCTGCACTTCCGGGGACCATATCCCTCTATTCCCATCCTATTCATGTATTTGTCAAGATGCCTCTTAAACATCGCTATCGTACTTGCTTCGACCACCTTCCCTGGCAGCAAGTTCCAGGCACTCCCCACCCTCTGTGTAAAGATTCATTTGCCTTATGCTCCTATTCCTACCCTCACTAGCATGTGGCACAGGGAATAATCCTGAGATTACAACCCTAGAGGTCTTGCTTTTAACCTTCTACCAAACTCCACTTTGCAGGACCTCATCTCTCTTCCTGCCTATGTCGTTAGTACCAATACGGACCACGACCTCTGGCTGCTCAATCTCCCCTTTCAGAATGTCCTGCAGCTGCTCCGAGACATCCTTGACCCTAGCACCAGGAAGGCAACATACCCTCCTGGAGTCTCGTTTGCGGCCACAGAAATGCCTATTTGCACCCCTTACGATAGAATCCCCTGTCACTGTAGCTCTTCCACCCCTTTTCCTCCCCTGCTGTGCAGCAGAGCCCTCTGTGGTGCCACGAACTTGGCTGTTGCTGCTTTCCCCTGGGAGGTCATTTTTCCCCCCCCCCCCACCCCACAACAGTATCCAAAGCGATATATTTGTTTGAGAAGGGGCTGGCCACAGGGGACTTCTGCGCCTACAACTCAGTCTGGTGTTCACCCATGCCTTTCTGCCTGGGCAGCCATTACCTGCGGTGTGACCACCTCACTAAACATGCTATCCATGACGTCCTCAGCATCGTGAATGCTCCACAGTGAATCCACCCGCAGCTCCAGCTCCGTAATGTGGGTAGCCAGTAGCTGCAGATGGAGACACTTCCTGCACACGTGGTTATCATGGACACTGGAAGCATCCCTGATTTCCCACATAGTGCAGGAGGAGCATATCACGGGGCTGAGCTCTCCTGCCATGACTTGCCCTTAAATTAATTAGTTACTCCCTTAATTAAAAAATACTAATTACACAAGGGGCCTTGTTCTACCCACTCCAACCTAAAGTCCTTAATAAGCTACACTGAACTTTTGAAAAAAAACACTTTAGTAGTGCTCACCTTATCAGAGGTTTTTTCCAACAAAAAAACTTTCCCCTTAGTGCATTTAAATATCTTTTTTTTTAAAAGTGACTCACCCAACCAATCACCTTGCAGCTCTCCTGACGTCACCGTTGGCTTTTTTTCCCAAAACTCGGGCGCGCTGGAAGAGCTCTGCTCCACTCCCAGAAGTTAAGAGACTGGAGCTCTATTTTTATAGCTCAATATTCCTCTTTTCTACATCTATATTCTGGTATTCTTACCCCTGCTAATTTAATTTAAATCCTCCCCGCGCACACTATTGAACCTCCCCACTAGGCCATTGGTCCTGTCCTGTTGAGATAGAACCTGCCCCTTCTGCCCCAAACTAGTTCCAATGCCCCAAGAACCTGAAGCCCACCCTCCTGCACCAGGCTTCAAGCCACGCATTGATCCTTCCTATTTTCCTGTTTCTACCTGTGCTTGCACATGGCCCTGGGAGTAATCCAGAGATTACTACCTACGAAGTCCTACTCTTTACCTTCCTGCCTAGCTCCTGAAAATCTGACCAGAGGACCTCAATACCTGTCCTCTCAATGTCTTTGGTATCAACGTGTACCACAACTTCTGGCTCACTTCCTTCCCCCTGCAGAATATTTTGCATCCTCCCTGATCTTTTATCCTGGCACCAGGAAGGCAACACCATGTGGGACTCACTATGACCACTACAGAAATCCCCTTGACTATGGAATCTCCTGCAACAACTGCATTTCGACACTTTTGCTGTTCCCTCCTGTACAGTCCCATGCCCATTGGTGCCATGGTCTGGACTGCATGCTTTCAGGGTATCGTCACTCCAACAGACTCCAATGCTGAGTACCAGTTTGAGAGGGGAACACACCCCAAAGACATCTGCACTTTCTGCCTCTTCCTACTGTTCCTGCTGGCCATCCACCTACTATCCTGAACACCATCTGCCTCTAGGATGGTCACCTCCTGGAACATACGATCCAGGAAACTCTCCTGCTCCCTGATGCTCCACAGTTACCTCAGCTGCCCTTTGAGGTTGCAAATCCAGAGCTCGAGCTGAAGCAGCTGGAGACATTTCCTGCACAGGTGGTCCCCCAAAGCACATGAAATGTCCTAAAGTTCACACATGGCGCATGAATTGCAAGCAACAATTCCGTTGCCCATCCATGATGGGGGGGTTAGGGGGGAACCCTCTATTCCCTCTAAGAATCTAGTTAGTACCTTTGTTATACCTCAAGACCTGCTCTGTGCTTATTCTTATTAAATCACTTACTACTACAAGGATCAATACTTGGGCCTCAGCTACTTACAGTTCTATATTAAAGGCTTAGATGAGGGCACTGAGTGTAAGGTATCCAAGTTTGCAAATGATAAAAGTTAAGTTGCAAAGTAGGTGGTGAGAAGGATGCAAAGAGGCTGCAGAGAGATCTAGACAGGGGAGTGGGCAATAACATGCCAGATGGAATATAATGTGATGTGATTCACCTTTGGTAGGAAAAAATTAACAAACAGAATCTTTTTTTGAATGGTGAGACTGAGAAATGAGTCAGCCTTTACAGTGCAGATGGAGACCTTTGAGCCTGTAGAGTCCATGCCAGCTCAGTCCCATTCTCTGGCTCTATCCCCAAAGCCCTGCATGTTTATTTCCCTCCAATGCCCATCAAATTTCCTTTTGAAATCACTAATCATCTTTGCTTCCATACGAACAAATTAGGAGCAGGAGTAGGCCACTCAGCCCTTCGAGCCTGCACCACCATTCAATAAGTTCATGACTGAACTGATGACTCCACATTTCCGCCGACCCCCGATAACCTCCTACCTCCTTGCTTATCAAGAATCTATCTACCTCTGCCTTAAAAATATTCGAAGACTCTGCTTCCAGCGCCTTTTGAGGAAGAGAATTACAAAAACTCACGACCCTCAGAAAAAAATGTCTCCATCTGTCTTAAATTGGTGTCCCTAATTTTTAAACAGTAACTCCTAGTTCTTGATTCTCCCACAAGGGGAAACATCCTTTCCACATCCAACCTGTCAAGACCCCTCAAGATCGTATGTTTCAATCAAATCGCCTCTTGCTCTTCTAAATTCCAGCAGATACAAGCCTAGCCTGTCCAATATTTCTTTCCTCGTAAGACAGCCCACCCATTCCAGGTGTTAGTCTAGTAAACCTTCTCTGTACTGCATCCTTCCTTAAATGAGACCAGTACTGTTCACAGTACTCCAGATGTGGTCTCACCAATGCCCTGTCTCACTGAAGCATAACCTCTCTACTTTTGTATTCCGTTCCCCTCATGATAAACGATAACATTCTATTCGCTTTCCTTTTCCAGCACAATCGTAGGCAGTGTTCCAGGTCATTACGATTTGCTGCATTTTTTTTTTTCAAAGTTCTTGCTCACATTTTCCCTGACCCCCCTCCCGCCCGAATCTCTTGCCTAAAACCATAAATCTATGTCCCTAGTTCTGGTACCATCAGCTAATGGGAACAGCCTTTCTTTGCCTGTCCATAAAATTGTACACCTATTCAAATTTCCTCCCCATCTCCTTTACTCCAAGGAGAACAAATCCAGCTTTTCCAACCTAACGTTGTCGTGAAAATCACTCATCCCTGGAACCATTCTGGTAAATCTCCTCTGTCAAGGACCCTCACATCCTTCCTGAAGTGTGTTGACCAGAACTGGACACAATACTCTTAACTGTGGCCTAACCAGAGCTTTATAAAGGTTGTGCATAACTTCCCTGCTTTTATATTCAAAACCTTATGTAGCCCAAGATACCATGTGCAAGATGTATGCACGTAAACCCCCAGGTCCCTCAGTCCCTGCACACTCTTTCGAACTGTGCCATTAAGTCTATATTGCTTCATCCTATCCCTTCTCGCGCCTCAATTCTCTGTATTACATTCCATCTGCCACTTGTCTGCCCATTCTGCTAGCCTATTTTTTTTTTTTTTGGGAATGTGGGCATTGCTGGCTCGGCCAGCATTTATTGTCCATCCCTAATTGCCCTCGAGAAGGTGGTGGTGAGCTGCTGCCTTGAACCACTGCAGTCCACGTGGTGTAGGTCCACCCACAGTTCTGTTGGGGAAGTAGTTCCAGGATTTTGACCCAGTGTGAGTGAAGGAACAGCAGTTCTACGTTAGAATTGTGTGTGACTTGGAGGGGAACCTGTAGATGGTGGTGTTCCCATGTGTCTACTTCCCTTGTCCTTCTAGGTGATAGAGGTTGCAGGTTGGAAAGTCTTGGCGAGTCCTGTTGCAGTAAATTGGTATCGTTCTCACTTTGTCACACCTGCAAGTTTGCTATCATCAGCAAATTTCGAAATGTTATTCTCTATTCCAATATCTAAAACATTTATATCAAAAAAAAACAGTGGTCCCAGCACTGACCCTTGGGGAACACCACTGTCTACTATCCTCCAATCTGGAAATTGAGCATTTACAATGATTCAATTTTCTGTTTTTTTTTTTTTTTTTTGTCCTAGCTGGCACTGACCCTCCTTTTCCATGAGCCTTAATTTTATTAACCAGTCTTTTATGTGGTACTTTGTAAAACACTTCCTTAAAATCCATATGAGAGATCCTCAGCTTTGCAAGTGTTTGCATTCAGACGGAACTGAATGTCCTTGTATGTTGACCTTGTGATTCATGTACAAGTACAGGAAGCAAATGGTGTGTTAGCTTTTGTTTATAAAGGGATTAGAGTATAGGGATGTGAGCTGTGGCTCAGTTGGTAGCACAGTCACCTGAGTCAGAAGGTTGTGGGTTCAAGTCGCACTCCGGACTTCAACACAAAAATCAAGACTGGCATTCAAGTACAATACGAAAGACCCTCAGTAGAAGACATTAAACTGAGGCCCCATCTGCCCCCTTGAGTGGATGCACCAAGAACCCAAGATGCACTGTTATGAAGAAGAGCAGAGGAATTACCCCAGTGTCCAAGCCAATATTTATTCCACAATCAACATCACAAAAAATTTGCTCATTATTGCATTGGCATTTGTGGGAGCTTGCTGTGTGCAAGTTGACTGCCACATTTCCTACACTACAACAGTGACTACATTTTGGAGATACTTCATTGGCTGTAAAGAACTTTTTTAAACTGCTCGTGTAAGGTGTTCTATAAAAGTCTTTTTTTGGGTAAGAGTAAAGAAGTCTTGCTGCAACGTACAGGGCATTGATAAGGTGACACCTGGAGTGCTTTGTACAGTTTTACTCTTCCTTAGATTGGGAGACTATGTTCTCTCTAGAGGGAGTGCAATGAAAGTTCACCAGAATGGTTCCTGGAATGAGGGAATAGTTCGGCCGATGTTCCCTGGACCTTGGACTGAAAGGTAAATTAATTGAAAACCTATAAAATTCTTAATTGGAAGGACAATAATTCCGTAAGTTTGAAGGTACTTGTGGATAAGGATAAGAGTAGTCCTCGGGTGAAGATGCTAAATTGGGGGAAGGCTAATTATAACAATATTAGGCAGGAACTGAAGAATTTAGATTGGGGGCGGCTGTTTGAGGGTAGATCAACATCTGACGTGGGAATCTTTCAAAAGTCAGTTGATTAGAATCCAGAACCAGCATGTTCCTGTGAGGATGAAGGATAAGTTTGGCATGTTTTGGGAACCTTGGATAACTAGGCATATTGTGAGCCTTTTCAAAAAGAGAAAGGAAGCACTCGTAAGGGTTAGAATTAGAATTAGAACATTACAGCGCAGTACAGGCCCTTCGGCCCTTGATGTTGCGCCGACCTGTGAAACCATCTGACCTACACTATTCCATTTTCATCCATATGTCTATCCAATGACCACTTAAATGCCCTTAAAGTTGGAGAGTCTACTACTGTTGCAGGCAGGGCGTTCCACGCCCCTACTACTCTCTGTGTAAAGAAACTACCTCTAACATCTGTCCTATATCTATCACCCCTCAACTTAAAGCTATGTCCCCTCGTGTTTGCCATCACCATCCGAGGAAAAAGACTCTCACTATCCACCCTATCTAACCCTCTGATTATCTTGTATGTCTCTATTAAGTCACCTCTCCTCCTCCTCTCCAACGAAAACAACCTCAAGTCCCTCAGCCTTTCCTCGTAAGACCTTCCCTCCATACCAGGCAACATCCTAGTAAATCTCCTCTGCACCCTTTCCAAAGCTTCCACATCCTTCCTATAATGCGGTGACCAGAACTGCACGCAATACTCCAGGTGCGGTCTCACCAGAGTTTTGTACAGCTGCAGCATGACCTCGTGGCTCCGAAACTCGATTCCCCCTACTAATAAACGCTAACACACCATATGCCTTCTTGACAGCCCTATTAACCTGGGTAGCAACCTTCAGGGATTTATGTACCTGGACACCAAGATCTCTCTGTTCATCTACACTACCAAGAATCTTCCCATTCGCCCAGTACTCTGCATTCCTGTTACTCCTTCCAAAGTGAATCACCTCACACTTTTCCGCATTAAACTCCATTTGCCATCTCTCAGCCCAGCTCTGCAGCCTATCTATGTCTCTCTGTACCCTACAACATCCTTCGGCACTATCCACAACTCCACCGACCTTAGTGTCATCCGCAAATTTACTAACCCACCCTTCTACACCCTCTTCCAGGTCATTTATAAAAATGACAAACAGCAGTGGCCCCAAAACAGATCCTTGCGGTACACCACTAGTAACTAAACTCCAGGATGAACATTTGCCATCAACCACCACCCTCTGTCTTTCAGCTAGCCAATTTCTGATCCAAAGCTCTAAATCACCTTCAACCCCATACTTCCGTATTTTCTGCAATAGCCTACCGTGGGGAACCTTATCAAACGCCTTACTGAAATCCATATACACCACATCCACTGCTTTGCCCTCATCCACCTGTTTGGTCACCTTCTCGAAAAACTCAATAAGGTTTGTGAGGCACGACCTACCCGTCACAAAACCGTGCTGACTATCGCTGATGAACTTATTCTTTTCAAGATGATTATAAATCCTGTCTCTTATAACCTTTTCCAACTTTTTACCCACAACCGAAGTAAGGCTCACAGGTCTATCTCTACTCCCCTTCTTGAACAAGGGGACACCATTTGCTATCCTCCAGTCTTCCGGCACTATTCCTGTCGACAATGACGACATAAAGAAGGCTGGGAACAGACGAAGCCCTTGAATATAAAGAAAGTAGGAAGGAACTTGAGCAAGGAGTCAGAAGGGCTAAAAGGGTCATGAAAAGTCATTGGCAAACAGGATTAAGGAGAATCCCAAGGCTTTTTATACATATATAAAGAGCAAGAGGGTAGCCAGGGAAAGGGTTGGCCTACTCAAGGACAGAGGAGGGAATCTATGCGTGAAGCCAGAGGAAATGGGCGAGGTACTAAATGAGTACTTTGCATCAGTATTCACCAAAGAGAAGGACTTGGTGGATGATGAGTCTAGGGAAGGGTGTGTAGGTAGTCTGGGTCATGTCGATATCAAAAAGGAGGAGGTGTTGGGCGTCTTGAAAAACATTAAGGTAGATGACTCCTCAGGGCCTGATGGGATCTACCCCAGAATATTGAGGGAGGCTGGGGCCTCATTGGCTACAGGTGAGGTCCCAGAGGACTGGAGAATAGCCAATGTTGTTCCTTTTGTTTAAGAAAGATAGCAAGGATAATCCAGGAAATTATAGGCCGGTGAGCTTTACGTCAGTGGTAGGGAAATTATTAGAGAGGATTCTTCGGGACAGGATTTACTCCCATTTGGAAACAAGTGAACTTATTAGTGAGAGGCAGCACGGTTTTGTGAAGGGGAGGTCGTGTCTCAGTAACTTGATCGAGTTTTTTTGAGGAAGTGACGAAGATGATTGAAGGAAGGGCAGTGGATGTTATCTACATGGACTTCAGTAAAGCCTTTGACAAGGTCCCTCATGGCGGACTGGTACAAAAGGTGAAGTCACATGGGATCAGAGGTGAGCTGGCAAGATGCATACAGAACTGGCTCTGTCATAGACAGAGGGTAGCAGTGGAAGGGTGCTTTTCTGAATGGAGGGCTGTGACTAGTGGTGTTCCGCAGGGATCGGTGCTGGGACCTTTGCTGTTTTATTATATATAAATGATTTGGAGGAAAATGTCGCTGGTCTAATTAGTAAGTTTGCAGACGACACAAAGATTGGTGGAGTTGTGGATAGTGATGATTGTCAGGATACAGCAGAATATAGATAGGTTGGAGACTTGGGCGGAGAACTGGCAGATGGATTTTAATCCGGACAAATGTGAGGTAATGCATTTTGGAAGGTCTAATACAGGTGGGAAGTATACAGTAAATGGCAGAACCCTTAGGAGTATTGACAGGCAGAGAGATCTGGGTGTACAGGTCCACAGATCACTGCAAGTGGCTACACAGGTGGATAAGGTCATCAAGAAGGCATACGACATGCTTGCCTTCATCGGTCGTGGCATAGAGTATAAAAATTGGCAAGTCATGCTGCAGCTGTACAGAACTTTAGTTAGGCCACACTTAAAATATTGCGTGCAATTCTGGTTGCCACACTACCAGAAGGATGTGGAGGCTTTGGAGAGGGTACAGAAGAGGTTTACCAGGATGTTGCCTGATCTGGAGGGCATTAGCTATGAGGAGCGGTTGGATATACTTGGATTGTTTTCACTGGAACGACGGAGGTGGAGGGGCAACATGATAGAGGTTTACAAAGTTATGAGTGCCATGGACAGAGTGGATAGTCAGAAGCTTTTTCCCAGGGTGGAAGAGTCAGTTACTAGGGGACATAAGTTTAAGGTGCGAGGGGCAAAGTTTAGAGGGGATCTGCGAGGCAAGTTCTTTACACAGATGGTGGTGAGTGCCTGGAACTTGCTGCTGGAGGAGGTGGTGGACGCAGGTACGATAACGTCGTTGAAGAGGCATCTTGACAAATACATGAATGGGATGGGAATAGAGGGATACGGAACCCTGAAGTGCAGAAGGTTTTAGTTTAGACCAGCATCATGATGGGCGCAGGCTTGGAGGGCCAAATGGCCTGTTCCTGTGCTGTACTCTTCTTTGTTCTTTGACAAGATAGATGCTAAGATGTTTCCCCTGGCTGAGGAATGTTGGAACACTGGGTCACAGTTCCAGAATAAGGGGCCAGTCATTTAGGACTGGGATGAGGGATGTGTGCATGTGTTCACATGTTATAACATTTGTTTGACTTTAATGTGGGACTCAAGTACAACTGTGAAAGCATAATTGAATAGGCTGGAAGTATATTCTGATATACTGCATTAACTTGGTTCAAATGTTGGAGAAAATGGATTATTTTCATTTAGTCACCTTTTCTTAAACATTTTGAGAATTAATTTAGTGACTTTAAGCATTGCTAGATGGAGAATGGTAGTATTCATGTATTAAATTGGTTAATTGCTCCGAGTGGTGGTTTGTGGGACTGTTTTGATATATTGTATCTATAACTTTGGGCTGATGCAAAGGATTCAGATGTGCCTTTTGCAATGAGCAGTGCCCTTGCCCAAAACTAGCTGCCAGCAGCTTGGCATTCTATTTTAGGTCCTAATTAATTTTTGAAGTTCGAATTTTTTTTATATAATTCAAACAATTTGAGTCACTTGGAGATAGAGGCATGACTGCTGAATAATCGTTAAAGCACCAGCTTAGCAAACATAAGACTATAGGGTTCATTATAGGAGATCATTTATCTTAACCACAGGACTAACTGACAATTTCAGATCCCTCTGACCATTCTGTCCTGCAAACAGATCAAAGGTAACTCGTTAGTCAGTCATTTATGGCATCGAAGGATGCCATTAGACCCAATGAGTCCATGCCAGCTCTCCACAGAGCAATCCAGTCAATCCCACTTCCCCACTCGATCACCGTAGCCCTGCAAATTTCTTCTCAAATGCCCATCCAATTTATTTTTTATTTTTTAAATCATCCATCGTCTCTGCTTCCAACACCCTCATGGGCATTGAGTTCCAGGTCATTACCACTTGCTGTGTTTGGGGGGGGAAAAAAAAAAAAAATTCTTCCACATTCCACTTGCATCTCTTGCCCAAAACCTTCAGTATGTGTCCCCTAGTCCTTGTATCACAATGTACTCAACTGGCTGGAATCAGTGGGTAATAAAGTAAGAAAGGACTCCTTGGTTCTGGAGAAATGCTCAAGTGCTGTCATATCCTTGCTCTTAAATATTCTAAAACGCTTCTCAGTCGCTAAGGACTGCAGTCCATGTTTGTATGTAGTGCATAGTGCAATCAGTATGATGTAGTCCATGCTTGTGTGCTGTTAACTCTTCTGTAGCTATGCATTGTTATTTTCCCTGTCACTTTCTTTTCTGTAGCAAGAACAGTTTCTATACTAATAGCATGATTAGTCAGATTTTGCTTTAATGAGCTACTGATGTTTTGTTCACTGAATTATTTTTGAAGAGAATGTTTGGCAGGCAGTCTGCTTCACTGCTTGATTGGAGTTGCTTTAGAATTTTGGGATCCTGATGAAACATTTTTTTACAAGTACAAAACTGGTTTGTGGAACTTGTGATCTGAAAATTCATCAGATTGTGCAAGGTAATTTGAAATTTAGTGAAGTGACTGAATATCTTTTTCTTTAAGATCCAGATCCAAAGTTGGATATTGATGAAGCTAACAAACAATTTATGGAACAAAGTGAAGAACTATATGACTCCTTAATGAATTGCCACTGGCAACCCCTGGATACAATCACATCAGAGATTCCGACTGCAGTATAAAACAGTTTGAAGTATATTTTTGTAAATGCTAATTCCTGAAAGTGTCTTGTTAAAATAGGGCTCTTTTGATTTCCAATGTATGTCGAGTTGTCTGACTTCTGAAATATCAAGCTACAGATATCTCAAGTCTTAAATTATCTGATTTCTTATTGCAACTTATTTTCACCTACATTTTTCTGTTTAAATTAGTTTAGTTTGGATCTTCGAGCAGTTGTTTCATCTTGCTTTGCCCTGCTGAATAAAGTTATCTTCTGTCTACATGTGTTTTGCTTTTATTGACTGAAGTATCTGTAGGTTGAGTAGCTGAGTCTCAATGGCTTCAACATAGCTGAATGGCAAGATGTGTGATTACTGAATAAGGGTAACTATGTTAGAAACTTTTTCCCAACACTATATGCTATTACCATTTATAAGACTGCACTGCGCTTCCTCATTTGTGCTAATATTACCTAACATTTTCATACCACACTAAAATTGTCTTAGAAGGATAATCCAGTTCCTCTCCCTTGCAGGTGCAAGTTAGATTCTTAGGGGACTTCAGAGTTAATGGTGCAGGAGTGGGCAGAGAAGCCATTGCAAGAGATTCTCTGGCTGTGACTGGATTGCTAAGCATAGAATAAAAACAGAAAATGCTGGTAATACTCAGGTTTGGTAATGTCAGTGGAGAGATGGAACCTTGGTTTGACTGCACCTGGAGTACTGTGCAGTTTTGGTCCCTTTACCTTCGGAAGGATATTACTGCCATCGAGGAAGTGCAACGAAGGTTCCTGGGGTGGCAGGACTGTCCTATGAAGAGAGATTGGGGAAACAGGGCCTGTATTCTCTAGAGTTTCAATGAATGACGGGTGCTCTCACTGCAACCTACAAAATACTTCAATGGATAGACAGGGTAAATGCAGGTAAGATGTTTTGCCTGGCTGGGGAGTCTGGAAGAGATTGAGGGAAGGAAGGTCGAGGTGATTTGGATGACAACCGGGATGATTGTGAAATGTAAACAGTGTTTAGTAAAGGGAAAAGTAAAGAAAGGAAAAAAAAATTGTGACGTGGTGCAAATAGAAAGGTAGAATCACCATCAACAGTTGCTGTTCAAAAGTCAAGTGGAACAAGGATTGATGAGGTGTGTTCCCTGAGGTTACACCAAGCTTCGTTGGAACAGGGTACAATGCCAAGGACAGAAAGGACTGAGTGGGAGTGAAGCGAAGAGTTGAAAGGAAAGGTGACCAGAGGCTCAGGGTCATGTCATTGAGCCATAGAAAAATTATGGTATAGAAAGAGGCTCATTCAGCCCATTGTATCTGCGCAAGCTGAAAAAACTAGCTGCCCACCTTCCAGTGCCTTGCAGGTTACAGCACTTCAGGTGTCGGTCCAGCTACCTTTTTAAATGAGATGAGTGTTTCTGCTTCTACCACTGAATCCAGGCAGTAAATGCCAGAGACCCACCACCCTCTGGATGGAAAAAGTTTTTCCTCATGTCTCCTCTAATCCCTCACCAATCTCCTTAAATCTGTGCCCCTTGCTAATTGACCTCTCCTCAAGGGGAAACTGGTCCTTCCTGTCTACTTAGGCTCCTCATAATTTTGTATGTCTCTATTAAGTCACTCCTCAGCCTCCTATGTTCTAAGGAAAATAACCCTAGGCTATCAAATCTTTCCTCAAAGTTGCAATTTTCAAGCCTTGGCAACCTTCTTGTAAATCTCCTCTGTCCTCTCTCCAGAACAATTATGTCTTTGTAATGTGACCAGAACTGTAAGCAGTACTCCAGCTGTGGCCTAATCAACATTTTATACAGTTCCAGCATTACATTCCTGTTTCTGTACCTATGTCAGCCAATAAAGGAAAGCATTCCATATGCCACCTTCACTTCACCTGTCCTGTCACCTTCAGGGAGCTGTGGGCATACACTCTAAGGTTTCTCACTTCCTCTACCCTTCTCAATGTGAGAATTGAGGGAAGGCGGGGATGTGAGAAGCAAATGGGATTAATGTAGGATTGGTATAAATGGATGGTTGATGGTCGGCACGGACGCGGGCCAAAGGACCTGTTTTGGCGCTGTATCTCTCTATGACTCTATTGTGTATTTCCTTGCTTTGTTTGCCATCCCAAATGCAGTACCTCAGATTTAATTCCATTTACTTTCCATTCAACCAAACCATTGATATTCTGGAGTCTACAGCTATCCTTTTCACTGTCAACTAAATGCACAATTTTTGTGTCATTTGCAAATTTCCCAATCATTCCTCTCACTTTAAGTCCAGATCATTAACATGTCCCATAAGCAGCCCTGTGGAATACCACTGGAAACTGCTTTTCATTCACAAAAACATCTGTCAACCGTTTGTTTCCAACTTGCTACATTCCCCTGTAGCCCATAGGCTTTTACTTTTCTGACCAGTCTGCCATGTGGGACCTTGTTAAAATGCCTTACTAAAATCCGTGTACAAAACATCCACTGCACTACCCTCATCAGTCCTCCATATTTCTTCCTCAAAACGTTCAATTAAGTTGGTCAGACAGAGCCTTCCCTTAACAAATCCATGCTGACCATCCCTGATTAATCCGTGCCTTTCTAAGTGACCATTTATCCTATCTCTCAGAAACCCAGAGATTCCAACCTTTTGAGGTCCTGCTTTTTAATCTGCTACCTTGCTCCCTAAATTTTTTTTGCAGGACCTCATCCCTCTTTCTACCTATGTCATTGGTACCAACATGGACCACGACCTCCGGCTATGCACCCTCACCCTCCAGAATACTTTGAAGCCGCTCTGTAATATCCAAGACCCTTGTACCAGGGAGACAACATACCATCCTGGAATCACGTCTGTGACCACTAAAACACCAATGTGTTCTTTTAACCATCGAATCCCCTACCAGTATTGCCCTCTTGTAGCACAGCTGAATCAGCATGACATTCCGGTCATGACTACCAGTACATTCTCCAGAGGAACCCTCTCTCTTATCGGTACTCAGAACTGAATATCGGTTAAAAAGTGGGGACTCCTGCACTACCTGCCCTGACGTCTTTGTCCGTCCGGCAGCCACCCAGTTACCCCCCTGACTGTGCTCGCCTAGGCACCAGCTTGACTCCCTCCTAAAACATGCCATCCTGGTAGTCCTCCACCTCGCGATGCGCCACAGTGACTCCAGCCGCCGCTCGAGCTCCGAGACCCAAAGCTCAAGCTTTTGCAACCGGAGACACTTGCTGCAGACGTTTTCGCCAAAGCCACATGGCACGTCCACAACTTCCCACATTACACAGGAGGTACATTCCGCTTGGCCAAGCTGCCCTGCTATTATTTATTATATTTAGAGATGCAGCACTGAAACAGGCCCTTCGGCCCACTGAGTCTGTGCCGACCAACAACCACCCATTTATACTAACCCTGCAGTAATCCCATATTCCCCACCACCTACCTACACTAGGGGCAATTTACAATGGCCAATTTATCTATCAACCCGCAAGTCTTTGGCTGTGGGAGGAAACCGGAGCACCCGGCGAAAACCCACGCGGTCACAGGGAGAACTTGTAAACTCCGCACAGGCAGTACCCAGGATTGAACCCGGGTCCCTGGAGCTGTGAGGCTGCGGTGCTAACCACTGTGCCACCCTTTTACTTTTTCAATGAAAAAATACTTGCTAGTGTAATAACTTACCAGCTATTTACAATCAACTTTTATCCCCTGTACTTTTGAGTACTAGTAGAGTGAGATGTATGCCCACATATTCCCTGAGACAATGTGGAGTCATGGGCTCATGTGCACCACCATGGCTGATGATTGTACCATTGAGTACCATTCACAACTCCTTAGATACTGAAGCAGTCTGTACTCACATGCAGCAAGATCTGGTCAACATTCAGGTTTGGGCTGATAAATGGCAAGTAACATTCACACTACACAAGTGCCAGGCAATGACCATCTCCAACAAGACAGAAACTAACTACCTTCCCTTGAAATTTAACAGCACTACGATTGTTGAATCCCCACCATCAACATCCTGGGAGTTACCATTGATGAGAAACTAAACTGGAGCAGCATATAATTACTGTGGCTATAAGAGCAGGTAGTGTCTGGGTATTTAGTGGCACGTAACTCACCTCCTGACTCCCCAAACACTGCCCACCATCAACAAGTCACAAGTCAGAATGGTGATGGAATACTCTCCACTTGCCTGGATGGGTGCAGCTCAAACAACCCTCAAGAAGCTTGACACCATCCAAGACAAAGCAGTCTGCTTGATCGGCACCCCATCCACCATCTTATTAAACATTCACTCCCTCCGCCTCCGGTGTACAGTGGCAGCAGTGTGGTACCATCTACAAGGTGCACTGCAGCAACTCGTCAAGGCTCCTTCGACAGTATTCCAAACTCGCGACTTCTCCCACCTAAAAGGACAAGGGCAGAAAATGCATTGGAGCACCACTACTTGCAAGTTCCCTTCCGAGTCATGCACCATCCTGGTTTGGAACGATATCTTCGTTACTTCACCATCATTGGGTCAATATCCTGGAACTCCCTCCCTAACAGCAATATGGGTGTATCTACACTACATGGCCTGCAGTGGTTCAAGAAGGTGGCTCGCCCCACCTTCTTAAAGGCAATTAAGGTTGGGCAATAACTGCTGACCTTGTGAGCAATGCCCACATCCCAAGGATGCATTTCAAAAAAAGCTCCCTCTTTTCCCAGTGGACCATGAAACGAAACCCCTGCCTTCCCCACCACTCTTTTAAACATGCATTAATCCTTCTAATCTGTTTATCCCTATGCCAATTGGCAGGTAGCTCAGGCAGCAATCCAAAGATTATTACATTTTAGGTGTTGCTTTTTAATTTGGTCCCCAAATCCTCAAACTCACTCAGAATGTCATTCCAATTCTACCTATGTCATTTTTTTTCCTACGTAGACCACAACAACTGGATCCTCCCCTTCTTACTTCAAGTTCTTCTTCAGCCAAGAGGAGAGGTCTTTAACACAGCCACCAGGCAGGGAACGCAACCTTCGGAATTCCTGGTCGCAGCTGCAGACAACATATTTCCCCCTGACTATACTGTCTCCTATTACTACCAAATTCTTTTTCACTTCCCTCACTTGAATATCCTCCTGCATCATGGTGCTATGGTCAGCTTATCCATCCACCCTGCAGCCCTTACTCTCATCCACGCTGACAGCAAGTATTTCATATCTGTTGGTCAAGTTCAAGCGCTGAGGCTACTCCGTCACTAAAACTTGGATCCCCATACCTGCAGTCAGACAATCCTATTCCTGACCATTGACCAATTCTAAAGTTCTATTTAATCTGTCTCCTGGAACAAAGTTGCTGGGCTCCTCCCTCAGTGCTATATGTACCATGGTGCTCTGGTGTCCCACACTGTTCTGCTGTACAGTGAACCTCAGGTGTATATCCTTCCTCAGCTGTGATGCCCAGAAACTGCTCACAGTACTCCAGGTGTGGTCTAACCAGGGCTTTGTCTAACTTTATTCTAACTTATACCCACTACATTTTAGTCCTCCACCTATAAAAGCCAGCATTCCATTATTTTTGGTTATTTTCTGTAGCTGTTCATGATATTTTAATGATCTATGTACCTGGACCCTCCAGGTCTCTCTGAAGTCCACTGTTTCTAGCTTTTCACCATTTATAAAGTACCCTGATCTATCTTTTTAAGGTCCAAAGTGGATGGCCACTCATTTGCCAAAATTGAAATCCATTTTTTTATTTTACCCATTCACTTAATCTATTAGTATCTCTTTGTAATTTTATTCTTTCATCAACACTGCTTAAAATGCTGCCTCTCTTTGTGCCATTGGCAAGCTTGGATATGTGTTTGTCTCTCCCATCACCTAAATCATAGAATCATAGAGAAATACAGCACTGAAACAGGCCCTTTGGCCCACCGAATCTGTGCCGACCAACAACCACCCATTTATACTAATCCTACATTAATCCCATATTCCCTTACATCCCCACCTTCCCTCAATTCTCCTACCACATACCTATACTAAGGGCAATTTACAATGGCCAATTTACCTATCAACCTGCAAGTCTTTGGCTGAATCATTAATAATAAATGTTATCTATGAGATGTACTGTGCTACTCTAGTGTATTGTGCTGTATTCGTGTACCGTGATGCTTATGTGTACACTTATGATCTGGTATTCCATAATGCTCCCGTGTATTGTGATTCCCACATTAATGGTGTGGTGTACCATGCTGCTGTACAGTGAACCTCTAGTATACCATGGTGCTCTGGTATACTTGATGCCTTGGTGTACTGTGTTGCTCTGGTACATGGTTATGCTCTGGCATTCTATGAGGATCTGGTTTACTGTGATAACCTGTTGTACTGTACTGTTTAGCTTTGTTTTATGGTTATTCTCTGGCATATTGTGATGCTCTCTAACCTATCATCTAATTCATTAATAATGAATGTTATCTATGAGATGTACCGTGCTGCTCTGGTATATCATGATCTTTTTGTGTACCGTGATGTGCGCACTCATGATCTGGTGTACTGTGCTGTTCTGGCATACTGTATTGTTCTGGTGCACCATGATGACCTGGTGTACTGTGGATGCATTTGGGTTAAACATAATACTCTGGTGTGTTGTGATCCCTGTTGCGTTGTGTTACTGTGGGGTACCATGATCCTCTGGCATACCCTCTGCTCAGTGTATGGTGATGTTCTGGATGACATGATATTGTCATGTACTGTGATAGTCATGCATACACTTATGAACTTGTGTTTCCTGATGCTCTGGTTGTACTGTGCTGTCGTGACGTGATATGCTGGCCTGGTGCACCATGCTGCTGTGGTGAACCATGCCACTCCAGTGTACTGTGTTCCTCTGGTTTTTGTGGTTCTGGTACATAGTAACATAGGAACAGAAGCAGTCCATTTAGCCCTTTTTTTGGCTTTTTTTAGCCCCTTCGTTGAGATCATGGCTGATCTGCGACCTAACTCCACGTACCCACATTTTCTCAATTTTTTCCCGTACCTTTAGTTGACAAAAATCTATCAATCTCAGATTTAAAATTAACATTTGATCGAAATAAGCGAGTTGCAAACTTCTACTACCCTTTGAGTGTAGAAGCGTTTCCAAATGTCACTCTTGAAAGGTCTGGCTCTAATTTATAGACTATGCCCCTAATCCTAGACTTCCTAACCAATGGAAACAGTTTCTCTCTATCTACCCTATCTGCTCCCCTTAATATCTTGAAAACTTCAGTTAAGACCTTCCAAATTCCAGTTAACACAGCCGCAGTTTGTGTAATCTCTCTTTGTAATTTAACCTTTCAGGTATCACTCTGGTATATCTAAGCTGCACTCCTTCTAAGGACAATTCATCCTTCCAAAGGTGTTATGCCCAGAACTGCTCACAGTACTCCAGGTATGGTTGAACCAGGGCTTTGTGCAGCTGAAGCCTGACTTCTACCCACTTTTATTCAATCCACTAAAAGCTTTTTGATTATTTTCTATACCTGTTTATGACATTTTACATTAGGAGCAGGAGTAGACCACTCGGCCCCTCAAGCCTGCTCTGCTATTCAACAAGATCGTGGCTGATCTGATTTTAACCTCAACTCCACATTCCAGCCTACCCTCAATAACCTTTCACCCCCTTGCTTATCAAGAATCTATCTACATTGCCTTAAAAATATTCAAAGATTCTGCTTCCACCATCTTTTGAGGAAGAGTTCCAAAGATTCACGATAGGTACCTGGACCCACACATCTCTTTTGACTCCACTGTTTCACGCTTTTCACCATTTGCAAAGTACCCTGTTCTATCCTTTTTAGATTCAAAGTGGATGACCACACATTTACCTATATTGAAATCCATTTGTCATAGTTTTGCCCATTCACTTCTGTCTACACTGCTTACAATGCCACCGATGTCTGTGCCATTGGTAAACTTGAACATGATCTAAATCATTGCTTATGTGTACGCTTATGATCTGGTGTTCCCATAATGTTCTGGTGTACCTTGATGCTCTGGGGTATTGTGATACTCCAATGTGCTGTTCTGCTGTGGTGTACATTGATGCTGTGGTGTATTGTGATGCTCTGGTGTACCTTGATGCCCTGCTGTACTGTGCTGCTCTGGGACACGTTATGCTCTGGCATACCATGATGCTTTTGATTTACTGTGATACTCTGGTTTTTACTGTGATATCCTGTTGTGCTGTGCTGATCTGGTTTACTGTTCAGTGACCCGAAGAAGGGTCACTGACCCGGAATGTTAACTCTGCTTCTCTCTCCACAGATGCTGCCAGACCTGCTGAGTATTTCCAGCATTTCTTGTTTTTATACTGTGATACAATTGTGTATGATGATGCCCTTGTGTACTATGCTACTCCAGTGTACCGTGTTGCTTTAGAACATGGTGATCTTTTAACATATGGTGTGATGCCCTATCGTCTGGTAATGTTTCATGGCACTTTGGCATACCATGCTGCTCTGGTGTACACTGAGGCAATGAGGTATTGTGATGCCCCCTCTGAGCTCATCTTGTCCTGCTTCCTCAGCCCTAGTTCCATTAAACTGTTGACAGCCCAACTACCCCTCCTGGTCCCCATATTAGCTGATATTGTTAACAGTTCTCTCTCTTCAGGCATGGTCCCTCTCCCCTTTAAATTTGCCATCATCACCTCTCTCCTCAGAAAAACAACCCTTGAACCCACCATCCTTGCAAACTACCATCCTAACTCCAACCTCCCTTTCCTTTCCAAGTCCTTGAACATGTTGGTACCTCCCAAATCTGTGCCCATCTTTCCCAGAACACCATGTTTGAATCCCTCCAATCAGGTTTCCGCCCCTGCCACAGAACCAAAACAGCTCTTATCAAAGTCACAAATGTGACTGTGACAAAGGTAAACTTTTCCTCCTTCTCGATCTGTCTGCAGTCTTTGACACGGTCACCACCATCCTCCTCTAATGCCTTTCCACTGTCGTATAGCTGGATGGGGCTGCTCTCACCTGGTTCCAATTGCTATCTGTCTAATCATAGCCAGAGTATCACTTGCAATGGCTTCTCTTCTGCTCCCACACTGTTACTTCTGACATCTCCCAAAGATCTATCCTTGGCCCCCTCCTATTTCTCATCTACATGTTGCCCCTTGGCAACATGATTCAAAAGCACAGTGTTACTTTTCACATGTACACTGAGGACACTCAGCTCTATCTCACCACATCTCTCGACTCCTCCACTGTTGCTAATTTATCAAACTGCTTGTCTGACATCCAGTGCTCGATGAGCAGAAACTTCCTCCAATTAAATATTGGGAAGACAGAAGCCATTGCTTTTCGTTCCCTCTGTCTGGCAACAGTGTGAGTTTAAGCTAGTCAGTTTGCAACATTTGTGTCATATTTGACCTGATATGAGCTTCCGACTACATATTCGCCCAATCACCCCAATCACTAAGACCACCTATTTCCATCACTCAACTTCACTCTGTCTCAGCTCATTTGCTGCTGAAACTTTCATTCATGCCTTTGTTACCTCGAGATCTGACTATTCCAACACAGTCCTGGCTGATCTCCCACATTCTACTCTCCGTAAACTTGAGGTCATCCAAATATCTGCTGCCTGTGTCTTAACTCACACCAGGTCCCTCTCACCTATCACCCCAGTGCTCGCTGACCTACATTGGCTCCCAGTCAAGCAACGTCTTGATTTTAAAATTCTCATCCTTGTTTTCTAATCCCTCCATGGTCTCACCCCTCCCTATCTCTGCAATCTCCTCTAGATCCTCTGAGAGATCTGTGCTCATCTAATTCTGACCTCTTCAGCATCCCCAATTTTAATTGTTCCACCATTGGTGGCCGCATCTTCAGTTGCCGAGGCACTAAGCTCCAGAATTCCTTCCGTACACCTCTCCACCTCCATAACTTACTTTCCTCCTTTAAGATACTTCTTAAAACCTACCTTTTTGACCTAATATCTCCTTATTTTCTTTTATAAGCCTCCTATGAAGTGTCATGTGATATTTTACAATGTTAAAGGTGCTATATAAATATAAATATATTCCAGGGTGATTTGGACAGGGTTGAATGAGTGGGAAAATACATGGCAGATGTAGTATAATGTGGATAAATGGGAGGTTATCCACTTTGGTGGCAAAAACAGAAAGGCAGATTATTATCTGAACGTTGATAGATTGGGAAAGGGGGAGGTGCAGCAAGACCTGGGTGTCCATGTGCACCAGTCGCTGAAAGTAAGCATGCAGGTGCAGCATGCAGTTAAGAAGGCAAATGGTACGTTGGCCTTCATAGCGAGATGATTTGAGTACAGGAGCAAGGATGTCTTGCTGCAATTATACAAGGCCTTGGTGAGACCACATCTGGAGTATTGTGTGCAGTTTTGGTCTCCTTATCTGAGGAAAGATGTTCTTGCTATGGAGGGAGTGCAGCAAAGGTTCACCAGACTGATTCCTGGGATGGCAGGACTGACGTATGAAGAGAGATTCGGTCAATTAGGCTTGTATTCGCTGGAGTTTAAAAGAATGAGAGGGGATCACATAGAAACCTACAAAATTCTAACAGGACTGGACAGACTAGGTGCAGGAAGGATGTTACCGATTGCAGGGGAGTCCAGGACCAGGGGTCACAATCTAAGGATAAGGAGTAAGCCATTTAGGACTGAGATGTGGAGGGATTTCTTCACCCAGAGAGTGGTGAACCTGTGGAATTCTCTCCCACAGAAAGTAGTTGAGGCCAAATCATTAAATATATTCAGGGAAGAGTTAGATAGAGTTCTTAGGGCTAAAGGAATCAAGAGATACGGCGAGAAAGTGGGAACAGGGTACTGAGTTTGGATGATCAGCCATGATCGTATTGAATGGCGCTGCAGGCTCAAAGGGCCAAATTGCCTACTCCTGCTCCTATTTTCTATGTTTTTATTTTTCTATAAGTTGTTGTAGTTGTCTGCAGCTCGAGCAACTTCAGCTCAGAGTTGTTGAGCTGGAGTCTGAGCTGCAGACATTGTGGGGCAACAGAGAAGGGAAGAGTTTTCTGGACTCTTTGTTCCAGGAGGCAGTCACACCCCTTAGGTTAAGTAGAACTTTAGAGTTAGTCAAAGGTGAGGGATAGGAGTATATGGCTGCATGTCAGGCAGGTATGGGGATTTAGGATGTAGTGATGGATGAGCCTCAGCCCTGGACTTTGACCAAGAGTTATGAGATACTTGCCACCTGTGTGAATAAGAACAAGGACTGTACGGTGTCTGGGCAAACTGACCATAGCACCATGGTGCAGCACACCATTCAGGTGGGGAGTTGGGGGGGGGTGCAGTGTGGTCGTGATAGGGGACAATATAGTTAGGAGGATGGATACTGTTCTCTGCAGCTGTGACCGGCATTTCCAAAGGTTCTGTTGCCTACCCAATGCCAACGGAGGGGCTGGGAGGGAGGTGGGTGGGGGGGCGGGGGCAGGGAGGAAGAGGAAGGAGGGAGGGGGTGGGGAATTGGAGGTGAGGGGCAGTGGGAAGGAACGGGAGAGGGGGGAGGGGAGGGGAGCAGGGAGGGGGATGAGGGGGAAGGGGAGGAAAGGAAGGGGGAGGGATTAGGAGTGAGGAGGAGGGTGAGGGGAGTGGGAGACGGGGGAATGTGGGGGGACGGGGAGGGCGGGAGCGAGGAACAGGGAGGGTGGGAGTAGGGAATGGGGAGGTGGGGGAGGTAAAGGGGTCGGGGGAACGGGGAGGTGGGGGGAGTGGGGGAACAGGGAGGGGGGTAAAAGTGAGGAGGAGAACAGGGAAGAGCCTGGAGGGGGCAGCGTGAGGAGGGGAGCTGGGGTACCGGGGTGCCTTGGCAGGTAAAGTCAACATGGAAGGAATTAAAGTTCTAAATTGGGGTAAGGACAATTTTAGTAAGCTGAGGAATGATTTAGCAAAAGTGGACTGGAAACAGCTCCTTGAAGATAAATCTGTATTAAAGCAATGGGAGGTATTTAAAGGGGAGATTCAAGGGGTTCAGAGTAAACATGTTCCCACAAAGAAAAAGGGTGAGTTGCATTTCTACACGGACTGCTTCTGTATCGGAGGAGTCTTCTCAGGTGTACCCAGCAGCTCTGGTGTAAGCTGATGCTCTGGGGTAATGTGATGACTTGTTTTCAGACTGTATGTAAGAATACAGCTGTGTATCCCAGGGGTCAATACCAGTAAAGTGATTTATGACTTCAACCCCTTATAGAGACTAAACCAAATCAGGAGTAAATCCCTATGAATCTCCTTTAAATCAAGTTCAAACCAGACAAATTCTCAGACACTTATTTGGGTCCAAAGAATTGGACTAGCTTTCCCTCAAAGAAAGAAAACCAACAGAGAATATTACCATCTTTCGGATAGCCTATTTTTAATTTTTATGGCTATGTCATAAATATCCCAGATATTATAAGGGTCTGGGAAACTCTCTTCAATATGTATCTCTCCACTTAAAGAGACACAAAGAGGGGCCCTTGTAACTATATACAGAATACTACATGAGATGATTTATTAACTTTTATATATTTATTAAAGAATTTAACATGCAATAAACTTCTTAAGTGGATAAGTATATCACAATATCAAATATTACTGAGAGATGTAACACAAATTCTTATTTCTAACATAGAATCCAAAAGTTTAACCTTGCTAATGTGACAGCAAAATTATCTTAGACTATCTAGAAAAGGGCGGCACAGTGGTTAGCACTGCAGCCTCACAGCTCCAGGGACCTGGGTTCGATTCTGGATACTGCATGTGCGGAGTTTGCAAGTTCTCCCTGTGACTGCGTGGGTTTTTGCCGGGTGCTCTGGTTTCCTCCCACAGCCAAAAACTTGCAGGTTGATAGGTAAATTGGCCATTGTAAATTGCCCCTAGTGTAGGTAGGTGATAGGGAATATGGGATTACTGTAGGGTTAGTATAAATGGGTGGTTGTTGGTCGGCACAGACTCGGTGGGCTGGAGGGCCTGTTGTATCTCTAAATAAAATAAATAAGAATATCCATTAAAATTTAAAGTAAACTTTTACCTTAAATCCCTCGAGTAAGGCATGGGATGAGAAGTGTTGTTTGAGGATACAACGCCTCTAAATTTTGCTTTCAAAACCTCTCATTTTTATACTATTTCTGAAGTGTCATCTGACTTCTGCATTTAAATGTGACCTTCCTGTGTTCCTTTTAAAATCCATATTTGATAGTATCATTAACTAACTGGAGTTTGCAAGTTCTCCCTGTGTCTGCGTGGGTTTTCTCCGGGTGCTCCGGTTTCCTCCCACAAGCCAAAAGACTTGCAGGTTGATAGGTAAATTGGCCATTATAAAATTGTCACTAGTATAGGTAGGTGGTAGGGAAATATAGGGACAGGTGGGGATGTTTGGTAAGAATAGGGGATTAGTGTAGGATTAGTATAAATGGGTGGTTGATGTTCGGCACAGACTCGGTGGGCCGAAGGGCCTGTTTCAGTGCTGTATCTCTAATCTAATCTAATCTAATCTAACTCTCCACTTAATGTTTTACTGGAAACCCTTTGCTGTTTTTTGAAGTTGTGAGCCTTTATCTGGTCAAAATGTTTAGAACAAAGAACAAAGAAAATTACATCACAGGAACAGGCCCTTCGGCCCTCCAAGCCTGCGCCGATCCAGATCCTCTACCTTAACATGTCGCCTATTTTCTAAGGGTCTGTATCTCTTTGCTTCCTGCCCATTCATGTATCTGTCTAGATACATCTTAAAAGACGCTATCGTGTTCGCATCTACCACCTCCGCTGGCAACGCGTTCCAGGCACCCACCACCCTCTGCGTAAAGAACTTTCCACGCATAGCCCCCCTAAACTTTTCCCCTCTCACTTTGAACTCGTGACCCCTAGTATTTGAATCCCCCACTCTGGGAAAAAGCTTCTTGCTATCCACCCTGTCTATACCTCTCATGATTTTGTACACCTCAATCAGGTCCCCCCTCAACCTCCGTCTTTCTAATGAAAATAATCCTAATCTACTCAACCTCTCTTCATAGCTAGCGCCCTCCATAACAGGCAACATCCTGGTGAACCTCCTCTGCACCCTCTCCAAAGCATCCACATCCTTTTGGTAATGTGGCGACCAGAACTGCACGCAGTATTCCAAATGTGGCCGAACCAAAGTCCTATACAACTGTAACATGACCTGCCAACTCTTGTACTCAATACCCTGCCCGATGAATGAAAGCATGCCGTATGCCTTCTTGACCACTCTATTTAACTGCGTTGCCACCTTCAGGGAACAGTGGACCTGAACACCCAAATCTCTCTGTACATCAATTTTCCCCAGGACTTTTCCATTTACTGTATAGTTCACTCTTGAATTGGATCTTCCAAAATGCATCACCTCGCATTTACCCTGATTGAATTCCATCTGCCATTTCTCTGCCCAACTCTCCAATCAATTTATATTCTGCTGTATTCTCTGACAGTCCCCTTCACTATCTGCTACTCCACCAATCTTAGTGTCGTCTGCAAACTTGCTAATCAGACCACCTATACTTTCCTCCAAATCATTTATGTATATCACAAACAACAGTGGTCCCAGCACGGATCCCTGTGGAACACCACTGGTCACACGTCTCCATTTTGAGAAACTCCCTTCCACTGCTACTCTCTGTCTCCTGTTGCCCAGCCAGTTCTTTATCCATCTAGCTAGTACACCCTGGATCCCATGCGACTTCACTTTCTCCATCAGCCTACCATGGGGAACCTAATCAAACGCCTTACTGAAGTCCATGTATATGACATCTACAGCCCTTCCCTCATCAATCAACTTTGTCACTTCCTCAAAGAATTCTATTTAGTTGGTAAGACATGACCTTCCCTGCACAAAACCATGTTGCCTATCACTGATAAGCCCATTTTCTTCCAAATGGGAATAGATCCTATCCCTCAGTAACTTCTCCAGCAGCTTCCCTAACACTGACATCAGGCTCACCGGTCTATAATTACCTGGATTATCCCTGCTACCCTTCTTAAACAAGGGGACAACATTAGCAATTCTCCAGTCCTCCGGGACCTCACCCGTGTTTAAGGATGCTGCAAAGATATCTGTTAAGGCCCCAGCTATTTCCTCTCTCGCCTCCCTCAGTAACCTGGGATAGATCCCATCCGGACCTGGGGACTTGTCCACCTTAATGCCTTTTAGAATACCCAACACTTCCTCCCTCCTTATGCCGACTTGATCTAGAGTAATCAAACAGCAACCTCTTGATCCGATTTGTCTGCATCAATAACCCCATAAATTAATTAAGTTTATTGCTATCTCTTACTGATATCCACAGGATATTTCAATGTGTATGTTTATCTTCCAATTCCCTGGCAAAAGAAATTTTATTCCAATAGGACCTTGAAATATTTAACTCTACCTTCTTAAAGAGGAATTTCAGTGAGTTCTGAAAACTGGCCATTTATTCAATCTTTAATTCTAAAAGATATAATATATTAACTACATCTAAATGCTACCTAATTAAGCTTATTATACCTATATTCCATCACACCAGGACCACTGCTCTTTTTGATGTATATTAATAATCTTTCTTGGATATATGGGTTGCATTTTAAAGTTTGCAAATGACACGAAACTCATAAATGAAGTAAAGAGCAAAGAGTATAGTAGCAGACTTCAGGAGGACATATATACACTGGTGAAATGGGCATTCACATGACAGACAACATGTAATGTCGAGAAATGAAGTGAAGTGATGTATTTTAGAAGAATAAAGAGATTGGTACAATTTTAAAGTGAGTGCAGGAACAGAGAGACTTGAGGGATTATGTGCACAAATCTTTGAAGAGTAAGTTGATAAGGCTGTTAAACCCCAGGATCCATGTATTTTTTTTTTATTAAGTCATAGTCATAAAGTCATAATGACGCTGAAAGAGGCTGTTTGGCCCATCAAAACCAATCAGTCCCATTCTCTGGCTTTATCCCTATAGCCCTGTAAGTTTATTTCCCTCAAGTGCCCATCCAAATTCCTTTTGAAATCATTCATCGCCTCTGCTTCCACCAACCTCGTGGGCAGAGAGTTCCAGGTCATTATCATTTGCTGTGCAAAAAAAGAAGTGCTACCTCTCATCCTCCCTGCAATTCCTGCCCAAAACCTTAAATCTGAGTTCCTTAGTCCTTGTACCATCAGCTAATGGGAAGAACTTTTCTTTGTGTACCTGCTGCAAACCTGTCATAATCTTTTATACCTCTATCAAATCTATCCTCAAATCTCCTTTGCTCCAAGGAGAACAACCCCAGCTTCTCCAACCTAACTTTGTCGCTAAAATCCCTCATCCGTGGACCCATTCTGGTAAATCTCCTCTACACTCAGTCTGCACCCTTTCAAGGACCCTCACATCCTTCCTAAAGTGTGGTGACCAGAACTGCATACAATACTCTAGTTGCTCTGCCTAACTTATAAAGGTTCAGCATAACTTCCCTGCATTTGTACTGAATACCTCTATTTATAAAGCCCAAGATCCCATATGCTCTGCTGACCACTGTCTCAATATGTTCTGCCACCTTGAAAGATCTATTGAACCTCCAGGGTCCTTCTGTCCCTGTACATTGTTAAGAATTGTGCCATTACCTCTATATTGCCTCTCCCTATCCCTTTTGCCAAAATGCATCACCTTACATTTCTCTGTACTAAATTCCATCTGACAGTTGTCTGCCCATTCTGCTAGCCTATCTGTGTCCTGCTGCAGTTGATTGTTATCATTCTCACTGTCTGCCACACCTCCAAGTTTCATATCATTGACAAATTTTGAAATGTTTCTCTGATCCAAGTCATATCATGTATATTAAAAAAGCAGTGGTCCCAGCACTGAAGCTTGGGGCCTCCTTCTACACCGTAATGACTCTATGGCTCTATGACAACCGTATACCATCCTCCAGTCTGAAAAACAACCATTTACCACAACTTACCCACTGTTTTTTTCAGGTTGTTTTTCTTCAGGTTTGCACTTGCTGCTGTTCAATATTCAGTGTATTCACACCTAATCTGTACTAATGCTTTGTCTTTCAACACACCATTAACATATTGTTTGCCTTTGCTCCGTGACCTTTTGGTCAGCTATGTGGCCTGGTCCAATCTGCACCTTCTCCTTTGTTATCTCTTGCCCCACCCCTACCTCACTTGTTTATAATCTGTGACTTTTCTAATATTTGTCAGTTCCGAAGAAGGGTCACTGACCCGAAACGTTAACTCTGCTTCTCTTTCCACAGATGCTGCCAGACCTGCTGAGTGACTCCAGCATTTCTTGTTTTTGTTTCAGATTTCCAGCATCCGCAGTATTTTGCTTTTATTTTAGTGTTTAATTCACTGCCACTTCTCTTCCAGGAATGCTTACCTTGAAGAAGTTCTGCTCTTCTCTTCGAAGGGATTTTCGTTTGTCTCTTTCACCTTGTTCACCTTCATTGCTTTCTATTTCCCTCCTGGTGTTTGATCAGGTATCTACCAAAACTCGTTTTCACAGCCACATCTCCTTCCTCAGTGACTGTCTCCAGCTCCGACTTATTCCACGTGGATTCCAACTGCAGTTTCACCCATCATGCTTTGAAACCACCCAGGATCACAGGTATCTCCGAGAAATACAACGTTCCTCGGACTGCTACTCTCGCCGCATCCTGAGATCCTCACTCAGTGCTATGCGCCGCCACATGCACACACTGGACCTCTCTCTCCAGCAGCACCGTCTCACCTTATCTCAAAGCTGTTCTATTCCGCAGTTTCATCTCATCTTACGTCTCATCCGACGCATTAACAAAAAACTTTTTTTCTTCCTTTCAGGTGTTAAGGAACGCAAGCTCCAGCAGCTGATGGGGACTAATGCCCCTCCAGATCCTCCTTCCGCTTCACTTCCCTCTGACCCCACCCCTTCTGATCTGACCCCTTGCCGTGTATTCACTATACCCTCTGACCTCCCCCTCTCTGATGCTGAGCGTTCTGTACTCAGCAAAGGTCTCAGTTTTATCCCCTTACGCCCCCACCTCAATGAATTTCGCGCTCGGCATGACGTTGAGCTCTTCTTCCGTCGCCTCCGCCTCCGGGCTCACTTCTTCGACCAGGAGTCCTCCCCCCGACCAGCAGACCCATTCACCCGCCTCCAGCATTCTCCCTCTACCTGGACCCCTCCCCCTGGCCTCTTACCCGCTCTTGATCTCTTCATTGAAAACTGTCGGCGAGACATCGGTCGTCTCAATTTCTCTGCCTCCCTCACTCACTCTAACCTGTCCCCCTCTGAACTTGAGGCACTCCGTTCTCTCAGGTCTAACCCCGACATGGTCATCAAACCTGCAGACAAGGGTGGTGCTGTTGTCGTATGGCGTACCGACCTCTACCTTGCAGAAGCTCAACGCCAACTCACAGACACCTCTTCCTACCTCCCTCTGGACCATGACCCCACCACCGAACATCAAGCCACCGTCCAAAGGACTGTCACTGACCTGATCTCCTCTGGAGATCTTCCCTCTACGGCTTCCAACCTCATAGTCCCACAACCCCGGACAGCCCGCTTCTACCTCCTTCCCAAAATCCACAAACGGGACTGTCCCGGCAGACCCATTGTGTCAGCCTGCTCCTGCCCCACTGAACTTATTTCTTCCTATCCAGACTCTATCTTTTCTCCGCTGGTCCAGTCTCTTCCCACCTACATCCGTGATTCTTCTGACACCCTACGTCATTTTGACAATTTCCAGTTTCCTGGTCCCAACCGCCTCCTCTTCACTATGGACGTCCAATCGCTCTACACCTCCATCCCCCACCAGGATGGTTTGAGGGCTCTCCGCTTCTTCCTGGAACGGAGGCCAAACCAGTCCCCATCCACCGCCACCCTCCTCCGCCTGGCTGAACTTGTTCTCACATTGAACAACTTCTCCTTCAACTCCATGCACTTCCTTCAAGTAAAAGGTGTCGCTATGGGTACCCGCATGGGTCCTAGTTATGCCTGTCTTTTTGTGGGATATGTCGAGCATTCTTTGTTCCAGTCCTACTCAGGCCCCCTCCCCCAACTCTTTTTCCGGTACATTGATGACTGTATTGGTGCCGTTTCCTGCTCCCGCCCCGAACTAGAAAACTTTATCAACTTTGCTTCCAATTTTCATCCTTCTCTCACCTTTACATGGTCCATCTCTGACACTTCCCTTCCCTTCCTCGACTTCTCTGTCTCCATCTCTAGGGATAGGTTGTCTACCAATATCCATTATAAGCTCACTGACTCCCACAGCTACCTCAACTACACTTCTTCACACCCTACCTCCTGTAAGGACTCCATTCCATTCTCCCAGTTTCTCCGTCTCCGACGCATCTGCTCTGATGATGCTACCTTCCATGACGGTGCTTCTGATATGACCTCCTTTTTCCTCAACCGAGGATTTCCCCCCACTGTGGTTGACAGGGCCCTCAACCATGTCCGACCCATTCCCCGCACCTCTACCCTCACCCCTTCCCCTCCCTCCCAGAACCGTGACAGGGTTCCCCATGTCCTCACTTTTCATCCCACCAGCCTCCATATCCAAAGGATCATCCTCCGCCATTTTCGCCACCTCCAGCGTGATGCCACTACCAGTCGCATCTTCCCCTCCCTTCCCCTGTCAGCATTCCGAAGGGATCGTTCCCTCCGCGACACCCTGGTCCACCCCTCCATTACCCCCACCACCTCGTCCCTGTCCCAGGGCACCTTCCCCTGCAATCGCAGGAGGTGTAATACCTGCCCATTTACCTCCTCTCTCCTCACTATCCCAGGCCCCAAACACTCCTTTCAGGTGAAGCAGCGATTTACTTGTACTTCTTTCAATGTAGTATACTGTATTCGCTGCTCACAGTGTGGTCTCCTGTACATTGGGGAGACCAAGCGCAGACTGGGTGACCGCTTTGCAGAACATCTCCGCTCAGTCCGCAAGCAGGACCCTGAGCTTCCGGTTGCTTGCCATTTCAACACTCCCCCCTGCTCTCATGCTCACATCTCTGTCCTGGGATTGCTGCAGTGTTCCAGTGAACATCAACGCAAGCTTGAGGAACAGCATCTCATCTACCGATTAGGCACACTACAGCCTGCCGGACTGAACATTGAGTTCAATAATTTCAGAGCATGACAGCCCCCCATTTTACTTTCATTTTTAGTTATTTTTTCTTCATTTTTTTTTACATTCCTTTTTACATTTTTTACAATCTTTTTTTGCATTTATTTCATTTCATCTTAGTTTGTTCAGTTTGCTTACCCACTGTTTTTTTCAGGTTGTTTTTCTTCAGGTTTGCACTTGCTGCTGTTCAATATTCAGTGTATTCACACCTAATCTGTACTAATGCTTTGTCTTTCAACACACCATTAACATATTGTTTGCCTTTGCTCCGTGACCTTTTGGTCAGCTATGTGGCCTGGTCCAATCTGCACCTTCTCCTTTGTTATCTCTTGCCCCACCCCTACCTCACTTGTTTATAATCTGTGACTTTTCTAATATTTGTCAGTTCCGAAGAAGGGTCACTGACCCGAAACGTTAACTCTGCTTCTCTTTCCACAGATGCTGCCAGACCTGCTGAGTGACTCCAGCATTTCTTGTTTTTGTTTCATTTACCACAACTCACTGTTTGATGTCCTTAAGCCAATTTTTTATCAGCTGACACTGACCCTCCTGTTTACATGAGCCTTGATTTTGTTAACCAGCCTTTTATATGATACTTTGTCAAAGGCTTTCTTAAAATCCATGTGGACAAAATCCACTGCTTTCACTTCATCAACATTCTCTGTTACTTCATCAAAAAAATAGATTAGATTAGTCAAACATGATCTCATTGTTACAAATCTATGCTGGTTCTCCCTTATTAACTCAAACCTTTCCAAGTGCCTGATCATTTTATCCCTGATTATTGTTTCTAAAACCTTACTCACCAGACTGACCAGCTGGCACCTCACCCATATCTAGGGAAGAGGGAAGATTGGAAGATTATGGCAAGTCCTTCTGCTATCTCCACTCCCACTTCCTTTAGCAACCTGAATGAAAGCCATTCAGACCAGCTGACTTATCGACTCTAAGCATAGCCAGCCTTTGCAGTACAGCTGCCTATCAATTTTCACCTCATCCATTGCCTCCACGTCCATGCTTCTACCGATATTTTGTCAGCATTTTCTTCCTTCATAAACACGGTTGCAAAGCACACATTAGGTATTCTAGCCTTACCCTGCGCCTCTAAGCATATATTATCCTGTTTGTCCCTAATAGGCCCCATTACCTCTGTTTACCTACAGGTAGAAGATTTTGGGTTCTTTTGTCTGTTAACTGCCATTCTATTCTCATATTCTCTCTTTCCCAGTCTTATTTTCCTCTTGAATTCCCCTCTCAACTTATTTTATTTGGCTTGGCTCTTGCTTGAAGAATTCACCTGACATGCACCATACAGCCTCTTTTTTTTGTTTCATCATATTCTCGATCTCCCTAACCATCCAAAGAGCCTGGCTTTGGTTCCCTTACCCTTAGTCCTTGCTGGATTGTACTTAACCTGTACCTGAAACATCTCCCCCTTAAAGATCACCCACTGCTGCATTATAGATTTTCTTGTCAATCCCTGGTTCCATTTCACCCTGACTAGATCCCCTCTTATTCCATTTAAGTTAGTCCTCTTCCAATTTACAAGTTCTGCTTTAGATTGTTCCTTGCACTTCTCTGTTGCTGATCTAAACCTTATGATATAATGATCACTCTTAACCAAGTGTTCCCCCACAGGCACCTGGCCCACTTGGCCCACCTCTTTCCCCAACACTAGATCCAGCAACGCATTCTTCCTAGTTGCATCAAGAACATACTTGTCAAGGAAGTTCTCCTGAACACATCTCAGAAATTCCTTCCCCTCCTTTCTCTTTACTCCAACATTATCCCAATTGATATTTGGGTTATTAAAGATCCCTAATATCACCACCCTACAGTTCTTGTGGGGATGTTTGGTAGGAATATGGGATTAGTACAGGATTAGTATCAATGGGTGGTTGATGTTCGGCACAGACTCGGTGGGCCGAAGGGCCTGTTTCAGTGCTGTATCTCTAATCTAATCTAATCTAATCTTTGTACATTGCTGTAGATTTACTCCTCTCTCTCTCTCACTATTTGGAGGCATATAGAATATCTCCAGTCGAGTGATCATACCTTTTTTGCTGCTCAACTGTCACCAAATGGATTCTGTCCTTGTCCCCTCAAGGACACCCTCTCTTTCCAACACTACAATGTCTTCCCTAATCAGTACTGTCACCCCCCACCCCCTTTTTACCTTCCCTATTTTTTCTGAATACTTTTTAATCCTTGAATATTAAGTGCCCAGTCCTCACCATTTTAAAGCCACGTTTCTGTTGTTGCCCATGCATCATATTCACACATGGTTATTTGTGTCTTGTAACTCACCAATCTTATCACCACACTGAGTGGGTTTAATTTCAACACAATGAGAAGGGATCTAGCCAGAGTAGAATGGAACCAAAGACTGACAGGAAAAACTGTATCATAACAATGAGTTATCTTTAAGGAAGAGATGCTTGAGGTACAGGCTAGGAGCATTCCAACAAGGGCGAAAGGTTGGGAACCAATAACAGGGCTCCTTGGATGACAAGGGAGATAGAGCTTATGATGAAACAAAAAAAGAGGGTGTATGAAGTGCAATCTAAGCCATATACAATAAGTTGAGAGGAGAGGTGAGGAGGAAAATAAAACTGTCAAACAAATAATATGAGAATGAATGGCAGTCAACATAAAAGGGAACCCATGTAAGCATGGAGTAAGAGGTGGAGTGGGGCCTATTAGGGACAAAGTGGGTAATATATGCTGAGAGGTGCAGAGCAAGGCTAATATACTTAATGCATCATTGTCCATAAGTTATCTTGTCTGGATGGCTTGCATCCAGGTTGCTCAAGGAAGTTGGGAGAGAGATAGCGCTTCCATAATTTGCCAATCTTCCCTGGTTATGGGAGAAGTGCCAGAGGATTGGAGAGTGGCAAATGTGACACCCTTATTCAAGAAAGGGTATAAGGACATTCCTAGCAACTACAGGCCGGTTAGTTTAACATCAGTCGTGGGTGAGGTTTTAGAAACAAAAATTAGGGACAATATCAACAGACACTTAAAGAGGTTCGAGTTAATTAAGAATAGGCAGCACAGATTTGGAAAAGGTAGATCATGCTTGACTAATCTAATTGAATTTTTTGATGAAGTAACAGAGACGGTTGGGCGGCGCAGTGGCTAACACCACAGCCTCATAGCTCCAGTGACCTGGGTTCGGTTTTGGGTACTACCTGTGCGGAGTTTGCAATTTCTCCCTGTGACCGCATGGGTTTCCTCCGGGTGCTCTGGTTTCTTCCCACATGCCAAAGACTTGCAGGTTGATAGGTAAATTGGCCATTGTAAAAATTGCCCCTAATGTAGGTAGGTGGTAGGAGAATTGAGGGAAGGTGGCGATGGGAGAGGGAAAAATGGGATTAATGTAGGATTAGTACAAATGGGTGGTTGATGGTCGGCACGGCTTCGGTGGGCTGAAGGGCCTGTTTCGGTGCTGTATCTCTCTATGACTCCATGACAAAGGTTGATGAAGGGAATGTGGTGGATGTTGCTTATATGGATTTTAAGAAAGCGTTTGGTAAGGTGGCACATGAAAGGTTGGTTAACAAAATTAAGGCTCATGGAATAGGAGGGTCAATGTCTAATTGGATTTTAAAAATTGGCTTAAGGAAAGAAAACCGAAAGTCATAGGAAATAGTTGCTTTTCAGACTGGAGGATGGTAGACAGTGGTGTTCCCCAAGAATCAGTGCTGGGACCACCTCTTTTTTTGCTTTGTATAAATGACTTGGATCTTGGAATACAGAGTAAAATCTCAAAATTTGCCAATGACACCAAACTTGGAGGTGTGGCAAACAGTGAGGATGATATGACTCACCTGCAATAGTACATAGATCGGCTAGCAGAGCGGGAAGACAGGTGGCAGATGGAATTAAATATTGAAAAGTGTGAGGTGATGCATTTTGGCAGAAGGAATAGGGGGAGGCAATATATAATTAATGGCACAGTTCTAAAGACTCTGCAAGAATAGAGGGATCTGGGGGTGCATGTGCATCGATCTTTGAAGGTTGCAGGACATATTGAGAAAGTGGTTAGTAAAGCATATGGGATCTTGGGTTTTATAAATAGAAGCATTGAGTACAAAAGCAGAGAAGTTATGCTGAATCTTTATAAAACTTTGGTTAGGCCCCAACTGCAGTATTGCATCCAGTTCTGGTCACTACACTTCAGTAAGGACGTGAGGGTCCTTGGGAGGATGCAGAGGATCTGGAAAAGCTGTGTTTATTCTCCTTAGAACAAAGGAGATTGAGGGGAGATTTAATAGAATTATACTAGATTATGACAGACTTAGGTAAATTAGACAAGGAAAAGCTGATCCCATTAACAAGGGAGATGGTGGTGCAGTGATAATGTCACAAGGTCCAGACTAAATGTCCCGGGAACAAGGATTCAAATCCCACCATGGCAGCTGGTGGAATTTAAATTAATAAATTCAAATAATTAATAAAAATCTGGATTTGAAAGTAATGGTGCCATGAAACTATCGTCAATTGTCATCAAAACCCATCTGGTTCACTAATGTCCTTTCGGGAAGGAAATCTACCATCCTTACCTGGTTTGGCCTACATGTGGCTCCAGACCCAGAGCAATATGGTTGACTCTTAACTGCCCTCTGAAATGGCCAAGCAACCCTCTCAGTTGTCAAGGGCAATTTAAGGATGGACAAAAAGTGCTGGCTTTGCCAGCGACACCCACATCCCATGAAAGAATAAAAAAGAACTAATGGAACAAGGGTTGCATTGAAAGTTTTGAGCAAGAGATGCAGGGGGAATATGAGGAAGCACTTTTTTATGCAGCGGGTTGTATTTACCTGGAACTCACTGCCCACAAGGGAATCAGAGACAATCAATGACTTCAAGAGGACGTCGGATGGCCACTTGAGGGAAGTAGACTTGCAGGGCTACAGGGATTGAGTGGGGTAGTAGGACTGACTGGATAGCTGCATGGAGAGCCAGCATGGATGTAATGGTCTGAATGGCCTTCTTCTGTGCCATAAATGAAACTATGACATACATGTAAGCCTGTCTTTGTATTCCTCGTAGTCCTTCTCAGTCTGCTCCTATCAATTCTTCTTCCTTCTCTGGTACTATCTAACATTGTCACTCCTTTATGTACCTTATTCCACTGTTCCACTTCTGTTTGCACATCCCCTTGCCAATTTAATTTAAACCTTTCCCAAGCACACTCGTGAACATCCCAGCAAGGACATTGGTCCCAGTCCTGTTGAGGTGCAACCCTTCCCTTTGGAATATGTGCCTCCTGCCCTAGAACTGATCCCAACGTCCCTAGAATCTGAAGCCCTTCCTCCTGCAGCAGGTCTCAAGACATGCATTGATCCTCCCTATCTTCCTATTTCTACTCGTGCCAGCACGTGGCACTGGGAGTAATCCAGAGATTACAACCTTTGAGGTCCTGGTTTTTAAACTTTCTCCTTAGCTCCTGAAAATCTGACCGTAGGATCTCAATACCTGCTCGCTGTATTGTCATTGGTACTGATGTGTACCACAACTCTGGCTCACTCCGTTCCCCCCTGCAGAATATTCTAACCCCTCTCCTTTACCCTGGCACCATGGAGGCAGTGCACTATACGGGACTCACGATGACCCTATCAGAAATGCTTCCCGAACGATAGAATGTCCTACAATGACTGCATTTATTCTCTTTGATGTACAGCCCCTTGCCCATTGGTGCCACCATCTCGACCAGAGTCCTTCAAGGTGTTGTCACTCCCAGCAGTCTCCAAAGTTGCGTAGCAGTTTGAGTGTGGCATGCACCCCGAAGAATCCTGCACTTCCTGCCTCTTCCTACTCTTCCCAATGGCCACCGATCTGTTCTCCTGAACTCTCAGTGTATTTGGGGTGACCATCTCCTGGAACATGCGATCCAGGAAACTCTTCTGCTCCCTGATGTCCCGCAATTCTGCAGGCTTGGAAACCCTGACCTTAAGCTCAAGCAGCTGGAGATACTTCCTACACATGTTGTTACGAACGAGGCAGGAGGAGTGCACTGTTCATTCAGTCCTACTTCTCCACAGATCACAACAAAGAACAAAGAACAAAGAACAGTACTGCACAGGAACAGGCCATTCGGCCCTCCAAGCCTGTGCCGATCTTGATGCCTGCCTAAACTAAAACCTTCTGCACTTCTGGGGACCATATCCTTCTATTCCCATCCTATTCATGTATTTGTCAAGATGCCTCTTAAACATCATTATCGTACCTGCTTCCACCACCTCCCCTGGCAGCAAGTTCCAGGCACTCACCACCCTCTGTGTAAAGAACTTGCCTCGCACATCCCCTCTGAACTTTGCCCCTCTCACCTTAAATCTATGTCCCCTAGTAACTGACTCTTCCACCCTGGGAAAAATCTTCTGACTATCCACTCTGTCCATGCCGCTCATAACTTTGTAAACCTCTATCATGTTGCCCCGCCACCTCCGTCGTTCCAGTGAAAACAATCCAAGTATATCCAACCGCTCCTCATAGCTAATGCCCTCCAGATCAGGCAACATCCTGGTAAACCTCTTCTGTACCCTCTCCAAAGCCTCCATGTCCTTCTGGTAGTGTCTCCTCTATCATGTCGCCCCTCCACCTCCTACAAACTTGCTATGTGGGAGAGCATAAAATACCACCCAAAATTACTTGTCAGTGAGCTCTGGAAAAGCGAGTTTGGTAAAGTTGACAAAGTGTTCAACTACATTAAAAAAATCTTCAAACACTGTCCTAGCCACAAGCTTCGATACAGGCAACACATTGCAAATGCGGCTGAAATGGCTGAAATTGGGGAACAAACCTCCTCCAGATCCAGTGATTGAAATTCTTGGTTTCGGGAAGTACAACTCACCTGCAACTCATGCAACTCACCTGAAATATTACTCAGACTTTGTCTCAGAAGAGCTGACATGGAAAATACAGATTTTATTAGACCTTGTAACCCTTCTAAATGATGCACAGCTTCAGGATGGATTTAATTACTTGGTTTGAATCTTGATACTTCACAATCCACAAAGCTGACAATAAAGTAATGGATGTTCTGGGCTGAAGCACAGTCAGATGAACTACACTCTGTTGATGCTAAATTAAATGCCTGTGCTCAACAGGTGTTTTCTTGCATGGCAAAGAAGCTCAAACAATATTACTGCTATGGGGAAGAGTCAAGTCATGAGAAATAAAATGGCTCAGAGGTTTCAACATCCTTCTGTGGTGTTCCTGAAAGCTGTGTGACCCTGCACAAATGCATCTGTTGATGGTGGATTTAAACTCATTTGGTGTGATTCTCGGCTTTGACAAGAACTGTAGGCTGGAGATCCCTGTTCACAAAAGCATTGCAAAAGAAGCAGATTATACTTGGCCTGTGCTGCAGTTTTGGAACTCTGTGGAATGCAGAATCCCCCATCTTGCAAGGCTAGCACGGTGCTGTCTGACTATTCCAACAATTCCGTGGACGGTTAAACAGGGATAGGTGTTCACAGTGCAGAGACAGGAAATGGAGAAAGAACTAGTTGCAGGTTTCTCCATGTTCACGTTAAACCGCTGACTTAAGTGAGTAAAGAATGTGACCTGTTTATAGTTGGAATTTTACAATAGTTTTTGAGTGTACAATAAATGTCATTTGAAACCAAAAACCTTCCTTGTTTTTTTTTTGTTTTAAATAAATAATTTTCATGGTTTGGTGCGATACTGTGAAATTTACAATTTAAATACATGAAATTTTGAAATTCATGATTCTTAAAATGCCGTGACTGTGAAATGTGTAAGATTTGATCATGAATTTGGTAGGGCCTGTTTCATTCCAACAGACAGCACTTACCCTTCTAGAAAATGTGTAATTTCAGTGTCACAAATTATATAAATGTGCCTCTTACTCAGACATTGAATTACATTTCCCTGTGGCTGCTGACTCATTGAAGAAGTGTACAAGTATATGGAAACAGGATTTAAGAAGGCACAATGCAATGCAAAATGATAAGGGATGATTTTCCCCAGATGCTTTAGGTGCGACAAAGTTTGCGATGTGGCCAAAATGGGGTCATATGCTGTAATCTTAGTTTGGCCCACATTTAGCAGAAGACGCCATCTTGGTAAATAAGTTGAAGCAGATGCTCGGAACTACTGACTGATGATCATTAAGGGACTGATTGACAATTAAATTGTCTGCTAGTGTTCATTAAAGTGTATGTACACCATTTTAGTTTAGATTTTCGTTTAGTTTAGAGATACAGCACTGAAACAGGCCCTTCGGCCCACCGAGTCTGTGCCGACCATCAATCACCCATTGATACTAATCCTACACTAATCCCATATTCCTACCACATCCCCACCTGTCCCTATATTTCCCTACCACCTACCTATACTAGGGACAATTTATCATGGCCAATTTACCTACCAACCTGCAAGTCTTTTGGCTTGTGGGAGGAAACCAGAGCACCCGGAGAAAACCCACGCAGACACAGGGAGAACTTGCAAACTCCACACAGGCAGTACCCAGAATTGAACCCGGGTCGCTGGAGCTGTGAGGCTGCGGTGCTAACCACTGCGCCGCCCCACTGGTGAATTATGCTTCATTTTATGACCCATCCCAACAGTGAACAGCTGAGAAGGATTAAACAAGTTGTTGCTGAAGTTTTCAAGCACTACCTAAAGCCATACTCATCTTTCAATGTTCACTTTCTGTTTGAGGTTGACTGACTCAACTGCATTTGAGACATGTTGGGAGACTTTGTCAAGACTTCACTAACACTCTGTTTCTTGAAAGTTGCTCAGGACCTCATCTAAAAAGAGTGAATGCTGTGGTCTCTACTTAAAACATAAGAACATAAGAAATAGAAGCAGGAGTAAATAGCTGAGATTGTAAATGGCTCCTCAAGCCTGCTCCACCATTCAACATGATCTGGTTGATGGTCAGCCTCAACAACACTTTCCTGCCCGTTCCCATTATCCCTTGATCCTCTGAGATACCAACAACTTGTCTAGTGCAACCTTAAATATACTCAAAAATGGAGCATCCACAACCCTCTTGGGTAGAGAATTCCAAAGCTTCACAACACTTTTGAGTAAAGAAATTTCTCCTCATCTCAGCCCTAAATGATCAGCCCCATGTGGTGACTGACTCCTGTGTTCTAGATTCCCCAGCCAGGGGAAATAACTTCTCAGTGTCTACCTAATCAAGCCCCTTCAGACTCTTGTATGCTTCAATGAGATCACCTCTCATTCTTCTAAACACCAGAGAATATAGACTCAATTTACTCAGCCTCTCATTACAGGACAACCGTCTCATCCCAGGAACCAATCTCATGAATCTTTGCTGTACTGCCTTCCAATGCAAGTATAGTCTTCCATAAATATGGAGATCAAAACTGCACACAATACTCCAGGAGTGATCTTACCAAAACCCTGTACAACTGTAGCAAGACTTGCTTATTCTTGTACTCCGATCTCCTTGCAATAAAGGCCAACATGCCATTTGTGTTCCTAATTGTTTGCTGTACCTGCATGCTAACTTTCTGTGTTCCTTATTCAAGTACACCCAAAAACCTCTGAATATGAACATTTACAAGTTTTGCACTTTCCAAAAAATATCTGGTTTTCCATTCTTCCTGCCAAAGTGAGTAACCTCTCACTTTCTCACATTATATTTCATCTGTCATGTTGTTGCCCATTCACTTAACCTATTTATATCTTTTTTCAGCCTCTTTGTGTCCTTCTCACAGCTTAAATTCCCACTGAGCTTTGTATCATCAGCAAACTTAGATTATTCTCGGTCTGTTCGATTAAGTCATTAATATAGATTGTAAAAAGCTGAGGTCCTAGCATTGATCCTTGTGGCACTTGTAGTCACAGCCTGCCAACTTTAAAATGCCCTGTTTATCCCTTCTCTCTGCTTCCTGTCCATTAACCAATCTTCTATCCATACTAAAATATTATCTCCAGCTCCATGAGCCCTTATCTTTCATGTGGCAGCTTATCAAATGCCTTTTGGAAATCCAAGTATACTACATCTACTGGTTCCCCTTTATCTATACTACTAGTTACATCCTCACAAAGCTTTAATAAATTTGAGAAATACAATTTCCCTTTCATAAAATCAAGTTGACTTTCTCTGATCATGCTATGATTTTCTAAGTGCATTGCTAATACTTCCTTAAGATGAGAACGATGATCCACCTGTGGATAACAAAGGAAGTTGAGGAGAATATCAAATCAAAAAACAAAGGCGTACAAAGTGGCAAAAGCTAGTGTTTTTATTTATTTATTAAGAGATACAGCACTGAAACAGGCCCTTCAGCCCACAGAGTCTGTGCTGACCATCAACGACCCATTTATACTAATCCTACATTAATCACATTACCCTCTCACATCCCTACCTTCCCTCAATTCACCTACCACCTACCTATTTTAGGGGCAATTTATAATGGTCAATTTACCTATCAACCTGCAAGTCTTTGGCTGTGGGAGGAAACCAGAGCAGCTGGCGAAAACCCACGCGGTCACAGGGAGAACTTGCAAACTCCGCACAGGCAGTACCTAGAATCGAACCCGGGTCGCTGGAGCTGTGAGGCTGCAGTGCTAACCACTGCACCACTGTGCCAGGTGATAGGCCAGAGGATTGGGAATTTTTTTAGAAACCAGCAGCGGATGACTAAAAAACGAATAATGAGGGAGAAAATTGATTATGAGAGTAAACTGGCAAGAAATATAAAAACAAACAGTAAGAGCTTCTGTGGGTCTATAAAAAGGAACAGAGTAGCTCAAGTAAGTGTGGGACCCTGAGAGGATGAGACTGGGGAATTAATAACAGGGAACAGGGAAATGGCAGATAATTTAAACCAATACTTTGCATTGGTCTTCACAGTGGAGGGCACTATAAATATCCCGACAATAATAGTGAGCAAGGTGTAAATGGGAAGGAGGAACTTGTAGCAATCTCTAACATGAGGGAAAAGGTGCTGGACAAACTGATGGGACTAAGGGCAGACAAGTCGCCAGGATCTGATGGCCTGCATCCAAGGGTTTTAAAAGAAGTGGCTGCAGAGATGGTGGAGGCATTAGTCATAATATACCAATAATATACCAAAACTCATTGGATTCCGGTGGGGTACCAGAGGATTGGAAAACCGCTAACGTGACGCCCCTATTCAAGAAAGGAGGGAGACAGAAAGCAGGAAACTATAGACCAGTTAGCTTAACATCTGTCATTGGGAAAATGCTAGAGTCCATTATTAAGAAAGAAATAGCGGGACATTTAGAAAAACATAATGCAATCAAACAGAATCAACATGGTTTTATGAAAGGGAAATCATGTTTGACAAATTTGTTAGAGTTCTTTGAGGATATAACAAGCAGAGTGGATAAAGGGGAACTGGTAGATGCAGTGTATTTGGATTTTCAGAAAGCGTTTGATAAGGTGCCACATAAAAGGTTATTGCATTAAATAAGAGCTCAGAGTATTGGGGGTAATGTGTTGGCATGGATTGAGGATTGGCTAACACACAGAAGGCAGAGAGTCGGGATCAATGGGTCGTTTTCAGGTTGGAAAGCCGTAACTAGTGGGGTGCCACAAGGATCGGTCCTTGGGCCTCATCTATTTACTATCTATATTAATGACTTGGAGGAAGGGACAGAGTGTAGGCCATCCAAATTTGCTGAGGATACAAAAATAGGTGGGAAGGCATGTTGTGATGAGGACACAAAAAATCTGAAAAGGGATATAGATAGGTTAAGTGAGTGGGCAAAAACTTGGCAGATGGAGTTCAATGTGGGAAAGTGTGGGGTCATCCACTTTGGTAGGAAGAATAAAAAGGCAGATTATTATTTAGAAGGAGAAAGCCGACAACATACTGCAATACAGTGGGATCTGGGTGTTCTTGTACATGAAACACAAAAGGTTTGCATGCTGGTACAGCAAGTAATTAGGAAGGCAAATGGAATTTTGGCCTTTATTGCTAAGAGGTTAGAGTTTAAAAATAGGGAAGTCTTGTTACAACAGTACAGGGTGTTGGTGAAACCACACCTGGAGTACTGCATATAGTTTTGGTCCCCGTATTTAAAGAAGGATATACGAGCATTGGAGGCAGTTCAGAAAAGGTTCACTAGACTGATTCCTGGGATGAAGGGGTTGTCTTATCAAAAACGGCTTAACAGGTTAGGCCTTTATTCATTGGAGTTTAGAAGAATGAGAGGTGATCTTATTGAAACATATAAGATTTTAAGGGGGCTCAACAGGGTAGATGTTGAGAATATGTTTCCACTGGTGGGGGAATCTTGAACGAAGGGACATAGTTACAGAATAAGGAGGCACACATTTAAAACTGAGATGCGAAGGAATTTCTTCTCTCAGAGAGTGGTGAATCTCTGGAATCCTCTACCTCAGAGATTTGTGGCTAGGTTACTAAATGTATTGAAGGAGGAGGTAGATAGATTTTTGAAATCTCGGGGAATCAAGGGGTATGCGGAGTAGGCCCGAAAGAGGAGTTGAGGCCTGGGACAGATCAGCCATGGTCTTATTGAATGGCAGGGCAGGCTTGAGGGGCTGAATGGCCTACTCCTGCTCCTATTTCTTATGTTAACAAAAGATTCCAGCATTTTCCAAACGACTGAAGTCAGGTTAACTGGCCTGTAGTTCCCTGTTTACTCTCTCCTTTCTTCAATAGCAGTGATACATTTGCTAACTTCCAATCTGCTGGGACCATTCTAGACCCGAGGGAATTTTGGAAAATCATAACCAGCATATCTCTGCAGCCACCTCTTTTAGAACCCGAGTATGTAGGCCATCAGGTCCTGGGGATTTGTTTGATTTTGTGAGCCCCTTAAGCTTCTCCAATACTTTTTTTTCCTGTTATTATTCATTCCATAGGATCAGGAGTAGGCCATTCAGCCCATTGAGCCTTCCTTGCCATTCAATACGATCATGGCTGATCATCCACTTCAATGCCTTTTTCCCCACACTATCCCCATTTCCCCTTAGGTCATTTGTATTTAGAAATCTGTCCATCTCTGCTTTAAACATACTCAATGACTGAGCTTCCAGAGCCCTCGGGGGGCAATAATTCGAAAGATTCTCAACCTTCTGAGTAAAGAGATTTCGCTTCATCTCTGTCCTAAGTGACTTCCCCCTTACTTTGAAATTGTGCCCCTGGTTATAGACTCCCAACCAAGTGAAACATCTTAGCTGCATCTACCCTGTCTATCCCTTTAAGTATTTTGTAGGTTTCAATGAGATCACCTCTCATTCTTTGAAACTCCAGGGAATACAGCCTCAGTTTCCCCAATCTCTCTTTGTAGGACAGTCCCACCATCCAGGAACAAGTCTGGTGAATCTTCGTTGCACTCCCTCTATGGCAATAATATCTTTCCTAAAGTAAGGGGACTAAAACTGCACACAGTACTCCAAGTGCAGTCTAACCAAGGTTCTATACAATTGAAGCGAGACTTCACTAATCCTGTACTCAAATCCTCTTGTGATAAAGGCTAAAGTACCATTAGCCTTCCTAATTGCTTGCTGCACCTTCATGTTAGCTTTCAGTGACTTCCTGACAAGGATATCCAGGAGGTCCCTTTGTACATCCACATTTTCTAATCTCTTACCATTTAAGAAATACCCTGCACATCTATTCCTCCTACCAAAGTGGATAACCTCACATTTTTCCGCATCATATTCCATCTGCCACATTTTTGCCCATTCACTAAGTCTGTCCAAATCCCCTTGAAGCCATTTTGCACTTTCCTCACAACACACGGGGCGGCGCAGTGGTTAGCACCGCAGCCTCACAGCTCTAGCGACCCGGGTTCAATTCCGGGTACTGCCTGTGTGGAGTTTGCAAGTTCTCCCTGTGTCTGCGTGGGTTTTCTCCAGGTGCTCCGGTTTCCTCCCACAAGCCAAAAGACTTGCAGGTTGGTAGGTAAATTGGCCATTATAAATTGCCCCGAGTATAGGTAGGTGGTAGGGAAATATAGGGACAGGTGGGGATGTGGTAGGAATATAGGATTAGTATAAATGGGTGGTTGATGGTCGGCATAGACTCGATGGGCCGAAGGGCCTGTTTCAGTGCTGTATCTCTAAAACGAAAACACATTCCCAGCTAGTTTTATGTAATCCGCCAACGTGGAAATACTACATTTGGTCCCCACATCCAAATCATTGATATATATTGTGAATAACTGGGGCCCAAGCACTGATGTCTGCTGTACCCCACTAGTCACAGTCTGCCAACACAAGAATAACCCGATTATTCCCACTCTCTGCTTTCTGTCTGTTAACCAATCCTTAATCCATGCCAATGTATTACCTCCTATCCATGTGCTTTAATTTTGCTCACCAACATCTTATGGGGGACTTTATCAAAAGCCATCTGAAAAGCCAAGTATACCACGTCCAACAACTCCCTTCTATCAATTCTGTTAAGAACAGCCTCAAAAACCTCCAACAGGTTCGTCAAACGTGATTTCCCACTCACAAATCCATGTTGACTACGTCCAATCAGATCATTATTATCCAAGTGTTCATTTATCACATCCTTTAGAACAGATTCTAGCATTTTCCCAACGACTGATGTAAGGTGAACAGGTCTGTAATTCCCGGTTTTCTCTCTTCACTCTCTTCTTAAATAGTGGGGTGACATTTGCAACCTTCCTATCTGAGGAGCCACTCCAGAATCTATAGAATTTTGGAAGATGGTCATCAATGCATCCACTATGTCTAATTTTGTCTAACAAACTTGATTGAATTTTTCAAGGAGATGAATAGATGTGTAGATGAGGGTAAAGCTGTTGTTGTAGTCTACATGGACTTCAGTAAGGCTTTTGATAAGGTTCCACATGGAAGATTGGTGAAGAAGTTAAGAGCCCATGGGACCAGGGCAATTTGGCAAATTGGATCCAAAATTGGCTTAGTGGCAGGAGGCAGAGGGTGATGGTTGAGGGTTGTTTTTGCGAGTGGAAGCCTGTGATCAGTGCTGTACCACAGGGATCAGTGCTGGGACCCTTGCTGTTTGTAGTGTACATTAATGATTTAGACGTGAATATAGAAGGTATGATCAGTAAGCTCGCAGATGATAGGAAAATTGGTGTTGTAAATAGTGAGGAGGAAAGCCTTAGATTACAAGATGATATAGATGGTCTGGTAAGATGGCGGAGCAAATGGAATTTAATCCTGAGAAGTGTGAGGTGATGCATTTTCGGAGGACTAACAAGGCAAGGGAATATACAATGGATGGTAGGACCCTTGGGTACAGAAGGTCAGAGGGACCCAAGTGTACTTATCCACAATTCACTGAAGGCAGCGGCACAGGTAAATAAGGTGGTTAGGAAGGCATATGGGATACTTGCCTTTATTAGCCGAGGCATAGAATAAAAGAGCAGGGAGGTTATGATGGATCTGTATAAAACGCTAGTTAGGCCACAGCTGGAGTACTGTGTACAGTTCTAGGCACCACACTATAGGAAGAATGTGATTGCACTGAAGAGGGTGCAGAGGCGATTCACCAAGATGTTGCCTGGGCTGGAGCGTTTCAGCTATGAAGAGAGACTGAAAAGGCTAGGGTTGTTTTCCTTAGAGCAGAGAAGGCTGAGGGAGGACCTAATTGAGGTATACAAAATTATGAGGGGAATTGAGAGGTTAGATAGGAAGAAACTTTTCCCTTAGCGGAGGGTTTAATAACCAGGGGGCATAGATTTAAGGGAAGAGGCAGAAGGTTGAGAGGGGTTTGAGGAAAAACATTTTCACCCAGAGGGTGGTTGGTATCTGGAACACACTTCCTGAAGGGGTGGTAGAGGTAGGAACCCCCACAACATTTAAGAAGTATTTAGATGAGCACTTGAAATGCCATAGCATACAAGGCTATGGGCCAAGTGCTGGAAAATGGGATTAGAATAGCTGGTGTTTGATGGCCGGCACAGACGTGATGGTCTGAAGGGCCTGTTTCTGTGCTGGATAACTCTATGACCATCGCCGTAGCTAACTCTTTCAACACTCTGGGATGTAGAATATCAGGTCCTGGGGACTTATCAATCTGCAGCTCCATTAATTTCTCCAATACAACTTTCTTACTAATACTAATTTCATTCAATTCCTCATTCCCTCTAATCCCTTGCATCTAGAATTCTGGGAGATTTCTTGTATCTTCCTCAGTGAAGACAGACACAAAGTAATCATTTTGCTTCTCTGCCATTTCTCTATTTTCCATTATAAATTGTCCTGACTCTGCCTGTAATGGACCCACATTTGTCTTAGCCAAATATTTCCTTTTTACGTACCTGTCGAAACTTTTAAAGTCTGTTTTTATGTTTTTTGCTCGCTTACATTCATATTCTATTCTCCCTTTCTTTATCAGTTTCTTCGTCCTCCTTTGCTATATTCTAAAATCCTCCCAATACTCAGGTTTACTACTATTTCTGACAACTTTATAGGCCTTATCTTTTAATCTTATACAAACCTTACCTTAAGTTCCTCACTCTTATTAGCCCCTTGGTTACCCTCTATTTCAGGTATATAAATTGTGTCTTCTAATGTGAAGACAGACACAAAGGGCTGAATTTTTATAAACGACTGCGAGCTTCCAAGAAGGCGCTGCGCATATGCAAGACATGCACCGCAGAGCCACTGCAATATTTTACGCAGCTGCTCATTAACATGGAGGCCGCAGAATGTCCACTCCCAATGACGTAGAGGGGGCGGGTGCTCTGTCCCGGCAATGGTGTCCAGTGCCACCGCACAAGCGCTGGTGCCATTTTTAAAGGGCTTCAAATCCTGACCGATAATTTAAATTTTTAAAGTGAAATGGATATAACATTTACATTTCTAAATTTAATAAAAGATCAAAGGCCCTCTCTCATGCCCTCCCCCCCCGCAAATGACCATACACTTCATTTATTGCCTTTACCCCACGAAAAAAGATTTGTTCTCCTCCTGAACTTCCTCCCCGAACTTTATTACCTTTGCCTTTCAACCCCTTCCCGCCATCCCCTCCGAACGGAGATCCGAAGGCGTGGGACATCCGGCAACCGGCCAGAATATCAACGTTGGCCAGCCGTCGTGATGAGGTAAGTAATTATTATGTTATTAGCATTTAGTTACTTATGTAAATTAAGTTTTTTTGCTGAGCAGCAGGGGTGGGGACCACCCCGAGGCTTCGCTGCCGCTGGTAAAATGGGGCAGGGCCTTCCCGGAGTCGAAGCCCGTGGCAGGCCTCATCCCGATGGATTTTTCTGGGCCTCCCTGCCACAACCCCCGATAGCAGGGGGCTGGTAAAATTCAGCCCAAAATATTTGTTCAATGTCTCTGCCATTTCCTCATTTACCCATAATAATTTCTCCTGTCTCTGCCTCGAAGGGATGTCATGCAAGCCCCCACCTACCAAGAATGAGGCATATTAATTTCACCACACGGACATTAAATTTCAAATTGTTGCTGGAAAGAAGGCCTGTTACAAGGAATGCCAGACCTCGGCTGGAAAAAAAACACATTTAAATACTAACAGACATTGAAGGCAGGGAAGTGTATTCCATTCCCTGCTAAGATGATACAACACACAGAGCCAAGACATGGTCAGACCAGTTAGTCACATGACTAACCTCCTTGGCAACCTGGGGGTTTCTGAATTGTACAGTTTGAACTGAGACGTCTGCAGAAAGCTGTTTCCTCCTGGATTGAAAGGACCTCTCCTGGCTGGCTCGCCACAGCCTCTCCTGTCTAAACCCATCTCTTTCTCACGGAACTTCAAAACGCACTGAAGATACATTAACCCCATGAACAAAGAACAAAGAACAGTACAGCACAGGAACAGGCCATTCGGCCCTCTAAGCCTGCGCCGATCTTGATGCCTGCCTAAACTAAAACCTTCTGCACTTCCGGGGACCGTATCCCTCTATTCCCATCCTATTCATGTGTTTGTCAAGATGCCTCTTCAACGTCGCTATCATACCTGCTTCCACCACCTCCCCTGGCAGCAAGTTCCAGGAACTCACCACCCTCTGTGTAAAGAACTTGCCTCGCACATCTCCTCTAAACTTTGCCCCTCGCACCTTAAACCTAGGACCCCTAGTAACTGACTCTTCCACCCTCGGAAAAAGCTTCTGACTATCCACTCTGTCCATGCCACTCATAACTTTGTAAACCTCTATCATGTCGCCCCTCCACCTCCGTCGTTCCAGTGAAAACAATCCGAGTTTATCCAACCTCTCCTCATAGTCGGCACAGACTCGGTGGGCCGAAGGGCCTGTTTCAGTGCTGTATCTCTAAACAAAACTAAACTAAACTAAACTAATCCCCTCCAGACCAGGCAACATCCTGGTAAACCTCTTCTGTACCCTCTCCAAAGCCTCCACGTCCTTCTGATAGTGTGGCGAACAGAATTGCACGCAATATTCTAAGTGTGGCCTAACTAAGGTTCTGTACAGCTGCAGCATGACTTGCCAATTTTTATACTCTATGCCCCAACCGATGAAGGCAAGCATGCTGTATGCCTTCTTGACTACCTTATCCACCTGAGTTGCCACTTTCAGTGACCTGTGGACCTGTACGCCCAGATCTCTCTGCCTGTCAATACTCCTGAGGGTTCTGCCATTTACTGTATACTTCCCACCTGCATTAGATCTTCCAAAATGCATTACCTCACATTTGTCCGGATTAAACTCTATGGGCGGCACAGTGGCGCAGTGGTTAGCACCGCAGCCTCACAGCTCCCGGGACCTGGGTTTGAATCTGCGTACTGCCTGGGCGGAGTTTGCAAGTTCTCCCTGTGACCGCATGGGTTTTCGTCGGGTGCTCCGGTTTCCTCCCACAGCCAAAGACTTGCAGGTTAATAGGTAAATTGGCCATTATAAATTGCCCCTAGTATAGGTAGGTGGTAGGGAATATGGGATTACTGCAGGGTTAGTATAAATGGGTGGTTGTTGGTCGGCACAGGCTCGGTGGGCAGAAGGGCCTGTTTCAGTGCTGTATCTCTAAATAAATAAAAATACAATTTCTCCGCCCAAGTCTCCAACCGATCTGTATCCTCTGACAATCCTCATCAGTCTCCGCAACTGCACCAACCTTTGTGTCGTCCGCAAACTTACTAATCAGACCAGCTACATTTTCCTCCAAATCATTTATATGTACGACAAACAGCAAAGGTCCCTGTGGAACACCACTAGTCACATCCCTCCATTCAGAAAAGCACCCTTCCACTGCTACCCTCTGTCTTTTATGACAGAGCCAGTTCTGTATCCATTTTGCCAGCTCACTTCTGATACAGTGTGACTTCACCTTTTGTACCAGTCTGCCACGAGGGACCTTGTCAAAGGCTTTACTGAAGTCCATATGGATAACATCCACTGCCCTTCCTTCATCAATCATCTTTGTCACTTCCTCAAAAAACTCAATCAAATTAGTGAGACATGACCTCCCCTTCACAAAACCATGCTGCCTCTCGCGAATAAGTTTGTTTGTTTCCAAATGGGAGTAAACCTGTCTCGACGAATCCTCTCTAATAATTTCCCTACCACTGACGTAAGGCTCACCGGCCTATAATTTCCTGGATTATCCTTGCTACCCTTCTTAAACAAAGGAACAACATTGGCTATTCTCCAGTCCTCTGGGACCTCACCTGTAGCCAATGAGGATGCAAAGATTTCTGTCAAGACCCCAGCAATTTCTTCCCTTGCCTCCATCAGTATTCTGGGGTAGATCCCATCAGGCCCTGGGGACTTATCTACCTTAATGTTTTGCAAGACACCCAACACCTCCTCCTTTTTGATAATGAGATGACTGAGACTATCTGCACTCCCTTCCCTAGGCTCAACATCCACCAAGTCCTTCTCTTTGGTGAATACTGATGCAAAGTACTCATTTAGTACCTCGCCCATTTCCTCTGGCTCCACACATAGATTCCCTCCTCTGTCCTTGAGCGGGTCAAGCCTTTGCCTAGTTACCCTCTTGCTCTTTATTTATGTATCGAAAGCCTTGGGATTATCCTTAATCCTGTTTGCCAATGACTTTTCATGACCCCTTTTAGCCCTCCTGGCTCCTTGCTTAAGTTCCTTTCTACTGTCTTTTTATTCCTCAAGGGATTCGTCTGTTCCTAGCCTTCCAGCCCTTACGAATGCTTCCTTTTTCTTTTTGACTAGGCTCACAATATCCCGCGTTATCCAAGGTTCCCGAAACCTGACAAACTTAACCATCTTCCTCACAGGAACATGCTGGTCCAGGATTCTAATCAACTAACATTTGAAAGACTCCCACATGTCAGATGTTGATTTACCCTCAAATAGCCGCCCCCTATCTCAATTATTCAGTTCCTGCCTAATATTGTTATAATTAGCCTTCCCCCAATTTCGCATCTTCACCCGAGGACTACTCTTATCCTTATCCACAAGTACCTTAAAACTTATGGAATTATGGTCACTATTCCCGAATTGCTCCCCTACTGAAACTTTGACCACCTGGCCGTGCTCATTCCCCAATACCAGGTCCAGTACGGCCCCATCCCTAGTTGGACTATCTACATATTGTTTCAAGAAGCCCTCCCGGATGCTCCTTACAAATTCTGCCCCATCCAAGCCCCTAGCACTAAGTGACTCCCAGTCAATATTGGGGAAGTTTAAAATCATCCACCACCACAACCCTGTTACCTTTACATCTTTCCAAAATCTGTCTACATATCTGCTCCTCTACCTCCCGCTGGCTGTTGGGAGGTCTGTAGAAAACCCCCAGCATCGTGACTGCACCCTTCCTATTCCTGAGCTCCACCCATATTGCCTTGCTGCATGACCCCTCTGAGGTGTCCTCCCGCAGTACAGCTGTGATATTCTCCTTAACCAGTAATGCAACTCCCCCACCCCTTTTACATCCCCCTCTATCCCACCTGAAGCTTCTAAATCCTGGAACATTTAGCTGCCAATCCTGCCCTTCCCTCAACCAAGTCTCTGTCATAGCAACAACATCATAGTTCCAAGTACTAATCCAAGCTCTAAGTTCATCTGCCTTACCTGTTGTACTTCTCGCATTGAAACAAATGCACTTCAGACCACCAATCCCGCTGTGCTCCGCAACATCTCCGTGTCTGCTCTTCCTCTTAGTCTTACTGGCCTTATTTACTAGTTCCCCCTCATATATTTCACTTGCTGTCCTACTGCTCTGGTTCCCACCCCCCCCCGGCCACACTAGTTTAAACCCTCCGGACACTGAAGCTAGCAAACCTCGCAGCTAGGATATTTGTGCCCCTCCAGTTTAGATGCAACCCATCCTTCTTGTACAGGTCCCATCTGTCCCTGAACAGATCCCAATGGTCCAGATATCTGAAACCCTCCCTTCTACACCAGCTGTTCAGCCACATGTTTAACTGCACTAGCTTCCTATTTCTAGCCTCATTGGCACTTGGCACAGGGAGTAATCCCGAGGTTACAACCCTCGAGGTCCTATCTTTTAACTTTCTATCTAACCCCCTAAACTCCCCCTGCAGGACCTCGTCACTCTTCCTGCCTGTGTCGTTGGTACTGGTGTGTACCACAACCTCTGGCTGTTCACCCTCCTACTTCAGAATGCCCCCTGTCCGTTCATAGACATCCTTGACCCTGGCACCAGGGAGGCAACATACCATCCTGGAGTCTCTTTCATGTCCACAGAAGCACCTATCTGTGCCCTTGACTATAGAGTCCCCTATAACTATTGCTCTTCTGCGCTTTGTCCCTCCCTGTTGAACAATTGTGCCAGCCATGGTGCCACTGCTCTGGCTGCTACTATTTTCCCCTGATAGGCCATCCCCCCCAACAGTATCCAAAACGGTATACTTGTTAGAGAGGGGGATAACCACAGGGGATTCCTGCACTGACTGCCTGCCCCTTCTAGCAGTCATCCATCTATCTGCCTGCACCTTGGGTGTAACCACTTCTCTAAAACTCCTGTCTATGACGCTCTCTGCCACCTGCATGCTCCTAAGTGCATCCAGTTGCCACTCCAACCGATCCATGCAGTCTGTGAGGAGCTGCAACTGGGTACACTTCCTGCAGATGTAGTAGTCCGGAACGCTGGAAATGTCACGGACCTCCCACATCTCACAGGTGAAGCACTTCACCCCTCTAACTGTCATTTCTAGCACTAATTAAATTAATTTAAAATAAATAAATACTTATTGAATCCTTACTAAATTGTTATAACGATATGGTCCTTAGTGCTAAATTCCTACTATAAATATTAAATGCTGTCTAAATACAGTAATCTCCTCCCTCTGGTTTAGTTACTCTACTTATTAATTAGTTAATTAGGGTTTTAATCAAATTTTATCAATGTTTTATTTTCATTTAAAAAATTCCCTACCAGCCAATCAGGTCACAGCTTTCCTGTGATGTCACTTTCAGTTTTTTTTACCAGAGGTAAGTTTTTTATACTTACTGGTCCAGAACTCTGCCCTCAGAGTCTTCTCCCAGTCAGCTGTGCTCTTTGGAAGCTCTGGACTCCCCTCATTCTGAGGACAGGTAGGAAATGAAAGGAGCTCCTCGCTCCCTCCTTCCCGAACTTCCTCACTTACCAAACTTCCACTGTAGCACTCTAGTGCAAACAAAGTCAGCACTGTAAGATGGCTCACTTTTATATTGACTCACTTTAGCCCCCTGAAAACTGGTTTAAACCATTTCTCTAATTAACAAGGTGTAGCTGCAAGCAGAGCCTGAGTGAACCCTGTTTAAAGCTGGTCGAAAACTCACCTTCCCCAACCCTAACAGCAACTGTTAAGTTGATCTGCTTAATAAAAGACAGAAAATGAGATAAAAGTCTCCAACAGTGAACAAGGTTTAAGAAGAATACCGGGCCCCAAAGAAAAGCAAGATCTATCTACAATCAAGGACTCTACAGCGACCTCGAAGCACAGTAACAAAAACCCTCTTCAGAGAGTGCCTCAAACCTTTCCACTTTATTTTTCTTCTGCTCTTTTCTGTCTTTATTTGCATGTGTATATTGCATATGCATGCTAGTGTGGGCATGTTGTGTATCCGTAGGCATTAACTGAATTAGACTTTAAGTTTAATTAAATTTCAATCTTTTTTCTTTAAACCTGAGAAAACCTGTCAGTGCTGGTTTCTTTGCCTGATAATTGGAAAGGGGTGAACAAGATTCACCAAGGGGGTGTGAAAACACAGTGTGTTTAAAATTAAACCCTGTTACAGTAAGACCAGTTGAAGGCTGAAAGGGAACCCTAGACCCCTTTCTCACCTGGTCATAACAGGGACTAGTGATTACTTCAGCTGGTCTCTTCCCCTTTTGCAGTCTTGGAAAAGCTCTTACACTCTGTTTTTATAGTCCGAGCTAGTTCACTCTCTTTTTCCCTTTTTATCAACTTTTCGGTGACCCTTTGCCGGTTTCTAAAATACTCCAATCTTCAGGCTTACTACTATTCTTTGCAACACTATAAGCCTCTTCTTTTAATCTAATACTGTCCTTAACCTCCTTCGTAAACAAGAGCTGTTGTTTTTTCATGGAATATATTTTTGTTGAACGTTTTGAATTGTTTCTTTAAATCTTTCCCACTGTTTATTTACTGCCATACCATAAGTCCCAATCAACTTAGCCAGCTTTCACCTCATACCTGTGTTTTTGGTTTTGTTTGGGAATGGAATATGTTGCTTTCAAACTTAATATGGAGTTCAGTTGTATTGTGATCACTTTTTCCCAGGGGATCTTTCACTATGCAATTGCGAATTAACCCCGCAGCATTTCAAAATACTAGATCTAAAATAGCTTTATCCCTATTTAGTTCCACAATGTATTGTTCCAGGAAACTGTCATGAAAGCATTCTATGAACTCATCTTCCAGATCACCATTTCCAATTTGATTTGTACAGTCTATATGAATATCAAGTCCCCCACAATTACTACATTGCTTGTGTTACAAGCTGCAATTATTTCTTGCTAAATGCTCCATCTAACAATATAACTACTCACACCAGCACTTTCTGACCCTTGTTATTTCTAATCTCCACACATACTGATTCTACTTACTGATCCTCTGAACCAAGATGCTTTCTTACTGCTGCCCTTATGTCATTCTTTGTCAGGAATACTTCTCCTCCTTTTCCATTCTGCCTGTCTTTTCAAAATGTTGTGTGCCCTGGAATATTTATTTCCCAACCTTGATCACCCTGTAACCATGTCTCTGTAATGGCGATTATATCTAAACCATTTATCTCTATTTGTGTGACTAGTTCATTAATCTTATTGCATTCATATAAAGAGCTTCTAATTTTTTTTATTGCTATTATTCACATGGACCTTATTCACTGATGCACAATTACCATTAAACTCTCTGTCCCTTCCTGTCCCACTCTGCTTGCCTTTACCCAAATCACTACACTGTTCTATTGACTCAACTTTTCTGAATCTCCCTACACCTCCACTGTTTTACTTTTATATGAGACGTCAGGAGAAAGGGAGTGCTTGATCATAGGCATCTTGCTGGGGATCCCCCTTCCAGTGCATGAGGAATTGAAGAAGGAGATGAGGCCAAGCTGAGCATCACCATCTGCCCTATCCACCCTGGGTCTTCAGAGTCTTCACATTACCCAAGACCTGTGCATGAGGAGTCTGTGCTTCCCAAGGAGGTCGTCACAGAGATCTGTAATGTGTGGAATTCCACAATTCTGTTGACTACTGCAGCTCTCCACCTATGTTCTTTTCTGCCAATTGGAATTGATATTCAGAACTGCAGATACCTCCCTTATCAGAAGTTCAGAGAGATTGTGATAGATGACATATCACTCGAGGCAGCTTGGAAGGTTCCAGTAGCACCCTCTATCTAGGTCCCTGCAACGTTCTTTTTTTTTAAAAAAGAGATACGGCACTGAAACAGGCCCTTCGGCCCACCGAGTCTGTGCCGACCATCAACCACCCATTTATACTAATCCTATACTAATTCCATATTCCTACCACATCCCCACCAATCCCTATATTTCCCTACCACCTACCTATCCTAGGGGTAATTTATAATGGCCAATTTACCTATCAACCTGCAAGTCTTTGGCACATGGGAGGAAACCAGAGCACCCAGAGGAAACCCAAGCAGACACAGGGAGAACTTGCAAACTCCACACAGGCAGTACCCAGAATTGAACCCAGGTCACTGGAACTGTGAGGCTGCAGGTGCTAACCACTGCGCCACTGTGCTGCCCTTCATTAATTTCTCTCCTAGCCAGTGTACTCCATTTCATCAGTGGAAGTGGGTGAGTGCAGACTGTGCAGCTGGAGAAAATTGTGTCTAATCAGTACTTGAGAGCTAAACCTGCAGTTATTGGTTTCAGCTCTTGCAGGCACATTTAAATCATGATAGTCATCAATTAGCCCTAAAATTTGTGCTGCATCTATACTTTTAAACAGGCATTTATTAACACAGAACCTATTTAGTTCTGATGAAATGCCACAGACCTGAAATGCTAGCTGTTTCTATCTCCACAGATGCTGCCAGACCTACTGAGTATTTCCAGCACATTCTGTTTTTATTTCAGATTTCCAGCTTCCACAGTATTTTGCTTTTATTTATGACCCATTTAGTGCTTGTTTCCCCCACTTTGGCCAAAATAACCCCATACAAGTTTACTGAGCTCAATGACAGCCAATTGTTTCACATTTCTCTTACATACACCTATATAGACAGAGAGTGCCACATGTCCTTTCTGGACAAGGTCAACCCGAAACAGAATTAACAGTGATTAGAGGTAATTCCTTTAGTGTTGGTCATTTAGTTTTAGATGGTGTTCAACAGATACTGCTTGGGTAATCCTGAGTTAAGGAATATTTTAAATACTGTGACAACCTCGTACCTATTCTGAAGTGTTTTCAGTGTTTGAAATATGCCACATTTTGTTAGGAAGAATGAAGAAAGGTAATATAAGAATTAGTACAATTTTATAGGAGGCACAGGAACAGAGAGACCAAGGGATTTACATACAGAAATCTTTAAAGGTGACAGGCCATGTTGAGAACACATATGGGATCATTGACTTTATAAATAAAAGCACACATTCCAAAAGCAAAGAATTTTACTGAACCTTTATGAAACATTGGTTCAGCCCCAGCTGGAGTATTTTGTGTCCAATTTGGGGTACCAGACTTTAGGAATGATATCAAAGCCTTGGAGAGGGTGCATGAGAGATTTACTAGAATGGCACCAGAGTTGAGAAACTTCAGTTGCATGTGGAGTACATAACCAAAAATCTCTCTCTCTCTCTCAGCCTTGAATATACTCAATGACTGAGCATCCACAACCCTCTGGGGTCGATAATTCCAAAGATTCACAACCCTCTGAGTGAAGAAATTCCTCCTCATCTAGTCATATTATGACACAGTGGGAGGCTATTCGGCCCATCAAGTCCTTGCTGGCTTTCTGTAGAGCAATCCAGTTAGTCTCATTGCCTGGCTGTGTGCCCGTAGCCCTGCAAGATTATTTCTCTCAAGTGGCCATCCAATTTCCTTTTGAAATTTGTTACGACCGAGGCGGGAACAATGTACTGTCAATTCAGTCCCATCACTCCACAGGTCGCAGCATATTATTAATGTTTTCCCACCCAACCGGAAAATAGCCAAATTAAACACTCTAGTAACCCCCAGAATAAAAGAGACCAAACCAGGTATCTTTAGACAACAAATTACCTATTAGGGTGGCGCAGTGGTTAGCACTGCAGCCTCACAGCTCCAGCGACCCAAGTTCAGTTCTGGGTCCTGCCTGTGCAGAGTTTGTAAGTCCTCCCTGTGTCTGTGTGGGTTTCCGCTGGGTGCTGCGGTTTCCTCCCACAGCCAATTCCTCCCAGGTTTATAGGTAAATTGGCCATTGTAAATTGCCCCTAGTGTAGGTAGGTGGTAGGAGAATGGTGGGGATGTGGTAGAGAATATGGGGTTAATGTAGGATTAGTATAAATTGGTGGTTGTTGGTCAGCACAGACTCGGTGGGCCAAAGGGCCTGTTTCAGTGCTGTATCTCTAAATAAATAAAAAAAATTATTAAACACTAAATCTTAAATACTATTAATATAAACCTATGTCTCAAGACCTTAGAACTTCTTATTTTAACCTAACTCCCCCATGCACACACATGCACATAAAAATCAACAGTTAACCGGTTTCTTTTTAGAAAAATGATATTTTAAAAATGAGCTATTCAAGAATAAATAAATAACTGGGTTGATCATCTTTGTGGGTTCCGTTCCTGATGGGTGAGGTATCCTAGTGTAAAAATAATCAAATGCCATTTGAAGTCTCCGTGCGGATTTGTTGAAACAGACTTTTCTTGATCGGCATTTAAAGCACTTTGGCTGCAGCAGGCATCAAACAGTTCTTTAAACAAGGAGTAAAACAATGAGTCCACTCAGATTTTAAAACCGACAGTCTCTCAGTCAAAACTTTACTGCGAGTTCCATAAAATACAATCAGTCAAGAGAGATTCAGTCTTGACGCAAAGACCTCTTGGATTGGAAGTAAAGAAAAGGAATTTTGCTACCTCCAGCAATACAAATGATCTCTTCAACATTTTTTTATCCTCCTTATGCAATTAACATGGCCTGTAGCTCATGGTAGAATTTCTGCTGAGAGAAATAGACAGCTCTTTCCTAAGCATGCTTCGCTGGTGTCTCTCAAAACCGGTATTAGCTGGTTTTTACACAGTCAAATTGTAGCATTATACCATGTGACTTCCTCACTCTCCTGCTGTTGCCTAGGTAACACATACAGCTGCAGCTGAGAGAAGTTTCAGAAATCTAAAACTTCTCTCCCTGTCTTAAAGGTGCACTGTTTCAAACAGAGGAGAAAAAAATACAATTCCGTGACAAATTATTGATCCTCTTTGCTTCCACCACACCGTAGGCAGTAAGTTCCAGGTCAATATCACTCACTGCATAAAAAAGGCCTTCCTTACATCCTCCGACCCCGTATCTCTTGCCTAAAACTTTAAGTCAGTGTCCCCTAGTGTTTGTACCATCAGCTAATGCAAACAGCTTTTCTTTGTCTACCTTATTTAAATCTGTCATAATCTTGTACTCCTCCATCAGATCTCCACTCAATCTCCCTTGCTCCAAAGAGAACAACAACAAATTCTCCAGCCTAACCTTGTAGCAAAATTCCACATCCCTGGAACCATTCTAGTAAATCTTCTCTGCACCCTCTCAATGACCTTCACATCCTTCCTAAAATTTGGTGGCCAGAACTGAACGCAATACTCTAGTTGTGGCCTAACCAGAGCTTTAGAAAAATTCAGCATAATATCCATGCTTTTGTACTCAATACCTCTATTTAAGAAGCCCAAGATCCCATATGCTTTTCTCACTGCTCTCTCAACATGTCCTTCAATGATCTATGTGCATGAATCCCTCGGTCTCTCTGTTGATGCATATTCTTTAGAACTGAGCCATTAAGTCTATATTGTCTCTCCCTAACCCTTCTGTCACCTCACAATTCTCTGTGTTAAATTCAATCTACCACTTGTTTGTCCACTCTACTAGCCTATCTATGCCCTGATGCAGTCGATTGGTATCAACCTCATGGTATGCCACACATCCAGGTTTGGTATCATTGGCAAATGTTGAAAGTTCATTCTGTATTCCATGTCATTTATATATATCAAAACATCAGTAGTCCTAGCACTGCACTGACCCTTGGAGAACATGACTGTCTACCAGCCTCCGTGCTGAAAAACATTTACCAAGACTTGTTGTTTTAAGCCAATTTTTTAAAATCCAAACTGACACTGACCTCTTATTCCATAAGCTTCAATTTTGTTAACCATCCTTTGATGTGTTGTTGTGTCGAAGGCTTTCTTTAAATCCAAATAGAAAATATCCACTGCATTCCCTTCATCAGCCTTCTCTGTTACTTTGATCAAAACATTCAATTAGATTGTTCAAACAATCCGTCTTTTACAAATCTGTGCTGGCTCTCCTTAATTAACTCAAACCTCTCCAAGTGCCTGGAGACTTTTTTCCTTGAATATTGTTTCTAAAACCTTACCCACCACAGATGTTAAGCTAACTGACCTGTAGTTATACGAATGTCCTTGCACCCTTTCTTGAACAAGGCTGTCACATTTGCCACTTTCCAGTCCTCTGGCACCTCCCCCATACCTAGGGAAGATTGGAAGATTATGGCAAGCTCTTCTGCTATCTTCACCCCAACTTCCCTTAGCGACCTGGGTGGCAAGCCACCCAGACCAGGCGACATCCACCCTAACACAAAAACAAGAAATGCTGGAATCACTCAGCAGGTCTGGCAGCATCTGTGGAAAGAGAAGCAGAGTTAACGTTTCGGGTCAGTGACCCTTCTTCGGACATCCACCCTAAGCCTAGCCAGTCTTTCCATTACATCCTGCCTATCAATTTACACTCCATCGATTGCTTCTACCATCTCCTCATCTGAGTCTTAAATGATTGACCCCTTACCCTTAGACTATGCTTCCTAGCTCTAGACTCTCCAGCCAGGGGGAACCACCTCTCAGCATCTACACTGTTTAGCCCCTCAGAATCTCATAAGTTTCAATAAGATCACTTCTCATTCTTTGAAACTTCAAAGAGTATGTGCCCAATCAACTCAACCTCACATCGGACAACCTTCTTATTTCAGGAATCATCCTGGTAAACCTTTGCATGTATATCCTTCCTTAGCTATGACCAAAGATGACCAGATCGCAGCGAAACTTCCTTACTCTTGTACTCCACCCCTTTGTATTAAAGGCCAACATGCTATTTGCCTTCCTAATTGCTTGCTGTACCTACATGCTAACTTTCTTTCTTGTAAGCGGACACACAAGTCCTCAAAGACTTAACTATTCCCAAGTACTCCTGGCCAGCCTCCCACATTCTACCCTCTGTAAACTTAAGGTCATTTAAAACTCTGCTGCCTGTGTCCTTACTCAGGACAAGGTCCATCACCCTTGTGCTCACTGAACTAGATTGGCTCCCAGTCAAGCAATTCTCATCTTGTGTAAAGTCCCTCCATGGCCTCACCACTCCCTAGCTCTGTTATCTCCTGCAGTCTCACAACCCTCCAAGATATCTGCGCTTGTCTAATTCTGGCCTCTTGGGCATCCACAATTTTAATTGGTGGCTATGCCTTCAGCTGCCTCGGCCCGAGGCTCTGGAATTCCTTCCCTAACTCACCTCTCTTTCCTTCTTTAAGAGGCTCCTTAAAACCTACCTCTTTGACCAAGCTTTTGATCACTGCTCTCTTATTGCCTTATGTGGCTCAGTGTCAAATTTTGATCATAACATTCCTGTGATGCACCTTTGGACATTTTGTTATGTGAAAGGCACAATATAAAATACAAGTTGTTTTTGTTCTAAGAATGGAACCAGGCAAGTACAGACCCACCCAGCTCGAAGACAGTGGAGAGGCATTAGAGGAGGATGGTGTGGTCAACCATATCAAAGGCTGCAGACAGGTCGAGAAGGATAAGGAAGGATAGTTTACATTTGACATAGTCACATCGGATATCATTTGTGACTTTGACAAGAGTAGTTTTGGTAGTGGAAGCCAGAGTAGGCCGTTATCATTCAACATTATCTATTATCTGAAACTGTTTAGATTTTAAACTCTGTTTCCCAAACTATACTTTATTCATAAAATTTGTAAAAGTACATTATATAACAGTTCAAATTTGGCATTACATAAAGTACAATACTGATCAGTCTCTTTCAATATAGTACATGATGAGGTGCTTCATTACTCTTGCCATTACAGGTTATATTTACAATGTACAGATACATTTGATGTCAAATATCCTCTGGTGCATACAGTCCAAGGGGTTTTACATGGTTTCCAGCTGCTTGGTATACTATGGCATAGACAGTGGCCTTTCCCCATTGAGTCTTTGCGGCAGCTGCCTCAAGCTTTTGTGTGTCCCTCAGCACGTAGTGCTGGACCTTGGAACGTGTCAGACTGCAACACTCATTTGTTGGTAGCTCCTTGCACTGGAAGACCAGCAAGTTTTGAGCAGACAAAAGTTGATGGTCCTCCAGGAGCAGCTATTGTTTATCTTGGTATCCATCCCTGCGAACAAGCCGTAGAGCACGGAGTCTGGCGTTATGAAGCTGCTTGGGAAGAAGCTCGACAAGAACCACGACATCTCTTTGCAAAGGTGCATTCCAGAAGTGGCTGGGCGATGGTCTCTTCCCCAATGCAGGCACCTCGAGGACAGCGTGTATATGTGCTGAGACTCTGGGCATACAGGAAGGATCTCACCACCAGCCAAGCTTGTTCTTGGTGCTTGTTTGAAATTTCAGGCAATGAGGCATTCTGTAAAAGATTTTGAGTCTACTCAGGGAACCATCCAACAGGATCCACCATCTCCTTTTCCCACAGCGTCACAAGGACATAATGTGTGGGCCACTGCTCGATGAACTGGTGGTCAAAAGTGGTTTTCTGTATAAATCTTTCCACGAGGTACAGGTGATATACACGGTCCAACTGAATGAAGCATTCAGCGGCAACATGGCCAGATCCATCCTTTGTACACCGAGGACAGATAGAACCTCAGCATGCAGTGACACTTGGTATCTGTGTATCGAATGCCTACGCAGAGCTTGATGCAGCCACAAAGGTGGCTTTTCAGACTTTAGATGGCAAATTACACTGGAGCCAGATCTGATCTTTCAAATTTGTTTATTTATTTTTTAAAAAAGACCAGCGAGTGATCATAACCCATGTTTTAACATCGGCGGAACAGTGGCACAGTGGTTAGCACTGCAACCTCACCGCTCCAGCGACCTGAGTTCAGTTCTGGGTACTGCCTGTGCAGAGTTTGCAAGTTCTCCCTGTGAGTTTCCGTCAGGTGCTCCGGTTTCCTCCCACAGCCAAAGAATTGCAGGTTGATAGGTAAATTGGCCATTGTAAATTGACCCTACTGTAGGTAGGTCGTGGGAAGATGGGGATGTGGTAGGGGACATGGGGTTAATGTAGGATCAGTATAAATGGGTGGTTGATGGTTGGCACAGACTTGGTGGGCCAAAGGGCCTGTTTCAGTGCTGTATATCTCTATGACTATGTATTTGATACAAGCCATTAAGCACCTATATTGAGCTTTACACATTCTTTGTCTCATCCTTTTCTCAGTTACTAATTAACATTTTTATGGCTCAATACTACACACAACGCCATACATCCATAGAAGACTGAAAAAACCCAATATTTTCCTTAAAGGTACCGGATGAATAAGGCATTTGTTGTTGCTCTGTTGTTGGTCTCGATCATTGGATTCTTGTCATTTTGAGCCAGCTGCAACTTTAGAAGAAAACTGTCCTCACTGCGACAGGAAATGCTCATTTACATTCTGTTGCTGCACACGCTTCCCATCCAACATCTTTTCAGCCATTGCTCACCCTGTGTACTATACAAGTCTCCGATGAGCAAAAGGCTGCAGCTGAAACAGGCCAAGTTAGTTTATCAAGATGTCGACGAGCCAATCTACAGCTTCTCTTTATTGTGTCTGCCTGGAACCAAGACGGAGCTATTTAAACTCTTCCCTGGAGAGGTCCACTGCGGAAAAGATGATGGTGATTGGTCACTGCTGTCATGTGACCAAAGCTCGGCAACATGTGCCATTGGCCTGCCTGGTGCAGAATAATTAGGAGTAACGTCAGTGTAGACGAATCCTTCTTTATAGAGAATTCCGAGGAAGATTGTGCACCTGCAGAGAGGTACGGTTTTCGATTTTTCTATTAAGCAACATCTAACAATCCTTAAACATTTCAAATTCTATTCCACAACAGTTTGGTTTTTAATGGCTGCAAATCATTTATTCTCAAGAGACGGAGACACAGCCTTTATACGGTCTGTCTCCTTTATGAAGATTAGTCCTTTACGGTTTTGATGGAATTCACAAAAAATGGAAACGTACCAATAAATTATGTCAAGAAATATTTAACTTTCAAGGAGATTATGGTGTGTTATCATCCATACAGCAGTTAATTTCGAGCAGTGCATCCTCCAGACGCGCGCGTGTCTGTCATTATCTGTTTGAAAGATTTGTCCTTTTTTGCTGCTAGTGTACATCTGTAAATACATTTAGCATTGGTGCTGGTGGATAAACACAATAAGCTGTGTGATGAGTCATTCTCTGTTCATTTTCAACTTCCATCCATTGCAGTATCTTAATGGGAAGAAGGAAAAAATCTTGAGGTGAAAGCCAATGACCTGTGAGAATGCAGGTGCATTTCAGGGATTCTGTGCAGCCTACATCAAGGTTAGATTTTGTTTTCTAACCTATTAATTTTCCTTGGCATCAGTTATTGTTTCATGTGTAAAGAGTAATAAATGGGATGTACATAGTCACATAACAAAATAGGGTATCCCTTGAAAATCTGTACAATCAGTATTACTGTAATTTGGCTTGGTTCTGTTTGTGACTGTGTGTACTTGAAATAACCTGTTATACAACAGTGGGATTTAGAAAACACTGTGATAGTAGGGTACTGAAAGCTAACTGGCAGGTTACATATTCCAGTATGTAGAATGAAGCAGGCCAGTTTTGTCAGTGATAGCTAATTTTATTTCCATATAGTGTAATATATATTGCCTTTTCATTTATATGCCACATGTTGAATTTAAAGGGGAAATTCTGATTGTGAGTTCAAATTCTGATATGATGTGTTGAGTTATCTAACTGTTCCACTGCCTCCCCCACCCCAAGAAATCCTACCCTCTGTTTCAGAAATAGTGATGATGAGGATTCAAACCTTTGTGTAATAATATCTTGCTCCAGTTTATAGCCTCTGGGGGAGAATCCTTGGTCACTATGGGGAAATTTTACAAGCTTGTGCTGTCCTGGAGAATCTCACCTGCCGGCAGCACAATTGGGAAATTCAGGGATGCAATCTCTGACCATTTTCCACTAGCTGTGCTGACTGGTAAAATTGTATGTATTGAAATTGTAAATGTGTTTTTCAGATTCATTAGAAGTAATTAATAGAGGAAACCTCAAATGTGTTTATGAGGTTCCTATTCATTGGCATAAACTTTGCAATTTATCACTCCTGGCATAAAATGTTGCATGACCAGAATACATTTAAAAAAAAACATGCTCAGGATGTGACTGTTGCCAGCAATGACAGCATTTATTGCATATCTGTAGATTCCTTTGCAAAGGTGGTGGTGGGTCTTCTTGAACAGTGCAACTTGTACATAGTAAACGCTGCAGCCATAGTGCACCAGTCTTGGAGTGAGTGAATGTTTAAGGTGGCAGATGGAGTGCTGGTTGAGTGGACTGCTGGATCACTCCAGCTTCTTGAGTATTGTTGCAGCTTCATGCATCCAGACAGTATTCCATCACACCCCTGACCTGTGCTTTGATGGAGAGATTTTGGGGAGTTATGAGATGAGCCACTTGTTACAGAACACCCTGCTCTGACCATGGCATTTATGTTGCTGATCCAGTTCAGTTTTTGGTCAATGGCGACCCCTGTGATGTTCATGGTGGGTCTGGGAGCACCTCAAGGGACAGAAGGGTATTGGAGTCTGTGACATTCCACTTTTGACCATATGATGGAGGGAAGGTCATTGATTACATAGAATATACAGCACAGACCATTCAATTCAACTAGTCCATGCTGGTGTTTGTACTCTGCTATGCCTGCTATCCTTCCTCATCTAACTCTATCAGTATGACCCCCCCACTTCTCCTTTTCTCTTCTCTTATAGTTATCTACTCTCTCCTTAAATGCATCCTTACTGGTGGCCCCAACCAATCCCAATGGTAGCGAGCTCCACATTCTCACTGCTCTCTGGCTAAAGAAGTTTCTTGTGAATTCTGTATTTGATTTCTTGGTGATAATCTTGATATTGGTGGCCTCTAGTTTGCTCTTTCTCACAAGTGGAAACACTATCAAAACCTTTCATAATTTTAAAGACCTCTATTGCGCAAAGTCATTATTGCAGCAGCTGAAGATATTTGGCAATTGGTTAACTAATTTTAGTGTTTTGAAAAGTGGCTGGCTGACCTCCATGCCAGTGTTCCTAGTTTGATTGCATGAGTAATAGAATTATAGAATCTTGCAGCACAGAAACATCTCATTTCGTCCTCCGATTTGCACTGGTGTCAATTTCCACATGAGCCAGCGAGTCTAATTCCATTCTCCTGCTCGCTGTCATATCCTTTTAATGCAACTATTAATTTCCTTTTCAAAATAATTTATGCACTTTACTTCAAGAGCACTTTTTGGTGGAGAATTCCACATTTTAGCCACCCTCTATGCAAATACCTTTTTTTTTCTAATGTCCTCATTTAGATGTTTTTATGTTTATCTTAAATCATTAATTGGTAATCATAACCCTTCATCTTGAAGACCTCCATCGGGTCACTATTAATGTTTTTAGCTCTGGTGTAATAAGCCCTAATTTCTCATGTTTTCTTCAGTACTAGTAACTGTTATGACCTCATTGAGACCTTTAACATTAAAACACAAGGTATGTACTCCCCAGACCAATTTAAAGAATTCTATGACCATATTTCATGTTTTAAGACTTTTATTATAACCACTAAATGAAAAGAAATCTCCATTAACTTTGTAAGTAGCTGATACCCCAAATTACAGAGAAAGTTATTTTCTTCACTCATTAAAACACTTGCAAACCACACACCACACTTGTACGTTACACAGTTCTCCTTGATGGCGAAATCTTTGCAGCTAAAAGTCCCAACCTCCCAGTTGCCATGGGTTGGATCTCCCAGACCTTTCTCAAAGTCAGTGCCCTCTTTGCTCATTTCTTCCGAGTACTTTTGACCCAGACTCTGGTGAATAAGGCGATCTCTGGTGATTCTGTTGGTCTTTTACTTCTCTGCAAACCTCAACTTTCAGAACAGGTTCAAGTTTTCGCAGACTTTCGCTGTATCAGTCTTCTGATAGCAGGTGTTCCCTCTTTCTCCTCTCTGAGGCTGCCACCGCTGGTCTTCTTTACAGCCTGTTTGCATTCTGAAAATCTGTTGAATTTATCTCAAATCAAAAGTCAGTAGCCAATTGTCCATTTCCAATATGCAAAATCCACAAGTCTGGCTACAGCAGACCCACCTGGGTTTTCCACTGTTTCCAGGTTTTAGCAATGGCCATTCTGAGTCATTGACTCCTTGTTCACAATCTGAAAACCTGGGAGGGTGAAACCCATTGTTGTTCAGGTCTTTATACTCCTGCAATCTCTGCTTTTCAAAAAGGTCTTTGATCTGGGTTCTTTGTTGTTCTGGTAACCAAGATCTCTGTCTTGTCTTTAATCAGAGTTGATGTGAGGTCACCTGACTTTTCTGACTTCATCTTAAACTAACACTAAAAATCAGTTTTTAAAATGTAATCGTGCTGTAAAATCCAGCGTTCATAACAGTAACATTATAGTGAATCTACACCTCACCTTTTCCATGGCTTCTATATCCTCTGATGCTAAAGTAGCCAAAACTATGCATTATACCTTTTTGTGCTCTATGCCTCTGGATAGAAAAACAAGGATTCTATTTGTATTTTCATCGACTCGCTCTGCTTATAGAAGCACTGGCAGTTTATCATAGAATTATAGAAACTTAGAGCACAGAAGGAAACTTATTGTGTCCGTGCCGACCAAAAATTAAAGCTGTCTAGCCTAATCCCACTTTTCAGCTCTTGGTCCATAGCCTTGAAGGTTACAGCACTCCAAGTGCATATCCAAGTATTTTTTTTTTTATGGAGTGTCTCTGACAACGCAGCAAGCACAGACGTCATCACTGTGGTCCAAACTGCGCGCACATGCAGAATGCATTCATCCTTGCGCGTGCATAAAATGCACCTGAGCTTTGCCAGCCTGCCAGGACTAATGCACACAAATACTTCATCACGCAAAGGGACATCAGCCTCAAGCGCGAGTTTTGGACAGCAGATTCAATCGCTGCTTCTCTTCTCCGCTCCCTCCTCCTGTTCTCTCCCATGCCTGTCTGCTCACTGCTCCATTTTGCCGCTCCTGACTGGTCGCCGCTTCATCCCATTGCTCACCAGCACCCTGCTCCCTCTGTCCCCCAACCCGCTGCTTCTCCAGGCAGTGAGCGTTGGAGGGAATGGCGACCAATTGGCCGTGGGAGAGAATGGCAGGATGGAGCAGCAAGAAGGTGGGCGCAGGAGGGAGCAGGAAACTGAATGCGGTGCTTGCAGGAGGGAACGGGGAACAGAAGCAGCGATCGCGAGAAGGGAATGTTGGGGGTGGGTGGAGGCAGCGATCACAGCCATTGATGGTTTGGGTCCAAATCATTTTTTGTGTTAAGTTGAGCAGCAGCATCTTTATTACTGGCAGCTGCCACAGACTGTGACGTTTCTGTTGATGAGACAACATTTGTGCATGTGCCAATGCTGCACCACCTCGTAGTTGTGTTGCCAGCAAACGCAGACCTTTTTTAAATATGGTGTTGGTTTCTGCCTCTACTACCCTTTTCAGCAGTGAGCTCTAGATTCCCACCACCCTTTTGATGAAAATATTTTTCCTCAACTCCCTTCTAATCCTTCTGCAATAATGTTAAACCCATGACCCAGGCTATTGATATCACTACTAAAGAAAATAGGGCTTTCCTATCCATTCTATCTAGGCTCCTGGTAATTTTATACACTTCAATTAAATCTCCCCTCAGTCTCCTCTGTTCCAAAGAAAGCAACCCCAACCTATCCAATCTTTCCTCATAGCTAAAATTCTCCAGTCATCGCAAACATCCTCATAAATCTTCTCTGCACTCTGTAGTGCAATCGTGTCCTTTCCATAATGTGACCAGAATGGTATGCACTAAGCTGGTCAAATGAGTGCTTTCATACAGATCTAATGTAACATTCTTGTTCTTGTATTCTGTACTTAGGCTAATAAAGGAAAGTATCCCTTATGCCTTCTTAACCACCTTATCTACACATCCTGCTACCTTCAGGGATCTTTGGACATGCATTCCATAGTCTCTCTTTCCTCTACACTTCTCAGCATTCTATCACTTATTGTGTATTCCCTGGCCTTGATGCCTTCCCCAAATGCGTTACCTCACATTTTTCATAATTTAATTTTTATTTGCTAATTTTCTACCCACCTGGCTAGTTCTTTGATATGTTCCTGCAGTCTACAGCTTTGTTCTTCACTATCAACCACATGCTTAATTTTTGTATCTTTGCAAACTTCTTAATATGTCTAATGTCAAGTCTAAATGATTGGTATATACCAGGAAAAGCAAGGGACCTAGTACTGAGCCCTGTGGAACCCCACTAGAAACTGCCTTCCAGTCGCAAAAATTCCTGTCTGTTCCCCTAACTATAGAATCCCTTATCACTATTGCTTTTCTGACCTTTTCTCCTCCCCAATACAGTTGAACCACCCATGGTGCCATGGACTTGAACCTAGCTGTACACCCCAGCAGAACCATCGCCCTCACTAGTATTCAGAATTGAATTCTAGTTAGACAGCTAGATGCACTACAGGGACTCGTGTACAACCTGCTTGGTTGGAACAGGTTACTGAGTTGGATGATCAGCCATGATCATAATGAATGGTGGAGCAGGCTCGAAGGGCCGAATGGCCTACTCTTGCTCCTATTTTGTATGTTACTATGACACTTACTGCCGATGTTTTTGTCTATGACAAAGAAGCATCCTAGAGTTCCCACATGGTACAGGATGTGCGTTAGATGGGATTATGGTGCCCATCCATGCCAAGGAACATAGGAGCAGGGGTTGACCATTCAGCCCATCGAGCTTGCCCCGCCACTCAATATGATCATGGCTGATCATCCACTTCAATGCCTTTTTCCCACACTATCCCCATATTCCTTTATGTCATTTGTATTTAGAAATCTGTCAATCTCTGCTTTAAACATACTCAATGACTGAGCTTCCACAGCCCTCTGGGGTGGAGAATTCCAAAGATTTATAACCCTCTGATTAAAAAAATTTCTCCTCGTCTTGGTCCTAAGTAGCTTCCCCCTTATTTTGAAATTGTGTCCCCTGGTTCTAGACTCCCCAACCAAGGGAAACATCTTCGGCTGCATCTACCCTGTCTATCCCTTTAAATATTTTGTGGGTTTCAATGAGATCACACCTCATTCTTCGACACTCCAGAGAATACAGGCCCAGTTTCCCCAATCTCTCTTCATAGGACAGTCCCGCCATCCTGGGAACAAGTCTGGTGAATCTTCGTTGCACTCCCTCTATGGCAATAATATCCTTCCTAAAGTAAGGGGACCAAAACTGCACGCAGTACTCCAGGTGCAGTCTAACTAAGGCTCTATACGATTGAAGCAAGACTTCACTACTCCTGTACTCTCATCCTCTTGTGATAAAGCCTTTCTAATTGCTTGCTGCACCTGCATGTTAGCTTTCAGTGACTCATTAACAAGGACACTCTGGTCCCTTTGTACATCTGCACTTTCCAATCTCTTAGCATTTAAGAAATACTCTGCACCTCTGTTCTTCCTACCAAAGTGGATAACCTCACATTTTCCACATTATATTCCATCTGCCATGTTTTTGCCCACACACTAAGTCTGTCCAAATCCCCTTGAAGCCGCTTTGCATCTTCCTCGCAACACACATTCCCACCTAGTTTTATGTCATCCGTGAACGTGGAAATACTACATTTGGTCTCCACATCCAAATCATAGACATATATTGTGAACAACTGGGGCCAAAGCACTGATCCCTGCGGTACCCCACTAGTCACAGCCTGCCAATGTGAAAATGACCCGTTTATTCCTACTCTCTGCTTTCTGCCTGTTAGTCAATCCTTAACCCATATTACCTCCTATCCCATATACTTTAATTTTGCTAACCAATCTCCTGTGGGGGACTTGATCAAAAGCCTTCTGAAAATCCAAATATACGACATCCACCAACTCCCCTTTATCAATTCTGTGAGTAACATCCTCAAAAAAAACTCCAACATGATTTCCGATTCATAAATCCATGTTGACTATGCCCAATCAGATCATTATTATCCCAGTATCCATTTATCACATCCTTTAGAATAGATTCTCATATTTTCCCAACGACTGATGTAAGGCGAACAGGTCTAAAATTCCCTGTTTTCTCTCTCCCTCCCTCCTTAAAAATTGGGATGACATTTGCTACCTTCCAATCTGCAGGAACCACCAGAATCTTTGAAGCTCATCACCGATCCATCCACGATCTCCATAGCTACCTCTTTCAACACTCTGGGATGTAAAATATCAGGTTCTTGGGACTTATCAACCTTCAGTCTCATTAATTTCTCCAATACAACCTTCTTACTAATACTAATTTCCTTCAATTAATCATTCCTCCTAATCCCTTGGATCTCTAATTCTGGGAGATTTCTTGTATCTTCCTCCGTGAGGACAGACACAAAGTAATCATTTAGCTTTGCTGCCATTTCTCTATTCCCCATTATAACTGCTCCTGACTCTGCCTGTAATGGGCCCACATTTGTCTTTGCCAAACATTTCCTTTTTACCTACCTGTCGAAGCTTTTACAGTCGTTTTTTATATTTTTTGCTAGCTTACATTCATATTCAATTCTCCCTTTCTTTATCAGTTTCTTGGTTCTCCTTTGTTATATTCTAAAATCCTTCCTATCCTCAGGTTTATTACTATTTCTGGCAACTTTATGGGCCTTTTCTTTTAATCTTGTACAATCCTTAACTTCCTTTGTTATCCATGGTTGACTGCCTTTACTTTTGGGGTTTTTGTGCCTTGAAGGAATGTATAGTTGCTGTAAACTATGTAATTAATAAAAACTATCCATTTTCTATGTACAGTCATACTTTTTAGTATATTTTCCCAATCCACCTCAGCCAATTTGCCCCTCATACCGTCATAATTTCCTTTGTTCAAATTTAACACCCTGGCTTCAGATTGAACAACAAACTTTCAAATATAATGTAAAATTCTATCATATTATGGTCACTGATCCCTAAAGGTTCTTTTACAACAAGATTATTAATTGGCTCTTTCTCATTACGTAATAGTTGATCTAAAATAGCCTGTTCTCTAGTTGGTTCCTCAACATACTGCTCTAGAAACCCCCCATCCCTAACATACTCCAGAAACTCATCCTCCACGGCATTAGTGCTCTTTAGGTTTACCCAGTCTATAGGCACATTGAATTCACATTACCCATGCCAAATGCTTCTCTAATCTCCTGGTTAATACCATGCCCCATACTACCACTACTGTTTGATGGCCTATAAACAACTCCTACCAATGTTTGCTGCCCCTTGCTGCTTCTTAGCTCCACCAAAACAGATTCCACCTTTTGTTCTTCGGATCCCATCCCTTATTATCAGTGCAACACCACCTCCTTTTCTTTTTTGCCTCTCCTTCCTAAATATTGAATATCCTTGAATATTCAGTTCCCAGTCTTGGTCACCATGTGGCCGTTATGGCAATTAGATCATAGCCATTTATCTCTCTTTGTGCGGGGAGAGGCATCACTTCAAAAAGAGCGGGGAGTGCGGTGAGAGGCTTCACTTCAAAAAGAGCGGATACGCTGGGAGAGGCTTCAGTTCAAAAAGAGCGTGGAGTGGTGGGAGAGACGAGCTTATCCAATATCCTATCCTCTATCCGATCCTCAAGTCTATCCAGTTCAGTGGAGTGAGCCCTTCAAAGAAAAGCAAGTGTGACATCACAGGCAAGCAGGTAGGTGATTGGTTGGGGAAGAAGCTAGCTGTTAGGATTAGAACAGCTCCTCACCAAACATTTAAAATAGTAAAGGAACTAGTGGTCGTCTTCTTCTTTGGCCTCCTTGTCTCGAGAGACAATGGGTAAGTGCCTAGAGGTGGTCAGTGGTTTGTGAAGCAGCGCCTGGAGTGGCTGTAAAGGCCAATACTAGAGTGACAGACTCTTCCACAGGCGCTGCAGATAAAATTGGTTGTCGGGGCTGTTATGCAGTTGGCTCTCCCCTTGCGCTTCTGTCTTTTTTCCTGCCAACTTCTAAGTCTCTTCGACTCACCACACTTTAGCTCCACCTTTTTTTACACAGAGGGTGGTGAGTGCCTGGAACCTGCTGCCACGGGAGGTGGTGGAAGCAGATACGATAGCGACGTTTAAGAGACAAATACATGAATAGGAAGGGAATAGAGGGATATGGGCCCCGGAAGTGCAGAATGTGTTAGTTTAGGCAGGCATCAAGATCGGCGCAGGCTTGGAGGGCCGAATGGCCTGTTCCTGTGCTGTACTGTTCTTTGTTCTTTATGGCTGCCCGCCAGCTCTGGCGATCACTGGCAACTGACTCCCATGACTTGTGATCAATGTCACAGGACTTCATGTCGCATTTGCAGACGTCTTTAAAGCGGAGACATGGACGGCCGGTGGGTCTGATACCAGTGGTGAGCTCGCTGTACAATGTGTCCTTGGGGATCCTGCCATCTTCCATGCGGCTCACATGGCCAAGCCATCTCAAGCGCCGCTGACTCAGTAGTGTGTATAAGCTGGGGATGTTGGCCGCCTCGAGGTTTTCTGCGTTGGAGATGTGGTCTTGCCACCTGATGCCAAGTATTCTCCGGAGGCAGCGAAGATGGAATGAATTGAGACGTCGCTGTTGGCTGACATACGTTGTCCAGGCCTCGCTGCCGTAGAGCAAGGTACTGAGGACACAGGCTTGATATACTCAGACTTTTGTGTTCTGTGTCAGTGTGCCATTTTCCCACACTCTCTTGGCCAGTTTGGACATAGCAGTGGAAGCCTTTCCCATGCGCTTGTTGATTTCAGCATCAAGAGATGGGTTACTTGTGATAGTTGAGCCTAGGTAGGTGAGCTCTTGAACCACTTCCAGAGCGTGGTCGCCGATATTGACGGATGGAGCATTTCTGACGTCCTGTCCCATGATGTTCGTTTTCTTGAGGCTGATGGTTAGGCCAAATTCGTTGCAGGCAGCTGCAAACCTGTTGATGAGTCTCTGCAGACACTCTTCAGTGTGAGATGTTAATGCAGCATCGTCAGCAAAGAGGAGTTCTCTGATGAGGACTTTCCGTACTTTGGTCTTCGTCTTAGGCGGGCAAGGTTGAACAACCTGCCACCTGATCTTGTGTGGAGGAAAATTCCTTGTTTTGAAGACTTGAACGCATGTGAAAGCAGCAGGGAGAAGAAAATCCCAAAAAGTGTGGGTGCGAGAACACAGCCCTGTTTCACGCCACTCAGGATGGGAAAGGGGTCTGATGTGGTGCCGCTATGCTGAATTGTGCCTTTCATATTGTCATGGAATGAGGTGATGATACTTAGTAGCTTTGGTGGACATCCGATCTTTTCTAGTAGTCTGAAGAGACCACGTCTGCTGACTAGGTCAAAGGCTTTGGTGAGATCAACTAAAGCAACGTAGAGGGGTCTCTGTTGTTCGCGGCATTTCTCCTGTAGCTGACGAAGGGAGAACAGCATATCAATGGTCGATCTCTTTGCTCGAAAGTCACACTGTGCCTCAGGGTAGACATGCTTGGCCAGCTTTTGGAGCCTGTTTACAGTGACTCGAGCAAAGACTTTCCCCAGTATGCTGAGCAGGGAGATTCCACGGTAGTTGTTGCAGTCACCGCAGTCACCTTTGTTTTTAGAGAGGATGATGATATTGGCATCGCGCATATCCTGTGGTACTGCTCCCTCGTCCCAGCACAGGCAAAGCAGTGCGTAGAGTGCTGAGAGTATCGCAGGCTTAGCACTCTTGATTATTTCAGGGGTAATGCCGTCCTCCCCAGGGCCTTTTCCGCTGGCTAGAGAATCAGTGGCATCACTGAGTTCTGATTTTGTTGGCTGTATGTTCAGCTCAACCATGACTGGCAGAGACTGGGCTGCATTGAGGGCGGTCTCAGTGACCGTTTTAGGAGTACAGTTCTAGGTAGTGCTCAACCCAGCGGTCCATTTGCTTGCGTTGGTCAGTGATTGCGTCCCCTGATTTAGATTTGAGGGGGGCAATCTTCTTGATGGTTGGCCCAAAAGCTCTCTTCATGCCATCATACATTCCTCTTTCCTGTGTCAGAGGCCAGCTGAATATGACTGCATAGGTGTTGCCAGTAGTCCTTTGTGCAGCGCTTCTGGCTGCTTTAAGTGCTACGGATGTTAACTCGTTGGGGGCTTTTTTGCAGTTCAGCAGTGCAATGCGCTTAGCGGCAAAGACAGGTTCCAGCTCTTCAAAATGAGATTGAAACCAGTCTGCATCCTGCTTCACACGTTTGCCATAGGTGGTCATGGCTGACTCATAGATGGCGTCTCTGATGTGGGCCCACTTGGTCTCTGCATCCCCTTTGGGAGAGTTTTGAAGGGTTTTTTCAAGTGAATTTAGAAATTTATAAATTAGTGAAACTAGAAACTTAATAAAATATATAAAAAAGGAAAATTCAATAAATAACTGAATAAAAATAAGTAGTTAATTGAAACACATTAAGGATGGCAGGACAGGTGATGTGTCACGGCTGCAGCATGTGGGAGCTCCTGGATGCCAGTGTGATCCAGGGCAAACACATCTGCCGGAAGTATTTGCAGTTCTAAGAGCTTCGGCTCAGAGTCATTGAACTGGAGGCTGAGCTGCAGACACTGCGACACATCAGGGAGGGAGAAAGTTATCTGGACACTGTACCAGGAGATGGTCACACCCCTGAGGATAGGATCTTCTGATTTTGTCAGTGGTCAGGGACAGGTGAGTGTGGCTGCAGCTGAGGCAGGTAAAGGGACCCAGAGGGCAGGAGCCTCCGCCTTTGCGATTGTCCAACAGGTTTGAGGTTCTTTCAGTTTGTTTGGATGAGAGTGGGGGCTGCAGGGCGGATCAGCAACCTGACCATGCACCATGGTACAGGAAGCCATTTAAGTGGAGGGACAAAAAAGAAATGTAGTGGTAGTAGCCGACAGTACAGTTAGGGGGATTGACACTGTTCTCTGCAGCAAAGAGCGAGTGTTCAGACGACTGTGTTCCCTGCCCACTGCCAGGCTTCGGGACATCTGCTCCAGGCTGGAGAGGGAGGGAGAGGATCCAGTCGTCGTGGTCTATGTTGATACCAAGGACATAGGCAGGACAAGGAAAGGGGTTCTGCATAGTCAGTATGTGGAATAAGGCACTAAATTAAGGAACAGAACCTCCAAAGGTAATAATCTCTGGATTATTACCTGAGCCACGTGCAAATTGGCTTAGGGCAAATAAGATGAGAGAAATTAATGCATGGCTCAAAGACTGGTGTGGTAGAAGTGGGTTCTGTTTCGTGGGGAAATGGCACCAGTACTGGGGAAAGAGTCATAGAGTTATATAGCACAGAAGCAGGTCGTTCGACCCATCGTGTCCGTGCCGGCCGTCAAGCACCTATCAGCTGTGACCTGATTGGCTGGTAGGGGATTTGTACTGAATTTGAAAATAAAACATCAATAAAAATTGATTAAAACCATAATTAACTAATTAATAAATAAATAGAGTAACTAAACCAGAGGGAGGAGATTACTGTATTTAGTCAGCATTTAATATTTATAGTAGGAATCTAGCACTAGGGACCATATCGTTAATTATAACAATTTTAGTAAGGATTTAATAAGTATTTATTTTTATTTATTAAATACTGCTAGAAATGTCAGTCAGAGGGGTGAGGTTCTTCACCTGTGAGATGTGGGAGGTCCGTGACGCTTCCAGCGTTCCGGCCGACTACACCTGCAGGAAGTGTACCCAGTTGCAGCTCCTCGCAGATCACCTGGATTGGAGCAGCAACTGGATGCACTTAGGAGCATGTAGGTGGCAGAGAGTGTCATAGACAGGAGTTTTAGAGAAGTGGTTACACCCAAGGTGCAGGCAGATAGATGGGTGACTGCTCGAAGGGGCGGGCAGGCAGTCAGTGCAGAAATCCCCTGTGGCTATCCCCCCCCCCCCCTCTAACAAGTATACCGTTTTGGATACTGTTGGGGGGGATGGCCTATCAGGGGAAAACAGCAGCAGCCAGAGCAGTGGCACCACGCTGGCACTGTTGTTCAGCAGGGAAGGACAAAGCGCAGAAGAGCAATAGTTATTTTTATTTAGCGATACAGCACTGAAACAGGTCCTTCGGCCCACCGAGTCTGTGCCGACCAACAACCACCCATATATACTAAGCCTACAGTAATCCCATATTCCCTATCACCTACCTACACTATGGGCAATTTACAATGGCTAATTTGCCTATTACCTTTGGCTGTGGGAGGAAACCGGAGCATCCGGCGAAAACCCACGCAGTCACAGGGAGAACTTGCAAACTCCGCACAGGCAGCACCCAGAATTGAACCCGGGTCCCTGGAGCTGTGAGGCTGTGGTGCTAACCACTGCGCCACTGTGTTATAGGGGACTCTATAGTCAGAGGCACAGATAGGCGCTCTGTGGACGTGAAAGAGACTCCAGGATGGTATGTTGCCTGCCTGGTGCCAGAGTCAAGAATGTCTCTGAACGGACAGGGGGCGTTCTGAAGGGGGAGGGTGAACAGCCAGAGGTTGTGGTACACATCGGTACCAACGACATAGGCAGGAAGAGTGACGAGGTCCTGCAGGGGGAGTTTAGGGAGTTAGATAGAAAGTTAAAAGGTAGGACCTCTAGGGCTGTAATCTCGGGATTACTCCCTGTGCCACGTGCCAGTGCGGCTATAAATAGGAAGATAGTGCAGTTAAACACGTGGCTGAACAGCTGGTGTAGAAGGGAGGGTTTCAGATATCTGGACCATTGGGCTCTCTTCAGGGACAGGTGGGACCTGTACAAGAAGGACGGGTTGCATCTAAACTGGAGGGGCACAAATATCCTGGCTGTGAGGTTTGCTAGCGTCACTTGGGAGGGTTTAAACTAGTGTGGCAGGGGGGTGGGAACCAGAGCAGTAGGACAGCAAGTGAAATAAATGAGGGGGAACTAGTAAATAAGGCCAGTAAGACTAAGAGGAAGAGCAGGCAGGGAGATGTTGCGGAGCACAGCTGGACTGGTGGTCTAAAGTTCATTTGTTTCAATGCGAGAAGTATAACAGGTAAGGCAGATGAACTTAGAGCTTGGATTAGTACTTGGAACTATGATGTGGTTGCTATGACAGAGACTTGGTTGAGGGAAGGACAGGATTGGCAGCTAAATGTTCCAGGATTTAGAAGCTTCAGGCGGGATAGAGGGGGTTGTAAAAGGGGTGGGGGTGTTGCATTACTGGTTAAGGCGAATATCACAGCTGTACAGCGGGAGGGCACCTCGGAGGGGTCATGCAGCGAGGCAATATGGGTGGAGCTCAGGAATAGGAAGGGTGCAGTCACGATGCTGGGGGTTTTCTACAGGCCTCCCAACAGCCAGCGGGAGGTAGAGGAGCAGATATGTAGACAGATTTTGGAAAGATGTAAAGGTAACAGGGTTGTGGTGGTGGATGATTTTAAACTTCCCCAATATTGACTGGGAGTCACTTAGTGCTAGGGGCTTGGATGGGGCAGAATTTGTAAGGAGCATCCAGGAGGGCTTCTTGAAACAATACGTAGATAGTCCAACTAGGGATGAGGCCGTACTGGACCTGGTATTGGGGAATGAGCCCGGCCAGGTGGTCGAAATTTCAGTAGGGGAGCATTTCGGGAACAGTGAACATAATTCCATAAGTTTTTAAGGTACTTGTGGATAAGGATAAAGAGTAGTCCTCGGGTGAAGGTGCTTAATTGGGGGAAGGCTAATTATAACAATATTAGGCAGGATCTGAAGAATTGAGATTGGGGGCGGCTATTTGAGGGTAAATCAACATCTGACATGTGGGAGTCTTTCAAACGTCAGTTGATTAGAATCCAGGACCGGCATGTTCCTGTGAGGAAGAAGGATAAGTTTGGCAAGTTTCGGGTACCTTGGATAACGCGGGATATTGTGAGCCTCGTCAAAAAGAAAAAGGAAGCATTCATAAGGGCTGGAAGGCTAGGAACAGACGAATCCCTTGAGGAATATAAAGACAGTAGGAAGGAACTTAAGCAAGGAGTCAGGAGGGCGAAAAGAGGTTATGAGACGTCATTGGCAAACAGGATTAAGGAAAATCCCAAGGCTTTTTATACGTATATAAAGAGCAAGAGGGTAACCAGGGAAAGGGTTGGCCCACTCAAGGACAGAGAAGAAAATCTATATGTGGAGCCAGAGGAAATGGGCGAGGTACTAAATGAGTACTTTGCATCAGTATTCACCAAGGAGAAGGACTTGGTGGATGTTGAGCCTAGGGAAGGGAGGTAGATAGTCTCAGTTATCTCATTATTAAAAAGGAGGAGGTGTTGGATGTCTTGCAACGCATTAAGGTAGATAAGTCCCCAGGGCCTGATGGGATCTACCCCAGACTACTGAGGGAGGCAAGGGAAGAAATTGCTGGGGCCTTGACAGAAATCTTTGCATCCTCATTGGCTACAGGTGAGGTCCCAGAGGACTGGAGAATAGCCAATGTTGTTCCTTTGTTTAAGAAGGGTAGCAAGGATAATCCAGGAAATTATAGGCCGGTGAGCCTTACGTCAGTGGTAGGGAAATTATTAGAGAGGATTCTTCGGGATAGGATTTACTCCCATTTGGAAACAAATGGACTTATTAGCAAGAGGCAGCATGGTTTTGTGAAGGTGAGGTCGTGTCTGACTAATTTGATTGAGTTTTTTGAGGAAGTGACGAGGATGATTGATGAAGGAAGGGCAGTGGATGTTGTCCATATGGGCTTCAGTAAAGTCTTTGACAAGGTTCCTCATGGCAGACTGCTGCAAAAGATGAAGTCACACGGGATCAGAGGGGAGCTGGCAAGGTGGATATAGAACTGGCTCAGTCATAGAAGACAGAGGGTAGCAGTGGAAGGGTGCTTTTCTGAATGGAGGGATATGACTAGTGGTGTTTCGCAGGGATCAGTGCTGGGACTTTTGCTGTTAGTAGTATATATAAATGATTTGGAGGAAAATGTAGCTGGTCTGATTAGTAAGTTTGCGGACGACACAAAGGTTGGTGGAGTTGCGGACAGTGATTAGGATTGTCAGAGGATACAGCAGGATATAGATCGGTTGGAGACTTGGGCGGAGAAATGGCAGATGGAGTTTAATCCGGACAAATGTGAGGTAATGCATTTTGGAAGGTCTAAGGCAGGTGGTAAGTATACAGTAAATGGCAAAACCCTTACGAGTATTGACAGGCAGAGAGATCTGGGCAAACAGGTCCACAGGTCACTGCAAGTGGCAACGCAGGTGGATAAGGTAGTGAAGAAGGCATACGGCATGCTTGCCTTCATCGGTCGGGGCATAGAGTATAAAAATTTGCAAGTCATGCTGCAGCTGTACAGAACCTTAGTTAGGCCACACTTAGAATATTGCATGCAATTCTGGTCACCACACTACCAGAAGGACGTGGAGGCTTTGGAGAGGGTACAGAAGAGGTTTACCAGGATGTTGCCTGGTCTGGAGGGTATTAGCTATGAGGAGAGGTTGGATAAACTGGGATTGTTTTCACTGGAACGATGGAGGTGGAGGGGTGACATGATAGAGGTTTACAAAGTTATAAGCGGCATGGACAGAGTGGATAGTCAGAAGCTTTTTCCCAGGGTGGAAGAGTCAGTTACAAAGGGACATAGGTTTAAGGTGAGAGGGGCAAAGTTTAGAGGGGATGTGCGAGGCAAGCTCTTTACACAGAGGGTGGTGAGTGCCTGGAACATGTTGCGGGGGAGGTGGTGGAAGCAGGTACCATCGAGTCTTTTAAGAGGCATCTTGACAAATACATGAATAGGATGGGAATAGAGGGATACGGACCCCGGAAGTGCAGAAGGTTTTAGTTTCGGCAGGCGTCCAGATTGGCCCAGGCTTGGAGGGCTGAATGGCCTGTTCCTGTGCTGTACTGTTCTTTGTTCTTTTATTCTAATCCCATTTTCCAGCACTTGGCCTGTGGCCTGTATGCTATAGAATTTCAAGTTCTTATCTAAATACTTCTTAAATGTTGAGGGTTCCTGCCTCTAACACCCCTTCAGGCAATGTGTTCCAGACCCCAACCACCCTCTGGGTGAAAAAGTCTTTCCTCAAATTCCCTCGAAACCTCCTTCCCTTTACTTTAAATCTATGTCCCCTGGTTATCCACTGAGCGAAAAAGGGTAGATAGGAAGAACCTATCTATGCAATCGCAGGAGGTGTAATACCTGGCCATTTACCTCCTCTCTCCTCACTATCCCAGGCCCCAAACACTCCTTTCAGGTGAAGCAGCGATTTACTTTTACTTCTTTCAATGTAGTATACTGTATTCTTTGCTCACAATGTGGTCTCCTCTACACTGGGGAGACCAAGCGCAGACTGGGTGACCGCTTTGGGGAACATCTCCGCTCAGTCCGCAAGCAGGACCCTGAGCTTTCGGTTGCTTGCCATTTCAACACTCCCCCCTGCACACATCTCTGTCCTGGGATTGCTGCAGTGTTCCAGTGAACATCAACGCAAGCTCGAGGGACAGCATCTCATCTACCGATTAAGCACACTACAGCCTGCCAGACTGAACATTGAGTTCAATAATTTCAGGGCATGACAGCCCACCATTTTACTTTCATTTTTCGTTACTTTTTCTTTTTTTCTTTTTTTCATTTTTTACCATTTTTTTTATTGCATTTATTTCATTTCATCTTAGTTTGTTCAGTTTGCTTACCCACTGTTTTTTTTCAGGTTTGCACTTGCTGCTGTTCAATATTCAGTCCGTTAACACCTAATCTGTACTAATGCTTTGTCTTTCAACACACCATTAACATATTGTTTGCCTTTGCTCCATGACCTTTTGGTCAGCTATGTGGCCTTGTCCAATCTACACCTTCTCCTTTGTTATCTTTTGCCCCACCCCCACCTCACTTGCTTATAACCTGTGACTTTTCTAATATTTGTCAGTTCTGATGAAGGGTCACTGACCCGAAACGTTAACTCTGCTTCTCTTTTCACAGATGCTGCCAGACCTGCTGAGTGGTTCCAGCTTTACTTGTTTTTATTTCAGATTTCCAGCATCCGCAGTATTTTGCTTTTAATTAAGAAACTATCTATGTCCCTCATAATTTTGTATGCCTCAATCAGGTCCCCCCTCAGCCTTCTCTGCTCTAAGGAAAACAACCCTAGCCTATCTAGTCTCTTTTCATAGCTGAAATGCTCCAGCCCAGGCAACATCCTGGTGAATCTCTTCTGCACCCTTTCCAGTGCAATCACATCCTTCCTATAGTGTGGCGGAACTGTACACAGTACTCCAACTGTGGCCTAACTAGCGTTTAATACAGCTCCATCATAACCTCCCTGCTCCTATATTCTGTTCCTCGGCTTGTAAAAGCAAGTATCCCATATGCCTTTCTAACCACCTTATCTACCTGTGCTGCTGTGATCTATGGACAAGTACACCAAGGTCCTTCCTAGGGCTCTACCATCCACTGTATATTCCCTTGCCTTGTTAGTCCTACCAAAATGCATCACCTCACACGTCTCAGGATTAAATTCCATTTGCCACTGCTCTGCCCATCTTACCAGCTCATCTATATCGTCTTGTAATCTAAGGCTTTCCTCCTCACTATTTACGACACCACTAAATTCGTGTCATCTGCGAACTTACTGATCATACCTCCTATATTCAGGTCTAAATCATTAATGTACACTATAAACAGTGAGGGTCCCAGCACCGATCCCTGCTGTACACCACTGGTCACAGGCCTCCACTCGCAAAAACAACCCTCGACCATTACCCTCTGCCTCCTGCCGCTAAGCCAATTTTGGATCCAAATTGCCCAGGATCCCATGGGCTCTTACCTTCTTAACCAATCTCCCATGTGGGACCTTATCAAAAATCTTACTGAAGTCCATCAACTGCTTTACCCTCATCTGCACATCTAGTCACCTCCTCGAAAAATTCAAACAAGTTAGTTAGATATGATTTCCCCCTAACAAAGCCATGCTGACTATCCTTGATAAATCCCTACCCCTCCAAGTGGAGATTAATCCTGTCCCTCAGAATTTTTCCCAATCGTTTCCCTTCCACTGATGTTAGACTCACTGGCCTGTAATTACCTGGTTTATCCCTGTTACCCTTCTTGAATATTGGTACCACATTCGTTGTCCTCTAGTCCCCTAGCATCTCTCCTGTGGCCAGAGAGGATTTGAAAATCTGTGTCAGAGCCCCTGCTATCTTCTCCCTTGCCTCACATAACAGCCTGGGATACATCTCAATTGGGCCTGGGGATATATTCACTTTTAAGCCCGCTAAAACTGCTAATACCTCCTCCCTTTCAATGCGTATTTGTTCAAATATATCACAATCCCCCTCCCTGATGTTTACACCTACATTGTCCTTCTCTATAGTGAACACAAATGAAAAGTAATCATTTAAAACCTCAGCTTTGTCCTCTGGCTCCACACACCGATTGCCACTTTGGTCCCTAATGGGGCCTACTCTTTCCCTCGTTATCAACTTTCCCTTAATATACTTATTAAACGCCTTGGGATTTTCCTTTTATCTTGTCTGCCAGTGTTTTTTCATGCCCCTTCTTCGCTCTCCTAATTACTTTTTTTAAGTATCTCTCCCGCCCCCTCCGCCCCCCCAACGCTTTCTATACTCCTCTTGGACCTCTGCTGTTTACAGCACTCTGAATCTGCCATGAGCCTCTTTTTTTTTTTTCCTTATCCAATCTTCTTTCTCCCTTGACAACCAGGGTTCCCTGGACTTGTTGGTCCTACCTTTCACCTTTACAGGAATGTGTTGGTTCTGAAGCCTCACTATTTCCTTTTTGAATGACTCCCACTGGTCTGATGTAGACTTTCCTACAAGTAGCTGCTCCCAGTCCACTTTGGCCAGTTCCTGTTTGATCACATTGAAATCGGCCTTCCCTCAATTCAGTACCTTTATTTCCGGTCCATCTTTGTCCTTTTCCATTACTGCCTGACATCTTAGAGCTATGGTCACTATCCCTGAAATGCTCCCCTACTGACACTTTTCTACTGTACCGTGGTGGCTGTACCGTTGGGCGGTCTACACCTGAACCTTGCTGGGGCCGGAGTTCTAGTGAGCTGCATAAGTAGGGAAGTGGAGAGGTTTTTAAACTGAATAGTGGGGCCAAGGGATCAAATTTGGGAAGATATGGTAAATCGAGGAGTAGTGACAAGGCAAGAGAGAAAGGTATTAATATGGGAAATTATGAACAGACTATGACAGGAAGGGACAGAGCATACAAATCTAAGAGTAAATCAACAGATAAGGCTAGAGATTACAAAAATGGTAGAAGGACAAAACTAAAGAATCTGTATTGAATGCATGTAGCATTTGCAACAAAACGGACGAACTGCGAGCGCAAATAGAAATAAATACGTACGATCTGATAGCCATTACAGAGACATGGCTGCAGGATGACATGGATTGAGACCTGAATATTGAAGGGTACATGGCATTTAGAAAGGACAGGAAGCTCGGAAAGGTGGAGGGGTAGCTCTCTTAATTAATGACGGTATTAGTGCAATAGAGAGGGATGACCTAAGTTCAGGAAACCAGGATATAGAAGCAGTTTGGGTAGAAATGATAAATCACAAAGGCAAGAAGTCACTTGTGGGAGTCGTGTACAGGCCACCTAACATTAACCACACTGTAGGATGGGGTATAAAGGAAGAAATAATGGCAGCCTGTCAGAAAGGTATGCCGATAATCATGGGGGATTTTAACCATATAGATTAGAAAAATCAGATGGGCTGAGGTAGCCTAGATGAGGAGTACATAGAATGTTTTCGGGATAATTTCTTGGAACAGTATGTTCAGGAGCCAACCAGAGAGCAGGCTATACTAGACCTGGTATTGTGCAATGAGATAGGATTACTTAATGACCTCTTAGTTAAGGTGCCCCTCGGTAGCAGCGATCATAATATGGTTGAATTTTACATTCAGTTTGAGGGAGAGAAGAGAGGGTCCAAGACGAGTATTTTAAACATAAATAAGGGCAATTATGATAGGATGAAAGCAGAGCTAGCTAAAGTAAACAGGCAAATTAGGTTAAGGAATAGGTCAGGAGAGATGCAGTGGCAGACATTTAAGGGGTTATTTCAGAATACACAGAATAGATGCACTCCAATGAGAAGGGAAAATTCCAGGGTGTTGGGGGGGGGTGGGACCTGCATGAATTGCAAAAGGTTTGTGTGCAGGTACAGCACTTAATTAGGAAAGCTAATCGAATGTTATCGTTTATCGCGAGGGGAATTGAAGAAGTAGGGAGGTTATGCTTCAGTTATACAGGGCATTGGTGAAACCACATCTGAAGTACTGTGCACAGTACTGGTCTCCTTATTTAAGGAAGGATGTAAATGCGTTGGATACAGTTCAAAGAAGGTTTACTGGACCGATACCTGGAATGGACAAGCTATCTTATGAGTAAGGATTGGATAGGCTAGGCTTTAGAATTTAGATGAGTAAGCGGCAACTTGATTGAAACATACAGGATTCTTAGGGGTATTGACAAGGTGGATGTGAAAAGGATGTTTTCTCTTGTGGGAGAATCTAGTACTAGGGGTTATTGTTTAAAAATGGTCGCCCATTTCAGACAGAGATGAGGAGAAATTCTTTCTCTGAAAGAAATAGTCATGTGTCTTTGGAACTTTCTTCCTCAAAAGCAGGTGGAAGCAGAGTCTTTGAATATGTTTAAGGCAGAGGTACATCGATTCTTGATAAGCAAGGGGGTAAAAGATTATCGGGGGTAGGTGGTAATGTGGAGATATCAGTTCAGCCATAAGCCTATTGAATTGCGGAGCAGGCCCGAGGGAAGTGGTAATGAACAAATTGTTGGAGCTGTGGGTTTGCAACTCCCCAGGTCCTGATGCTCTGTTCCTAGTTCGTATGTATTTGGGCCTTTAAATCATCAACCTTGTTGGGAAGGCTGCGTGCATTCAGGTAGAGTGCCCTGAACCACCTTGCCTTGACATTCTGCGCTCTAAGTCTAGTTGATGCTCACCTTTGTTTCACCTGCCTTCTAATGCCACTGCTACTTTTCTACCTCCTGTTACCAGCCTTACTTCCTTCCAGTTTGAGCTACCTCTCAGATTCCCATCTCCCCAACGAGCTAGTTTAAACCCTCCCCAACAGCACTCACAAATCTCCATGCAAGGATTTTAGTTCTGGTCCTGTTAAGGTGTAGCCCATCCATCTTGTCCAGGTCACACCAGCCCCAAAACTGGTCCCAATGCCTCAGAAATCTGATGCCCTCCCTCCTGCACCAGTCCTCCAGCCACGTACGTGTTCAATCGATCTATTCACCTATTCCTATGCTCACTAGCACGTGGCACTGGGAGTCATCCTGAGATTACTGCTTAAAGGTTCTGCTTTTCAATTTCCTTCCCAGCTCCCTAAAATCTGCTTTCAGGACCTCATCCCCCTTCTTAGCTGTGTCAGTGTGGACCATGACCTCTGGCTGTTCACCCTCCCCCAGAGGATGTCCTGCAGTCACTCCATGTCATCCTTGACTCTGGCACCAGGGAGGCAACACACCATCCTGGAGTCACGTTTACCGCTGCAGAAATGCCTGTCTGATCCCCTGACTATTAAATCCCCTATCACTATTGCTCTTCCACTCTTTTTCCTCCCCTCCTGTGCAGCTGAGCCACTCATGCCACAGACTTTGCTCTGGCTGCACTCCTCGAGGAACCATCGCTGTCACCAGTATCCAAAATTGAAAACCAATTAGCAAGCAAGATAGACTCGGGGGACTCCTGCATTGCCTGCCTGGTTCTCTTAGACTGCCTGGCGGTCACCCATTCCCTCTCCACCTGCATGCTTCTAACCTGTGGTGTGACCACCTCCCTAAACGTGCTATCCACGTAGTCCTCTGCCTCGCGGATGCACAACAGCGACTCCAGCCTCTGCTCGAATTCCAAAATCCGGAGCTCGAGCTTCTACAGTCTGCAGATGTGTTCGTCTAGGACACGTGGTGTGTCCATGACTTCCCACATACAACAGGACGTACATTCCACTTGGCTGAGCTGACCTGCCATATCGTAACTTTAAAAACTTTTTATTACAATGAGAAGTAAAATAACTTGCCAGTTACTCACCAATCAACGTCTTCCCCTGTACCAAAGAGAGAGGCAGCTTCTGGAGACTGAAAAAAGGTAGAAGAAAGAAAGGAGCCCCTCCCTTATAAACCAAACTCCCACTTTATACTTTGTGCACTCAAATTTATATTCTTCTTAATTATGATCCCCTCCTTACTGAACTCCCTTAATTACCAAACTCCCTTAACATTCTGTGCCCTCCAGCAGCACTCAATGCAGACAAGCAGCACTGAGAGTCCACTGAATTTATACTCTGAAAACAATGCTGTGTCAGCTCTGCTAGAGCTCTGCTGCAGCTCAGAAACCAGTTTAAGCTAGCTGCTGAATTAACTAGCTACAGCTATTCTCAGAGTGTTAGTAGGCCCCTGTTTAAAACTGCAAGAAACCTAACTTACCTCTTAACTGAAACAGGAATTTCAATTAATTGCTAGATATAAACAAAACAAAAACTAGTCTTGAGAGATTAACCCTTAAAATTCACTCACTTACCAAGCTCCCTTCTTCACACTCAGTGCAGGCCTCTATTAGACTACTGTAAGATTTGGTTCGTGGATCACAGGTTACTCAAATAGTTGAGGAGTTACAAGCGGTATAGTTTCAAGTGCTTCATTGAGAAGCAACACCATATCAGAATATACATAGTTGAGATCTGACCCGTGACAGGAGAGAAGGTTTATCTGTCCCAGATTAGACTAAGAGAATGGCTTGGTTTCTGCTGTCTGCAGTAATGATTTCTTCGATGCTTTTTTCCTCCTTTGTTGCCAATTCATATACTTTATTTTTAGGGGCTGGTGGGTATCTCATGCTAATCACTTATTGAATTACATCTTCCCATTCTACTGTCCAATTACCAAGGAACAGTTACCCAAAGTTTACCACTTCCATTCCAGCCTGTTGCCCATGAGGTTACCCCTCTGCTACATTTTGTAAGGACAGCTTAGTAACTTCACCAGACAGTTATAGTTGGTTAGATATGTGAGCATGAGATTTCATCATCTCAAGCCTAACCATGCCTACACAAAGTGAGAGAGATTGAGCCTCTGGGAGTCAACGGGAGTCAGAGCAAGTGACAGCCTTAGGGGAAACACAGCCAGAAACTCACAAGTAAAAATAGTGGCAGAAAGTCAGCAGGAGTCAGAGAGTGACCCTGAAGAAAGACAGTGCTAGAGACCCACAAATGAAAGTGGCAGCAGGGAGCCAGCAGTGGTGTGGGGGGGTGGTGGTGCAGTGCAGTGCAGTGTAGGGGAGAGACAGAGACCAATAGTAACATCACAGGACAGCAGGTGGGTGATGGTTGTTCAGAGAGTCTGGAAGTGAGGTGTGCGTAGCTAAAGGATTTTAGGGTAAAGGCCATCTCGGGTCTGCAAATGAAACCCGACCCGGCCCGAGTCCTTTAATTTTTTTCCCACGCCCAACCCAACCCAACCCTATCATCAGTTGACCAAGCTTCCGTTTTTCACTTTATTACTTACCTGCACAAGTTTTAAAAAACTGTAACTAAACAATCTTTCTAGTCCAAAAAGTACATTATCATTGGAACCACTTACCAGAGGTGGTGACAGTGTGTCCGACCTGAGCCCGAATGCCGGACCTGGAAGAGCGACCTGACCTGAACCCGACACGTCGTTGGGTCCTGTCGGGTTTGGGTCGGGTAGCATTGCTCTATTTCAGGGACAGAGCAGCAGAGTGGAGTGAATGCAGGGAGTAAGGTTTTTTTTTTTAAAAAAAAGTATTATCAGCACAAGCAGGGTAAGTATGACCGGAATAGAATTAATAATAAGAGTATTGGCAGGTCTAGAGACACTAATTAAAATTAACAGTTTCAACAAGATACTAACTAGATTCTAAAAGAGAGAATAGAGATGATTTAGATCTTGGATGGACAGTGAGATGTTTGCAATTCCTGTGCCATGTGTGAACTTCAGGTCACTTCACGTGTCTTGCCGGTCCACATGTGTAGGAAGTGTCTCCAGCTGCTTGAGCTCAGGATTTCTGAGCTTGAGGGGCAGCTGAAGTCATTGCAGAGCATCAAGGAGGATGAGAGTTTCCTGGATTGTATGTTCCAGGAGGTGATCACATCACAGGCAGCGATGGTGGCCATCTGGAAGAATAGGAAGAGGCAGGCGGTGCAGGATTCTTCAGGGGGTGTGCCACACTCAAACCGGTACTCAGCATTGGAGACTGCTAGGGGTGACAACACCTTGAAGGAATACAGTCCAGACCATGGACAAGGGATTGCAGAGGAGGAAACCACAAAGAGTAGAAATGCTGTTGTAGGAGGTTCTGTAGTTCGGGGGACAGACAGGCACTTCTGTAACTATCGTTGTGAGTCCTGCATGGTGTGTTGGCTTTCTGGTGCCAGGGTAAAGGACGTCACAGAGGGGGTGCAGAATATTCTGCAGGGGGGAGGGAATGAGACAGAAGTTTTGATACACATTGGTACCAATGACATTGAGAGGGCAGGTATTGCAGTTCAAAAGCCATATTTTCAGAAGCGAGGGAGGAAGGTAAAAAGTAGGATCTCGAAGGTGGTAATCTCTGGATTATTCCCACTGCCATGCAGTAGTGAGAATAGAAATAGGAAGATAGGGAGGATCAATGTGTGGATTGAGGCATGGGCAGGAGAGTGGATTTCAGATTATTGGGACCAATTTTGGGGCAGGAGGCGCCTAATCAAAAGGGGCAGGCTGTATTTTAACAGGACTGAGTCCAATGACCTCGTGGGAGGTTCACTCGTGTGGTGAGGGAGGGTTTAAAGTAAATTGGCAAGGGGATGGACACCAACGTATAGAAGTAGAAAAGGAATAAGGTGCATAAAGGAGTGAGAGTGTGTTGGATAGTACGAGTAAAGCAAATGCGGAGACAGGTTTAGCATGCATGCATTGCAAACACAGTGTGGTGAATAAGGTTGATGAGCTGCAAGCACAAATTGACGTGGGAATATGATGTCATGGCAATAACGTAAATGTGGCTTAAAAATGGTGAGGATTGGGCTCTTAATATTCACAGATACTGTGTGTTCAGAAAAGATAGGAAGGAAAAATGGGAGCTGGGTTGGCAGTACTGATTAGGGAAGACATTGTAGTGTTGGAAAGAGGCAAAGACAAGGTCCATTTGGTTAGAGTTGAAAGGCAAAAAGGGTATGATCACCTGACTTGGGGATATTCCACGGGACTCCAAATTGTACGTGAGAGATAGAGGAACAAACCTACAAAGAAATCAGAGATGTGCAATGAATAATAGAGAATGGTGATATTGGGGGACTTCAGTTACCCAAATATCAATTGGGATAACAACAGAGTAAAGGGAAAGGAGGGGAAGGAATTTCTGCAATGTGTACAAGAGAAATTCCATGATCAGTATCTACTTGGTACAACTAGGATGGAGGCATTGCTGGATCTGGTGCTGGGGAATGAGGTGGGCCAAGTGGGCCAAGTGTCTGTGGGACAACACATGGGTCAGATCATTGTATGATCAGATTTAGATTAGAGTCATAGTCATTTATGGCACAGAAGGCAGCCATTTGGCCCATTGAGTCCATGACGGCTGTCTATGGAGCTATTCAATCAGTCCCACTCCCCGCTCGATCCCAGTCGCCCTGCAAGTCTCTCTCCTTCAAATGGCCATCCAATTTCCTTTTGAAGTCATTGATTGTCTCCACTTCCACCACCCGTGGGCAGCGTGCTCCAGGTCATCACCACCTGCTGCGTTTTAAAAAAAGGTTCTTCCTCACATTCCCCCTGCGTCTCTTGCCCAAAACCTTCAATCGGTGCTCCCTAGTCTTTGTATCATGAGTGAATGGGAACAGCTTTTCCTTGTCGAACTTAACTAAGCCTGCCACTTCTATTAAATCTCCCCTCAATCTCATTTTTCGAAGGAGAACTACCCCAGTTTTTCCAGCCCAACCTTGTAACTAAAATTCTTCATCCCAGGAACTATTTGGGGAAATCTCCTCTGCACCCTGTCATGGATTCTCACATCCTTTCTAAAGTGTGGTGACCAGAACTAGACGCAGTACTCTAGATGGGGCTTAACCAGAGCTTCATAAAGGTTCAGCATAACTTCCCTGTTTTTGTACTCAATACCTCTTTATGAAATGCAAGTTTTTAAAAAATATTCGTTCATGGGATGTGGGCCACGCTGTATAGGCCAGCATTTGTTCCCCATCCCTAACTGCCCTTGAACTGAGAGGCTTGCTCGGCCATTTCAGAGGAAATTTGAGAGTCGACCACATTGCTGTGAGTCACATGTTGGCCAGACCAGGTAAGGACGGCAGATTTCCAGACCTCGGTTACTGTGTGAGACCCCCATCTCTCCAATGGCCAGGCACTCTGCAACTAGGAAGATTTCGAATGCATCCTCCTCCTCTGATAGGAGAGCCTCTGCCTCTCCCTGGAGTTCTACCACCTTCGAGCAAGGAGTCATGAAGGTGAGAAATGAGGAATGTGTTGAGCGGATGGAAGGATATCATTTATGGTGGGTGACGGTGAAAGCTGGATGTGAGCTGTCAATAAAATGGGGGTAAGCGTCAGTGGTAGCTGTTGAGATGGGAATGTGTAGAAATGCCTCGAGAAAGAGGAATGGGTGAACCTGCGAGGTGTGATGGTCTGATGAGTGCTGTGCAGGAGAAGGCTGGGGATGTCAGAGTGAGGGGGTTAGCTCTTGAAAGTGGATGCCACTCACCTTTCCTACCCTGATGAGATCATTGAACCTCTTTCGGCTTTGTATGCAGGATCATGGGACCACACTGCTCCTGCTCACCCCCTCCGCGACTTAATAGTCATGTCTGTTTGCTAGCCGATGCTGGCCTCTTCCTCCCACCCGCCAGAAATAACACATCTCTGTGGGTCTTTATTGCCTGCAGCATTACTCCCAGGGTTGCGTCCAAAAACTGGGTGGGGTGGTGGCAGGTGGGGGTGGGGGGGGGGGAAAATTGGTGCTGGTGGTGAGCTTCCCATGTTGGCACATCATCAACAAAGTTCCTGCCTGTGTGCTGACGCTTAGAGAATGGCTGAATTGTACCCCTGCCAGGGTTCCTTTAAGTAGAAATCCTTTGACAGTCAGGCGCGAGTTGTCAACACGCTCACCCGCTCCGATTAGTTGGGAAATCTGGTGGTGGGATGCTAATACGTGGGCTGAGTTTAAAAAGCTACGGCAAAGCCTCCTCCCAAATCTGCTACCAGCCTCCCCCGCTGCAAACGGTTCCACATGTTAAAATTCTGCCCAGGATGTCACTCCATCCTTACCGCCTCAGTTGCAAGCACCCACCCACATTTGGAAAGACACTTCAAGCATCCACTGAAGTAACGCGAGAAGATTCTTGTGTCAAATACAGGAAAAAGGATCTGGTGGAATGGTTGCCCATCCAATTTCCTGCCTACATAATGCTGGAATAACTGAAGAGGAAGTAATGCCTTTGGACTTTGTAGGATGCATGAGGAATTTGTTGATTATATAATACATTATGCTGTTGAGTGCTCAGAAAATTTTTCACCCTAAAGCCTTACCATTGCAACAGACTAAAAACTACATTCTGGACTAGGCACTTAACTCCTTTGTGAGCTATTACTTCTTTGTTTTCTAAATGCTTTTACCATCAGTATCTTGTGTGTATTACTGCTTCTGTGCAATAATCTTATATGTAAACAAATCTTAGTACTGTTGTGAGCTTGAACTTAACACTCTGATATTGTAGTACTTACTGCCTTTCAGAGTAGATGTAAGAACACAGTGGGTCTCCAGCATTCCAAAAAATCTCCTATACAAATCGGGTGCATCCATGGAGAATATTTGTAAGTGCAACAATCGTGTACCGTCAAGAACATAAGAAGAATCTCTCCTTGTGATCTAATTAATCCAGTGTTGGGAGGTTCACAATATATCTGCAAAACTTGCAGTTTGGATGGTCCAGTGAGAATGCAGATGAACGTAACAGAAAGCTATTGCTGCAGGGCATCACATCAGAAAAAAACTGTATCCATGGAAACAGCAGTTTATCCAAGCTTTGTTTTTTTTCCACTTTGTTACTTTATTTGAATTCTGAAGACCTTTTCAATGCAACTACTGAAAAACACTGGTATAATGTGACATTGTATTTTTAAAAGAACAAGAACCAAAAAAAAATTAATACAACTCAAAGTAAATTTACATTTATTAGAAATCTAGTTATATGGCAAATGAGTCATGCAAAGTCTATAGTTGTGTTAACCTCTCCCCCCACCCCCCCCCCCACCCCTGACAACGTGTGTGTGTGTGTGTGTGTGTGTGTGTGTCTGTATAGGTGTCAGTCTTGCTTAAGTGGTAATATTCTCACTTCTAACTTCTGAGTCAGAAGGTCATGCGTTCAACCCCCACGACAGAAACCCAGCAGCACTGAAGGTAAGGTGAGGTCAGAGGCAAGTGATATTGCAGAAGTCTAAGTAGATTGTTTTGTGATAGATGTGGAACCTGGGCCAAATGGAATACCACGGTTGTATACTGTCCAGTTCAGCCTGCAGAAGAAATGGGTGGTGGTAGAGACTAGAAGCTGGAATTTTGGGTGGAATCTAATTAGGATGGCATCAGTTTTATCAATATTGCATTTACTAATGTTCTGGCTCATTCACCAATTTATCACCAGTTAACAGACCAGCAAGGATCCCATGGATGAGGACGAGCTTTAACCCAAGGATGCAGCAATAGTGACAGTCAGACAGTATAATCATAGTCATTGAGTGAAGACAGTTGCGGAAGGGTAAAGCTGCATGTGGTCAACATACATGTGAAAGTTGACCTATCACCCAAAGATGAAAAAAGCATTTTTTTCACCTTCCTGTTCTATAAAAAAAATCAGCTTTTTTTTTAGAATTAGAACACTACAGCGCAGTACAGGCCCTTCGGCCCTCGATGTTGCGCCGACCTGTGAAACCATCTGACCTACAGTTTCTGATAAGATCTATCAAGTTTAAATGGGGTATCTATACACTATTGATTTACAATGGGATCTATCTATGAGTAATTCAGCTGCTTTGGAATGTTTGCACAGTACAGAGGGGGAACCAGTGAGTATGGTGTATTTGGATTTTCAGAAGGCATTCAATAAGTTCCCACACAGGAGGTTCGTAAGCAGAATTAGAGCACATGGGATTGGGGGTAATATATTGGCATGGATTACGGATTGGTTAACGGATAGAAAACAGAGTAATAGGAATAAATGGGTCATTCTCATGTTGGCAGCCTGTGACTAGCGGACTACCGGAAGGATCAGTGCTTGAGCCCAGCTAGTCACAATCTATATCGATGATTTGGATGTGGGGACCAAATGTAATATTTCAAAGTTTGCTGATGACACAAAACTAGGTGGTGAGGAGGATGCAAAGAGGCTTCAAGGGGATTTAGACAGGTTAAGTGAGTAGGCAAGAACATGGCAGATGTAATATAATGTGGAAAAATGTTAAGTTATCCACTTTGGTAGGAAGAATAGAAATGGAGAGTGACCATAATTCCGTAAGTGGAACAGTGACCATAATTCCGTAAGTTTTAAGGTACTTGTGGATAAGGATAAGAGTAGTCCTCGGGTGAAGGTGCTAAATTGGGGGAAGGCAAATTATAACAATATTAGGCAGGAACTGAAGAATTTAGATTGGGGGCGGCTGTTTGAGGGTAAATCAACATCTGACATGTGGGAGTCTTTCAAACGTCAGTTGATTAGAATCCAGGACCAGCATGTTCCTGTGAGGAAGAAGGATAAGTTTGGCAAGTTTCGGGAACCTTGGATAACACGGGATATTGTGAGCCTAATCAAAAAGAGAAAGGAAGCATTCGTAATGGCTGGAAGTCTAGGGACAGACGAATCCTTTGAGGAATAGAAAGACAGTAGGAAGGAACTTAAGCAAGGAGTCAGGAGGGCTAAAAGCGGTCATGAAAAGTCATTGGCAAACAGGATTAAGGAAAATCCCAAGGCTTTTTCTACGTATATAAAGAGCAAGAGGGTAACTAGGGAAAGGGTTGGCCTACTCAAGGACAGAGAAGGGAATCTATGTGTGGAGCCAGAGGAAATGGGTGAGGTACTAAATGAGTACTTTGCATCAGTATTTACCAAAGAGAAGGACTTGGTGGATGATGAGCCTAGGGAAGGGAGTGTAGATAGTCTCAGTCATCTCATTATCAAAAAGGAGGAGGTGTTGGGTGTCTTGCAAAGCATTAAGGTAGATAAGTCCCCAGGACCTGATGGGATCTACCCCAGAATACTGATGGAGGCAAGGGAAGAAATTGCTGGGGCCTTGCCAGAAATCTTTGCATCCTCATTGGCTACAGGTGAGGTCCCAGAGGACTGGAGAATAGCCAATGTTGTTCCTTTGTTTAAGAAGGGTAGCAAGGATAATCCGGGAAATTATAGGCCGGTGAGCCTTACGTCAGTGGCAGGGAAACTGTTAGAGAGGATTCTTCGGGACAGGATTTACTCCCATTTGGAAACAAACTTATTAGCGAGAGACAGCATGGTTTTGTGAAGGGGAGGTCGTGTCTGACGAATTTGATTGAGTTTTTTGAGGAAGTGACAAAGATGATTGATGAAGGAAGGGCAGTGGATGTTGTCTATATGGACTTCAGTAAAGCCTTTGACAAGGTCCCTCATGGCAGACTGGTACAAAAGGTGAAGTCACATGGGATCGGAGGCGAGCAGGCAAGATGGATACAGAACTAGCTCAGTCATAGAAGACAGAGGGTAGCAGTGGAAGGGTGCTTTTCTGAATGGAGGGATGTGACTAGTGGTGTTCCGCAGGGATCAGTGCTGGGACCTTTGCTGTTTGTAGTATATATAAATGATTTGGAGGAAAATGTAGCTGGTCTGATCAGTAAGTTTGCGGACGACACAAAGGTTGGTGGAGTTGCGGATAGTGTTGAGGATTGTCAGAGGATACAGCAGGATATAGATCGGTTGGAGACTTGGGCGGGGAAATGGCAGATGGAGTTTAATCCGGACAAATGTGAGATAATGCATTTTGGAAGGTCTAATGTAGGTGGGAAGTATACAGGAAATGGCAGAACCCTTAGGAGTATTGACAGGCAGAGAGATCTGGGCATACAGGTCCACAGGTCACTGAAAGTGGCAACGCAGGTGGATAAGGTAGTCAAGAAGGCATGTGGCATGCTTGCCTTCATCGGTCGGGGCATAGAGTATAAAAATTTGCAAGTCATGCTGCAGCTGTACAGAACTTTAGTTAGGCCACACTTAAAATATTGCGTGCAATTCTGATCGCCACACGACCAGAAGGATGTGGAGGCTTTGGAGAGGGTACAGAAGAGGTTTACCAGGATGTTGCCTGGTCTGGAGGGCATTAGTTATGAAGAGAGGTTGGATAAACTCGGATTGTTTTCACTGGAACGACGGAGGTGGAGGGGCAACATGATAGAGGTTTACAAAGTTATGAGCGGCATGGACAGAGTGGATAGTCAGAAGCTTTTTCCCAGTGTGGAAGAGTCAGTTACTAGGGGACATAGGTTTAAGGTGAGAGGGGCAAAGTTTAGAGGAGATGTGCGAGGCAAGTTCTTTACACAGAGGGTGGTGAGTGCCTGGAACTTGCTGCCGGGGGAGGTTGTGGAAGCAGGTACAATAGCGACGTTTAAGAGGCATCTTGACAAATACATGAATAGGATGGGAATAGAGGGATACGGTCCCCGGAAGTGCAGAAGGTTTTAGTTTAGGCAGGCTTGGAGGGCTGAATGTCCTGTTCCTGTGCTGTACTGTTCTTTGTAAAGGACATTAGTGAACCAGATGGGTTTTTACAACAAAATTCAATGGTTTCATGGTGACTGTTCGACTCGCTTTTTAATTCTAGATTTATTAATTGAGTTCAAATTTCACCATTTGCCATGTTGGAATTTGAACCTACGTCCCCAGAGCACTAGTCTGGGCCTCTATGCCATATGTTTTACTAACCACTCTCTCAATATGTCCTGCCACCTTCAAAGATTGTTGCACATGCACTCCCAGACCCTTCTGTTCCTGCATACTCTTTAGAACTGTGCCATTAAGTATATATTACCTCACCCTATTCCTTCTGCCAAAATGCATCACCTCACACTTATCAGTATTAAATTTCATCTGCCATCTCTCTGCCCATTCTGCTGGCCTATCTATGTCCTGTTGCAGGCAGTTCATATCATCCTCACTACCACACCTCCAAGTTTGGTGTCATCGGCAAATTTTATTATTGTCTGTCTTCCAAGGTCCAAATCATTTATAAAAAGCAAAAAAAGCAATGGTCCCAGACTGACCCTTGGGGAACACCACTGCCTAACATCCTCCAGTTTTGTTTTATTATAATCTCTATCTCCCTTGTCATCCAGTGAGCCTTGTTTTTTGTTTCCACTGCCTTTCGCCCATGTTTGAATGTACTTAGCCTGTATCTGAAGCAGCAGCTCCTTAAAGATAACCCATTGTTGTGTTAGTTTTTTTATGTTTCCCTTTTACCCTGCTAGATCCCTTCTTATCACATTGAAATTAGCCCTCTTTCAATCTAGACATTCTACCTTCTATCGTTCTTTGCTTTTCTGCATTACGAATCTAAATCTTATGATATGATGGTCGCTCTTATCCAAGTGCTCCCCATGGACATGTGGTCCACTTGACCCACCTCAATTTCGAACACCAGATCCAGCACCGTCTCTAGTTGGACTGAGAACATGCTGGTCAAGAATGTTCCCTCGAACACATTTCAAAAATTCCTCCCCCCTCCTTACCCTTTAACATTATCCCAATCGATATTTGGGCAATTGAAGTCCCTTATTATCACCACTATTAGTATTTTTGTGATTTCCCTGCAGACTTGCTCCTCTTTTTTTTTTTCTGTGTCTCACAATTTGGAGGCCTATAGAGTACCCCCAGTAGCGTGATCATACCCATTTTGCTTCTCAACTCTAACCAAATGGATTCTGTCCTTGCCCCCTCAAGGACTTCCCCTCTTTCCAACACGATAATGTCTTCCCGAATCAGTACTGCCACCCTACTTCCCTTTCTTCCTTCTGTATCTTTTCTGATCACTTGGATAGTATGCTCTCTCCCTCACCATTTTTAAACCAGATTTCTGTTATTGCCACTACGTCATATTCCCATACTGCTATTTGTGCTTGTAGCTCACCAGTGTTATTAACCATACTTGTTGCATTTATATACATGTAATCCTGTCTTTGCATTCCGTGTCGTCCTTCTCAGTCCACTGCTATCTAATATAGAACTACTTCCTTCTCTCGTACTGTAAAAACACTCGCTCATTATGCACCTCTTTTCTACTTCTGTAAGCTGGTGCCCATCCCTCTGAAAATTCAGTTTAAACCCCCACCCACACTAATGAATCTCCCTAAGAGGACATTGATCTCGTTCCTGTTGAGGTACAACCCGTCCCTTTTGAATTGGGGCCTTCTGCCCCAGAACTGGTCCCAATGCCCCAAAACCTTGAGCCCTCCTTCCTGCACCATGCCTCAAGTCATGCATTGATCCTCTCTATCTTCCTATTTCTACTCTTGCTAGCACATGGCATTTGGAGTAATCCAGAGATTACTACCTTCGAGGTCCAAGTTTTTAACTTCCTCCCTAGCTCCTGAAAATATGACCTTTGTACCTCGATAGCTGCTCCCTCAATTTTGTTGGTACCAATGTGCACCACAACTTCTGGCTCACTCCTTTTCCCCTACAGAATATTCTGCATCCTCTCCATGATGTCCTTTACTCTGGCACTGGGGAGGCAACACACCGTGTAGGACTCGCGATAACAGTTACAAAAATGCCTGTTTGTTCCCCTGACAAATGCATTTCTACACTTTGCTGTTCCCTCTTGTACAGTCCCTTGCCCATTGGTGTCATGGTCTACACTGCACTCCTTCAGGGTATCGTCAGTCCCAGCAGTCTCCAAATCTGAGTTTGGAAGTGGCATATACTTCAAAGACTCCTGCACTTCCGGTCTCTTCCTACACAGATGCCGACTGGCCTACCTACTGTCCTGAACTCTCACTGCAGGAGGTGGCCACCTCCTGGAACTTATGATCCAGGAAACTCTCATCCTTCCTGATGCTCCACAGTGACTCCAGCTTCCCCGCAAGCTCGGATATCCTGAGCAACCCTGTGTGCCTTGGGTGGGAGTACAGCACATGCCTTGGGTGGGAGTTGTCTGGCCGTCAGAAGGCTGAGACAGATGCTTCTGCCCAGCCTGTCTCTCCTGGGGATGAGATGAGACCCCTGCCTGGGGAATGGGGTGATGATCCCATTAATAAAGACTGAGCACTTATTGCCAGGTCGGGTGTCCCGGGGGCTGACGCGAGTGAAGTCGATGAGATTGAACCTGCCCAGCCACATGCTGAAGTCCTCCAGGACTTGCTCAGCCCAGTGGAGGATCCAGATAAAAAGAGCCCACATCCTGGGTCACTGGGCGGTAGTGGGGGGGAGGGAAGGCCCCCCTCCCTCTGTCTCTAACTTTGACGCTGGGGTTGCTTTGGAGAGAGCTGATCGCAGTATCTCCGTAGAACCTGGTGCCTGGCCCAGAAGGCCTGGAGGAGCCCGAAGATGACCCCGCTGCCACAGATGCTGGGGGGAGATGGTGGCAGAGGTAGGGCCAGCTGGCATGGCTGAGCCGCCCGCTGCACCCTGTGTGATGGGGGTGTCAGTTATGAATGGTGATGACCTGGAGGAGGACGGTGACTTGGTGATTGGGTGGGTGGGGCCACTGGAGATGATTTGAAGTCTGTCACCTGTGAGACGTGGATGGCCTTGCGCCCCTCCTGAGTCCCCCTCATTCCCCTCCCACTCCCACACCCTTGAGGATCTCTGGAATTTTCAAACTGACTATTTGGGTCGCCGTGCCAAAGTCCAGCTGGCCCTTGACCGATGCTTGGAGGTGGCGCTGCTCGTTGGGTCCGGCTTCGCAACAGAGCGGACGGCGAACATGAGGAAGGACATGGACTGACTCAAGTGGGGCCTACTCAAGACGTTCCTCACTGGGCTGCTGAGGGAGTGGAGAGTCAGGAATGGTTGCACCAAACTCTTGCCAGGAAGAAAATCATAGCTAGCCATGGGGCGGCGCAGTGGTTAGCACCGTAGCCTCACAGCTCCAGGAACCCATGTTCGTTTCTGGGTACTGCCTGTGCGGAGTTTGCAAGTTCTCCCTGTGACCGTGTGGGTTTTCGCAGGGTGCTCCGGTTTCCTCCCACAGCCAAAGACTTGCAGGTGACAGGTAAATTGGCTTTGTAAATTGCCCCTCGTGTAGGTAGGTGCAGGGAATATGGGATTACTGTAGGGTTAGTATAAATGGGTGGTTGTTGGTCAGCACAGACTTGGTGGGCCGAAGGGCCTGTTTCAGTGCTGTATCTCGAAGTAAATAAATAAAACATCAACAGCAGCAGAGAGGCAAACCGTAGATTTCTCAATTTCCTGCTCCTTGAGGGAAAGTATTTAGTGTGCTTCCTGCAGGTAACCCACACTGTTCCAGGAGACAAAGCCACGCAGCTCGGAGGGGTCTGCATGAGCCACCTTTGCCTGAATTCGGGTTGGGTAGCTACCTTCTCGACCTACATTTTCAGCCGGAGATTGTGGGAAGCACGGAGCCTGTTCATGTGCTTGCTCCATCTTACCGTCTGGTGGAGGATGTGTCGCTTCATTTCGGGAACATGTTTGTATCCCAGGTTGAAGAAGTGTCGGCTCATCTTGGCTCCATTGAAGTTGGCGAGTGCATTATCCTCGGCAGCGATTTCAATTGTACCCAGAAGCGAGGGACCACTCCTGGACCCCGCACTGCCAGGCTGCGATGGAGAAGTTGAGACATCTGGTTGGGTCGTAAGGCTTGGTGGACATCTGGTGAAATCTCCATCCCGACTCCAGCACGTTCATCTTTGTGTTCTAATGAAAGGGCACAGATCTGAAATGTTAACTCTGCTTCTTTCTCCGCAAATGCTGCCGACCTGAGTATTTCCAGCACTTTGTTTTTATTTCAAATTTCAGACTTTCGCAGTATTTTGCTTTTATTCACCTTTGTGACGTCTGGAGGAGGAGTGTCCAGAATCGACCACCTTTACATTTCTCAGGTGTACACCTCCTGTGTCCTGGAGTCTTCTGTGTGGCTGGTGCCGCGTTTGCTCCAGTGCCTGGTGTGGACGGAGCTAGCCCCATTCTGCGTGTGGGTGGGATCTGCGTACTGGCATTTTAACAACCTGCTGTTGGAAGATGAAGGGTTTTGGGATTCGTTCTGTTGCCTCTGGTCTGACTGAAGAAGGAAGCAGGAGTCTTCTACTCCTTGAAGCTATGGTGGGATGCGGGTGAGGCTCATGTTTTTTTTTTATTTCCAAAATATACTTTATTCATAAACATCTGTAAAATTTACATTGCCAGACAGTTTCCAAACAGCACCAAAAGATACAAACATTGCAAGGGAGATCAGTTTCCTTCAATACTGTCATGAGTTTCTTCCCAACCCTTCCGTTTCACAATTGTCATGTCAATTACAGTTTTACATTTACAGCAATTGAGAATATTAACGATACAGTTCGAGGGGTTTCCCATGGATCCAGCCCCTCAGTCCAGCTTGGTGGGGGAACCTTACACTGTGGTCTTTCCCCATTGAGCCTTTGCTGCGGCTGCCCCAAGCTTTAGTGCGTCCCTCAGCACGTAGTCCTGGACCTTGGAATGTGCCAGTCTGCAACATTCGGTGGTGGACAACTCTTTGCGCTGGAAGACCAGCAAGTTTCGGGCAGACCAAAGGGCGTCTTTCACCGAATTGATAGTCCTCCAGCAGCAGTTGATGTTTGTCTCGGTGTGCGTCCCTGGGAACAGCCCGTAGAGCACAGACTCCTGTGTTACAGAGCTGCTTGGGATGAACCTTGACAAAAACCACTGCATCTCTTTCCACACCTGCTTTGCAAAGGCACATTCCAGGAGGAGGTGGGCGACCGTCTCTTCCCCACCACAGCCAACGCGGGGGCGCTGTGCGGAGGGGGCGAGACTTCGGGTGTGCATGAAGGATCTGACGGGGAGGGCCCTTCTCACCACCAGCCAAGCTACGTCTTGGTGCTTGTTTGAAAGTTCTGGTGATGAGGCGTTCCGCCAAATGACTTTGACGGTCTGCTCGGGGAACCATCCGACAGGATCCACCATTTCCTTTTCCCGTAGGGCCTTGAGGACATTCCGTGCAGACCACTGCCTGATGGACCGGTGGTCAAAGGTGTTTTTCCACAGAAACTGCTCCACGAAGGATAGGTGGTACGGCGCCGCCCAACTGCATGGTGCGTTCCGCGGCAATGTGACCAGGCCCATCCTTCGCAACACCGGGGACAGATAGAACCTCAGCACGTAGTGACACTTGGAGTTTGCGTACTGGGGATCTACACATAGCTTGATGCAGCCGCACACGAAGGTGGTCATCAGGATGAGGGCCACGTTGGGTACATTTTTCCCGCCCATGTCCAGAGATTTGAACATCGTGTCCCTCCGGACCCGGTCCATTTTAGATCCCCAGACGAAGCGGAAAATGGCTCGGGTGACTGCCACGGCGCAGGAGTGGGGTATGGGCCAGACCTGCGGCACGTAGAGCAACAACGTGAGCGCCTCGCACCTGATGACCAGGTTCTTCCCCACAATGGAGAGAGATCGCTGCCCCCACATGCCCAACTTTTGTCGTACCTTGGCGGGCGAGGCTCATGTCCACTTCTTCTGTTAGGTGTCAGCAAGGTGGTCGACCAGGGTGAAGATGTTGGAGCTGGAGGTACTTGACCTGGAGTCCTGTCTCGGTCAAGCTGTCAAAGACCAGGGCCTGCAGAAGTGTACGAAGAGAAGAAGGGCGCACTGAAGGACCTGCAACTTATTGGGTCCCAAGGTGTGTTCATGAGGTTGTAGATCTGGTTCCTTCAGGATGTGGTATCCCTTTCTTCTACTGGCTGGAGAAAGGCAGGGGTCCATAAGTCCTGGGCTGCTGGCTGTTGACGGATCCCTGGTCTCGGATCCGAAAGGCATTGGTACTCAGGCCCATGCCTGTTTTGCTGCTCTGTTCTCTCCGGATCTGTCCAGCGATGATGCTCACAGTGTTTTGTGGGAGGACCTGCCGAAGGTCAGCCAAGAGGATGCTGAGCGGCTCAATGCTCTGCTTAGTTCAGTGGAGCTTAAGTGGCAACTCCCCGGGGAGTCTACGAACTTAGTGAGTAGGCCATTCAGCCCATCGAGCCTGCTCCGCCATTCAATACGATCATGGCTGATCATCCACTTCAGTGCTATTTTCCCACACTATCCCCATATCCCTTTTATGTCTTTGGCATTTAGAAATCTGTCAATCTCTGTCAATGACTGAGCTTCCACAGCCCTCTGGGGTAGAGAATTTGAAAGATTCACAACCCTTTGAGTAAAGAAATTTCTTTTCATCTCTGTCCGAAGTGATTTCTCTGTTATTTTGAAATTGTGTCCTCTGGTTCTAGACTCCCAAACCAGGGGAAACATCTAACCTGCATCTACCCTGTCTGTCCCTTTAAGTATTTTGTAGGTTTCATTCTTTGAAACTCTAGAGAAGACCGGCCCAGTTTTCCCAATCTCTCTTCATAGGACTTTCTCGCCATCCCGGGAACAAGTCTGGTGAACCTTCGTTGCATTCCCTCTATGGCAATAATATCCTTCCGAAGGGAAGGGGATCAAAACTGCACACAGTACTCCAGGTGTGGTCTAACGAAGATTCTATACAATTGAAGCAAGACTTCACTACTGCTGTACTCAAATTCTCTTGTGATAAAGGCGAACATACCATTAGCCTTCGTATGTGCTTGCTGCATCTGCATGTTGGCTTTCAGTGATTTCTTAACAAGGACACTCGGGTCCCTTTGTACATCTACTCTTTCTAATCTCTTTCCATTTAAGAAATACTCTGCACATCTGTTCCTCTTACCAAAGTGGATAACCTCACATTTTTCTTGCCCTTCCTCACAACGTTCATTCCCACCTAGTTTTGTGTCAACTGCGAACTTGGTAATATTACATTTGGTCCCCACATCCAAATCATTGACATGTATTGTGAACAGCTGGGGCCCAAGCACTGATTCCTGCGGTACTCCACTAGTGACAGCCTGTCAATGCAAAAATGACCCGTTTATTCCTACTCTCTGCTTTCTGTCTGTTAACCAATCCTTAATCCATGCCAGTATATTACCTCCTATCCCATGTGCTTTAATTTTGCTAACCAACCTCCTGTGGGGGACTTTATCAAAAGCCTTCTGAAAATCCAAGTATACTATTAGAATTAGAATTAGAACATTACAGCGCAGTACAGGCCCTTCGGCCCTCGATGTTGCGCCGACCTGTGAAACCATCTGACCTACACTATTCCATTTTCATCCATATGTCTATCCAATGACCACTTAAATGCCCTTAAAGTTGGCGAGTCTACTACTGTTGCAGCCAGGGCGTTCCACGCCCCTACTACTCTCTGAGTAAAGAAACTACCTCTGACATCTGTCCTATATCTATCATCCCTCAACTTAAAGCTATGTCCCCTCGTGTTTGCCATCACCATCCGAGGAAAAAGACTCTCACTATCCACCCTATCTAACCCTCTGATTATCTTATATGTCTCTATTAAGTCACCTCTCCTCCTCCTTCTCTCCAACGAAAACAACCTCAAGTCCCTCAGCCTTTCCTCGTAGTGGTGTGGCTTTGTAAATCTGAGTTCTTTTTGCCTTCAGTCTGGTTCAGTAAATATACCGAGTCGGATGTGTAGGTAAAATCAATTACTTTATTTGCGCATTTAGCCGGCTGACTTACTCTAATGCAACGACGCTGACTCCACCCAGAGTCTGTCTGGTCCACTAGAGTAAGTGAAGTTTTTTGATACAGGTACTACTGTTTATACATTAAGATTCATGCTACACCTCCTTGTTTAACCAATCAGTGCGGTACAATTCGACTTCACCCACGTGGTGACATACAGTACATCTGTTACTGAGGTTACAATACACTCCATTCTCAATACATACTTGTTACTAATAAAATATTGTTTTGTACCAGCAAGGTAAAACAAAGCGGACAAGCAAGCTAATTAGCAAGAGCATAGGAATTATCAATAACCATTCTGGTCTCACTCCCTACATGGATCATGAGTTCTGTTTCTACCTTGTGACAAGTAATTGCGGCGCATCCTGCTATCTCTATTAGGTTTACATTCCTGAGTGTTTCGTGCAGTCTGCAGCTACAAGTAGTGGCAGCTCACTAAGGTAAGAGGGGCCTAGCACTCCTTATCACTCACACAGGGATGGACATCATTTGATTCACAGGAATCCATTTGTTCCAAACCACAGGGAGTCACACAATCAGGCCATAAAGAACAGATGTCCTTGCAATTACCAGTGTCGGCTAGTCTTTACAGTCTCACACGCTCTGCCTTTACTTTTAACTATTTCATTGTGGTTTCTGCCACTTAAAATCAAAGCTCAGCAAAGCTACTATTTCTAACTTGGCTATATTTCCCATTAAGCATAGTGCCATGCCTTTCTGCTCACTTCCACAGCTTTTGCTACCTTCCAATGTGCAGGAACCGTTCTGGGACATCCTGGTGGGCGACTATGCCTGCGTCCTGGGGGAAAGTCTGGCAACTGAGGGAATGCCCCTCTCTTGGCGCAGGGCCATCATTGCCCTGCTGCCCAAGAAGGGCGATCTCTGCTGGCTGAAGACCTGGCGCCTGGTGTCCCTTCTCAGCAAGGACCACAAGATCTTTGCCAGGACCATGTCTGCTTGCCTTGGCACTGTTCTGGCCCACATGATTCTATCCTGACCACTCTACACAGTCCTGGGCTGGACAATCCATGACGACATCCATCTGGTCTGGGACCTGATCCACCACTCCCAGAGGGCTGGTCTGTTGGTTGCCTTCCTTTCCCTGGATCACTAATAGTTGTTTGGGATGCGTCTTGTCACTCTGATCCATAGGAACATTGGAAGATAGGAACAGGAGTAGGCCATTCAGCCCCTCAAGCCTGTCTGCCATTCAATGAGATCACAGCTGATTCGCGGCTAACTCCATGTACCTGCCTTTGGCCCATATCCCTTTAATATCTTTGCTTAACAAAAATCTATCTATCTCCGATTTAAAATTAACAACTGTTCTGGCTTCAACTGCTGTTTGTGGGAGAGAGTTCCAAACCTCTACCACCGTTTGCGTGAAGAAGTGCTTCCTAACATCTCTCCTGAACAGTCTGGTCCTAATTTTTAGACTATGACCCCTAGTTTTAGAATCTTCAACCAGTGGAAATAGTTTATCTTTATCTAGCCTGTCTTTTCCTGTTAATATCTTGAAGACTTCAATCAGATCACCCCTTAACCTTCTAAATTCTAGCGAAAACAGGCCTAATTTGTGTAATCTCTCCTCGTAACTTAACCCCTGTAGTCCAGGTATCATTCTTGTAAACCTACGTTGCACTCCCTCCTTCCTAAGGTGTGGTGCCCAGAACTGCTCACAGTACTCCAAGTGGCGTCTAACCAGGGTTTTGTATAGCTGCAGCATAACCTCTGTGTCTTTATACTCCAATCCTCTAGAGAAAGGGTTGCATTCCATTAATCTTTTTGATTATTTTCTGCACTTGCTTGTGGCATTTTAAAGAGCAATGCACCTGAACCCCCAAATCTCTTAGGACATCCACTGTACTTAACCTCTTCCCATTTAGAAAGCACCCTGCTCTATCCTTTTTTGGTCCAAAATGGATAATCTCACACTTGCCCACATTGAAATCCACCTGCCAAAGTTTTGCCCACTCACCTAGTCTGTCAATATCTCTTTGCAATTTTATGCTATCATCTAGACTGTCTATCTACAATGCCGCCTAACTTTGTATCATCAGCAAATTTGGATATATGACTTACTATGCCATCATCCAAGTCGTTAATGAATAATGTCAATAATTGAGGCCCCAACACCGATCCCTGTGGGACACCACTCATCACATCCTGCCAATCGGAGTACTTACCCATTATCCTCACTCTCTGTTGCCTACCGCTCAGCAAACTTCCGAACCATGTCAATAATTTGCCCTCAACTCCATCGACTTCTACCTTAGTTAACAGTCTCTCATGTGGGACTTCATCAAATGCCTTCTGGAAGTCCATATAAATAACATCCGTTGATACTCCCCTGTCCACTACCTTAGTCACCGCTTCAAAAAATTCAATGAGATTTGTCAGGCATGACCTTCCGTCATGAATCCATGCTGGCTGTCTGTCCCGGATTAGCTGAAATTTTTCTAGGTGTTCAGTCACCCTATCCTTGATTATAGACTCCAGCAACTTGCCCACCACAGATGTCAGGCTAACTGGTCTGTAATTTCCTTGGTTCCCCCTTTCATCCTTCTTAAAAAGTGGAGTGACATGTGCAACTTTCCAATCCAGAGGGACCACTCCTGAATCTAGGGAACTCTGAAAGACTATAGTTAGGGCATCTACAATGTGTTCCCCTACTTCCTTTAACACCCTCGGATGGAAACTGTCAGGTCCTGGGGTTTTCTCACTCTTTAGTTCCTTTAATTTCCTGTTACTGATGTTTTAGTTTGGTTAATTGTATTAAGTCCCTGTCCCCTATCGGCTATTAATTTTCTCGCGACTTCCGGCAAGTTGTCCTCCTTTTCAACAGTAAATACTGAGGTAAAGTAATTGTTCAACATGTCTGCCATTTCCCCATTTTCAGCTTTTAGTGGGCCTACATTGCTTTTGACCATCCGCTTTTCCTTTATGTAAATAAAATTTCTTCTTATTGATTTTGATGTCCCTTGCAAGTTTCCTTTCTTAATCTCTTTCAGTGGCTCTTCTCAGCTGCTTTGTGACCCTTTGCTGGTCTTTGTATTGATCCCATTCAGCCGGATCTGTGTTGCGTTTTGCATTTTTGTAAGCCCTTTTTGTTTTATGCCATCCCTAATCTCTTTAGTTGTCCATGGCTGTTATTTCTGTGAAGTGGAGCTTTTTCCTCTCTGGTATATACTCGCTCTGTATTTTGTTAAATGTTTCTTTAAATATTCTCCACTGTTCTTCAGTCGTTTGACCCATTAACAGATCTACCCAGTTTACCGTGGACAGTCTCTGTCTCATCTCTGTAAAGTCAGTCTTACCCAAGTCGAAAGTTCCAGTCGCTGATTTGTGCTTTTCACTTTCGGACGCTACCTTGAATTTGATCATGTTATGATCACTATTTGATAAATGTTCACGCACAGTAGGCTACTAATTAAATTTGGCTCATTATTCATAACTAAATCTAATATTGCCTGTCCCCTTGTTATATCTAGGACATATTGCCGTAGGAAACTATCCCGGACACATTCCAGAAATTCACTACCTTTCTGACAGATTGGAAGAGGCAGACTAGCACCTATGTGTGAGTGAAAATCCCCCATTAATGCTACTCTGCCTTTCTTAAATACTTGTCTAATTTGTGCAGTTATACAATCTAACACCTCAGAACTGCGACCAGGGGGTCTATACACAACACCTATTACAGTTTGAGTTCCTTTTCTGTTCCTCAAATCCACCCATAAGGTCTCCACTGGATGCTTTCCCCTCATTATATCCTCCCTCACCAATGAGGTGATATTATTTCTAATCAGTAAGGCTACTCCACACATCTGCCATTTTCCCTGTCCCTCCCTGTAAACTTTATAACCAGGTATATTTAGTTCCCAGTCCCGACCATCCTGCAGCCACGTCTCGGCAATGGCCACCACATCATAATCTTCCATTTGAATTTGCACCTGTAGCTCATCTAGTTTATTCCTTACACTCTGTGCATTTGTATAAAGAACTCTTATTTGGGCTTTCCAACTTCTGTATGTTGCAGCGGTGTGTCCGATTAAGGTTAACAGGTCTTTGATGGTGCTACTTCACTTTGGGAGAGATGTGTGTCATCAGTTCCCAGTGTGCTTTTATAAATTTTACTTCAACATGCAAATCAAAACCAACATAAATCAAACATGAATGAACAGTTAAATCACAGTTGACATATATATCTTAATGATACGTTAATTATCAAATGCAACAAAGATAATGCTCAATTTTTCTGGATACTGCTCTCAGCAAATGTAGCACCAGTTACAACCACCAAGTCCTTAATGTCTTTGAACTTCTCAAGTAGATCTCCAAATCCTGTTTTCTCAAATGCAAATGCCGATTTCCATTCAATGGCAGTTGCCCTACAATCCTAACTCCATTGATAGTGTCTCCATGCACCCTTCCGGAAATTGCATGGTTTCCCACAACAGTTCTGATAGCATAGCTCCACCAGTGTTGCCTGACGTAACTATTTAAGTCACCAAAAACAGCTCTAGCAACTCGTATCCGAGGACCTACTTCCAGAATTAGTCTTTGTTTTTAAAATCAACAGCTCCCAGCTTGTCTATTTAAAACAGCAGCTGGCTGTTTGAACTTCCATCCAGTGCAGAGTTCTTCTAAACAGAAACCTGAGTTCCGGTCGCATACCTCTGATCGTGTTTCAAACTGGTTAGGACCAGACTTGTTTTCCTAGAACTCCAGCTTTCAGTTTCATTTTGAGTGAATGGCTGTCTTCGAAAAAAGCACAAGCTTTGACTCCAAAGTTATAGCACCTAACAGTCCCTTCAACAGGTCAGCTGTATGGACTGCACCCTGCATCCTAAGATTCCATCGTGCTGGTGACCTGTGGAGGATGCGTGAGTGTCAGTCAGCGTCCTCTGCCAGATTCAACTGGGAGAAATGTTCTGGACACCTGGCGGGCAGTTGCGGCTGGACTCCCTGCTGGAGGAGCACAGGCCTTTTGCTTGCGACACCACCTACCTCCTCTACCAGGGAATCCATTTTAGCCCTGCCAAGGAAGACTGGCTGATGAACTGGCAAGAGCTAGAGGCCAAGATCAGCATTCCCCTTGGGTGCTTGATAGGACTACTCCGAGTGCTGTCCTACAGTTGGTTACACAACAACTGGTGGCTGTGATGCTGTGGTGCCGATTGGTCAGTTTGTTCCCTCCCCCTGAGTTTGTCACCAACATACAGAAGAAACTAGTTGATTTTCTTCTGGGACAAAAAGCAGCACTGGCTGTCTGCCCCGGTGCTGAGTCTCCTGCTTAGCAAGGGCAGTCAGGCGCTGGTGTGTTTTTGCACCCAGGTGACAACTTTCCATCTTCAGACCCCGCAGAGAAAACTGTAAGTCGAGCTTCCTCCCAGATTGTGTGTCCTGGCGACATTATTTCTTCTGCCAGTTGCATGGCCTCAACTACTACACGCAGATCCTGTTTATAAACCTGGGAGGTCTCCGTTATTAGGGTCAGGAACATGGTTGCCTCCAGCCGGAGTCCTTCCCCATCAGGAGTGGCTGCGATCGTCCAGGAGCCAGTGCTCGGGAATCTGCACCTCCAGCAGTATGAGTTCACATGGCTGGCGGAGGAGAGGGTGTGGCTGCCAAGTTGACCAGAGTCAGGGATGTTGTGGATGGTGGAGGAACGGGCTGGATGTTGCTGGAAGAGCTGGCATGACATGCGTCCTTGTGTACCATCCAGCTCGCGCCAAAGCCATTGAGAATGTTTTAAAAATGTAGAGTACTCAGCCCTGACTGCACTCATGGTATCAAGATGGCTCAGGCGTGTGGAGCACTCCTGTCTGAGCTGACCCTTGTTGAGCCAGGCCCAAAATCTCCCTTGGGGACTTTGGCCCCACAACCTAAGCTGTCTCTCAGAAATCCCCTCTGTGCCATTCCACTCTAATCAGATGGGTTTCCTGTACAGGCTGCCCAAACACGCCATGGCACACTGTCCTGCTATCCAGAGGAGGAGGCAGCCCCTTGTGGGAGGAACTCTGTGTGGCAGTCTTCCCTTTGTCCATTGGGAATTTGTTGTGGAAGGTGTTGCAGGCAGTCGTCCTGTGCAATAAGGTGTTAAGTTAATTCAGAGATCCCAGGGCCGCCAGTAATGTTTGAGGGGGCTTGACTATTTTGAGGGGGCTGCTCCTTAAGTTCTGGCTGCACTTCAGTCTCACGTTCCTGATCGTCGATCACCTGGTGTGGTCTGGGCCTGGCCAAGGGAGCCATCAACTGGTCCAGGCAGTTCAACCAGTCTGTGTGCCCCTCTTCTGCAGCTGCATCCCCTGCCTGCGTGTCCCTGGAGAGGGAACACTCCTGGGAATGTCACTTTTTAGCTTGATTAGCTAAGTTGCCTTGAAAAAAATTTGGTGTTTTTTGTTGCAATATATTAGTGGTGCCTCTTTCAGAAAGGGCACTTAGTACCTCCTTATTAACAACCTACTGTTTGCTCCAAATGAGGTCAAAATAAACACTGACTAAAACTGTAGTTGTTCGGTAAGGAGGAATACACTTGTAATGTGAAAGTGTGTCAAGATTGGCTCCAGTTCTAATCTTATCTTATACCAACTGGCTTTCTGGAATAGAACATGAAGCAGCTATTGTTTCAGCGATACTGATGCCATTTTGGTCCCAAATCACTGTACAATGCACAGTTATGAAGTGGTCCATGCCCATCAGGTATGTGTGATCAGTAGTGTGGGCGTTAGGAGCATGTGCCAGAAGTATGCAGAGCAAGCAGATTTGTGATGTTAGCCAGCTTGTAATGCTAGCACTGCCGTTTTCAAACTTGCTACTCCAACTAATGTTCCCTCTTAGAAACATAGAAAATAGGAGCAGGAGTAGGACACTTGGGCCTCAAACCTGCTCTGCCATTCATTATGATCATGGCTGATCATTCAACTCAGTAACCTGTTCCTGCTTTCCCCCATATTCTTTGATCCCTTTCACCCCAAGAGCTTATCTAATTCCTTCTTGAAAACATACAATGTTTTAGCCTCAACTGCTTTCTGTGGTAACGAATTCCACAGGCTCACCACTCTCTGGGTGAAGTAATTTCTCCTCATATCTGTCCTGAAAGGTTCACCCCGTATCCTTAGACTATGACCCCTGGTTCTGGACTCCCCCACCATCAGGAACATCCTTCCTGCATCTACCCTGTCAAGTCCTGTTAGAATTTTATAGGTTTTTATGAGATCCCCCCTCACTCTTCTCAACTCCAGGGAATATAATCCTAACCAACTTAATCTCTCCTCATACGTCAGTCCCACATCCCAATAATCAGTCTGGTAAACCTTCGCTGCACTCTCGAAAGCAAGAATATCTTTCCTCAGATAAGGAGATCAAAACTGCACACAATATTCCAGGTGTGGCCTCACCAAGGCCCTGTATCATTGCAGCAAGACATCCCTGCTCCTGTACTCGAATCCTCTCTCTATGAAGGCCAACATACCATTTGCCTTTTTTACTGCCTGTTGCACCTGCATGCTTACCCTCAGTGACTGGTGTATGAGAACACCCAGGTCTCACTGCATATTCCCCTCTGTTTATACCGTTCAGATAATTTGCCCTCCTGTTTTTGCTACCAAAGTGGATAACCTCACATTTATCCACATTATACTGCATCTGCCATGCATTAGCCCACTCACTCAACTTCTCCAAATCACCCTGAAGCCTCTCTGCATCCTCTTCACAACTCACCCTCCCACCCAGTTTTGTGTCATCTGCAAATTTGGAGATATTACATTTAGTTCCCTCATCTAAATCATGACTGTATATTGTGAATTGCTGGGGTCCTAGCACCGATCCCTGCGGTACCCCACGAGTCACTGCCTGCCATTCGGAAAAAGACCTATTTATCCCTACTCTGTTTCCTGTCCGCCAACCAACCAATTCTCTATCCATTGCAATACACTACCCCCAATCCCATGCGCTTTAATTTTACACGATTATCTCTTTTGTGGGACTTTGTCGAAAGCCTTCTGAAAGTCCAAATAAACCACATCCACTGGCTCGCCCTCATCAACTCTACTAGTTACATCCTTGAAAAATTCTAGATTTGTCGAGTGTGATTTCCCTTTCGTAAATCCATGCTGACTATCTGATGCTACCACTGTTCTAAGTGCTCTGCTATAAAATCTTTTATGGATTCTAGAACTTTCCCCACTACTGATGTCAGGCTGACTGGTCTATAATTCCCGGCTTTCTCTCTACCTCCCTTTTTAAATAGTGGGGTTACATTAGCTACCCTCCAATCTGTAGGAACTGTTCCAGAGTCTATAGTATCTTGGAAGATGACTACCAATGCATCCACTATTTCTAGGGCCACTCTGGGATGCATACCATCAGGCCCTGGGGATTTATCGGCCTTCAATCTCATCAATTTCCCCAACACTATTTCTCGAATACTGATTTATTTCAGTTCCTCTCTCTCACTAAGCCCTGTGTTACCCAACATTTCTGGTATGATATTTGTGTCTTCCTTTGTGAAGACTGAACCAAAGTATGCATTTAGTTGGTCAGCCATTTCTTTATTCCCCATAATAAATTCCCCTGTTTCTGACTGCAAGGGACCTACATTTGTTTTCACCAATCTTTTTTTTTCTTCACATAACTGTAGAAGCTTTTACAGTCAGTTTTTATGTTCCCCGCAAGTTTGCTCTCATACTCTATTTTCCCCTTTTTAATCAATTCCTTTGTCCTCCTTTGCTGAATTCTAAACTGCTCCCAATCCTCAGGTCTGTCGTTTTTTTTCTGGCAAATTTATATGCCTCTTCCTTGGATCTAATGCTATCTCGAATTTCCCTTGTAAGCCATGGTTTGGCTGCCTTTCCAGTTTTACTTTTGCGCCAGACAGGGATAAACAATTATTGCAGTTTATCCATGCGCTTTTTAAATGTTTGCCATTGCCTATCCACCGTCATCCCTTTAAGTAACATTTCCCAATCCATCATAGCCAACTCGCACATCATACCTTCGTAGTTTCCTTTACTAAGATTCAGGACCCTTGTCTCAGAATCAACGACACGCCACTCTCCATCTTGATGAAGAATTCTATCATATTATGGTCGCTTGTCCCCAAGGGGTCTCTCACCACTAGATAGTCAATTATTCCCCTCTCATGACACAATACCCAGTCTAGGATGGCCTGTTCTCTAGTTTGCTCCTCAACGTATTGGTCCAGAAAACCATCCCATTATTCTTCTTCTTTGGCCTCCTTGTCTCGAGAGACAATGGTAAGCGCCTGGAGGTGGTCAGTGGTTTGTGCAGCAGCGCCTGGAGTGGCTATAAAGGCCAATTCTAGAGTGACCGACTCTTCCACAGGTGCTGCAGATAAAATTGGTTGTCGGGGCTGTTACACAGTTGGTTCTCTCCTTGCGCTTCTGTCTTTTTTCCTGCCAACTGCTAAGTCTTTTCGACTCGCCACGCTTTAGCCCCGCCTTTATGGTTGCCCGCCAGCTCTGGCGATCGCTGGCAACTGACTCCCACGACTTGTGATCAATGTCACAGGACTTCATGTCGCGTTTGCAGACGTCCTTAAAGCGGAGCCATGGACGGCTGGTGGATCTGGTACCAGTGACGAGCTCGCAGTACAGTGTGTTCTTGGGGATCCTGCCATCTTCCATGTGGCTCACATGGCCAAGCCATCTCCGGCGCCGCTGGCTTAGTAGGGTGTATATGCTGGGGATGTTGGCCTCGAGGACTTCTGTGTTGGAGATACGGTCCTGCCACCTGATGCCAAGGATTCTCCGGAGGCAGAGAAGATGGAATGAATTGAGACGTCGCTCTTGGCTGACGTACGTTGTCCAGGCCTCGCTGCCATAGAGCAAGGTACTGAGGACACAGGCTTGATACATTTGGACTTTTGTGTTCTGTGTCAGTGCGCCATTTTTCCACACTTTCTTGGCCAGTTTGGTCATAGCAGAGGAAGCCTTTCCCATGCGCTTGTTTAATTTTGCATCGAGAGACAGGTTACTTGTGATAGTTGAGCCTAGGTAGGTGAACTCTTGAACCACTTCGAGAGTGTGGTCGCCGATATTGATAGATGGGGCATTTCTGACGTCCTGTCACATGATAGTTTTCTTGAGGCTGATGGTTAGGCCAAATTCACTGCAGGCAGCTGCAAACCTGTTGATGAGTCTCTGCAGACACTCTTCAGTGTGAGATGTTAATGCAGTATCGTCAGCAAAGAGGAGTTCCCTGATGAGGACTTTCCGCACTTTGGACTTCGCTCTTAGACGGGCAAGGTTGAACAACCTGCCACCTGATCTTGTGTGGAGGAAAATTCCTTCTTCTGAGGACTTAAATGCATGTGAGAGCAGCAAGGAGAAGAAGATCCCAAACAGTGTAGGTGCAAGAACACAGCCCTGTTTCACACCGCTCAGGATTGGAAATGGGTCTGATGAGGTGCCGCTATGCTGAATTGTGCCTTTCATATTGTCATGGAATGAGGTGATGATACTTAGTAGCTTTGGTGGGCATCCAATCTTTTCTAGTAGTCTGAAGAGACCACTTCTGCTGACGAGGTCAAAGGCTTTGGTGAGATCAATGAAAGCAACATAGAGGGGCATCTGTTCACGGCACTTCTCCTGTCGCTGGCGAAGGGAGAACAGCATGTCAATGGTGGATCTCTCTGCTCGAACGCCACACTGTGCCTCAGGATAGACCCGCTCAGCCAGCTTCTGGAGTCTGTTTAAAGCAACACGAGCAAAGACTTTCCCCACAATGCTGAGCAGAGAGATTCCACGGTAGTTGTTGCAGTCACCGCGGTCACCCTTGTTCTTATCGAGAGTGATGATATTGGCATCGCGCATGTCCTGTGGTACTGCTCCCTCATCCCAGCACAGGCAAAGCAGTTCATGCAGAGCTGAAAGTATAGCAGGTTTGGCACTCTTGATGATTTCAGGGATAATGCTGTCCTTACCAGGGGCTTTTCCGCTGGCTAGAGAATCAGTGGCATCACTGAGTTCCGATTTTGTTGGCTGTCCGTCCAGCTCATCCATGACTGGCAGAGACAGGGTTGCATTGAGGGCGGTCTCAGTGACAACATTTTCCCTGGAGTATAGTTCTAGGTAGTGCTCCAACCAGCGGTCCATTTGCTTGCGTTGGTCAGTGATTGTTTCCCCTGATTTAGATTTGAGGGGGGCAATCTTCTTGATGGTTGGCCCAAAAGCTCTCTTAATGCCATCATACATTTCTCTGATATTTCCTGTGTCTGAGGCCAGCTGAATATGACTGCAAATGTGTTGCCAGTAGTCATTTGCGCAGCGCCTGGCTGTTCTTTGTGCAGTGCTTCTGGCTGCTTTAAGTGCTACGGATGTTAACTCGCTGGGGGCTTTCTTGTAGTTCAGCAGTGCAATGCGCTTAGCGACAATGACAGGTTCCAGCTCTTCAATGTGAGATTGAAACCAGTCTGCATTCCGCTTCACACAATTTCCATAGGTGGTCATTGCTGAGTCATAGATGGCGTCTCTGATGTGGGCCCACTTGGTCTCTGCATCACCTGCAGGAGGGCTTTTTCAAGTGAATTTAGAAACTTGCGTGACAGCTGTGGACGAGAAATTCTGCTAGTGTTGATGCGCGGGCAGCCCTTCTGCTTGGAGTGATGCAGCTTCTTTGGTTTGAGGCTAACCTTGCTGCACACCAGGGAGTGGTCGGTGTCACAGTCCGCACTGTGGAAGCTGCGTGTGATCCCATTATACACTTCAAGAATTCCTCCTCTACGGTATTGTGACTAATTTGATTTGCCCTGTATCTCTAAATAAACAAATATGCAGATTAAAGTCACCCATAATTACAGATGTTGCTTGATCGCGTGCATCTCTAATTTCCTGTTTAATGCCATTCCCAACATCACCGCTCCAGTTTGGGGGTCTATATACAACCCCACACTAACGTTTTTTGCCCCTTAGTGTTTTTCAGCTCTACCCATACAGATTCCACATCAGAGCTAATATCTTTCCTCTTACACATGGCCAGCTGGAATGACCTGACCCCTCCACCCCCCCGCCATCCACCACCAGTGCTGTTTAAAGGCATCATCAAGCACTCTGGATAATAAAAGCAAAATACTGCGAATGCTGGCAACCTGAAATAAAAACAAGAAATGCTGGAAATACTCAGGTCTGGCAGCATCTGTGGAGAGAGAAGCAGAGTTAACGTTTCAGGTCAGTGACCCTTCAGGATAATTGCTGATTAATTTCTGCTGGCACTGACTGAGTTTGTAGAAGTGCTTCGTAATTTGTAGAGTTGTTTAAAGTTGGCAAAGTTGACAGGGAGTGGTACTGCAGGTGGAGAAGGCATTGATTTTGACTTCACGGGTTCTCGTCCAACCACTTGCTCCCAGTCAAGGGTTCTACAGTAACCAATCTCTTAGCCTGCAGCATGAGAGAGATGGAGCTGAAGCAGCATAGAAGAGGGCAAACTGCTCACAGAGGGAGGAGAAGGAGGGCTTTGAGCAGGAGGCTGTACCCACCCAGGATCTTCCAGGAGGACTTCTCTGACCTCTATCCAAACCAGCAGCAGTGTGTCTATCGATTCAGTTTTAGAAAGGAAGTGTTCACTGAAATCTGCTTCCTTTTGAAGGCAAACTGGCAACCTCAAAGCAAGGATGGTGCTGCCAGTAGCTGTGAATTTGACCATGGCCCTGAATTTCTTTGCGTCAGGATCATTCCAGGCTGGAGGAGGAGACATATTAATATCTTCCAGTTCACTGGCATTAAGGAGGTGACTGGTGCTCTTGATGCCAGGAGAGGGGAGATCATTGCCTTCTTTCCGACCAGAGAGAAGCAGACGGAGTGTGCATGTGGCTTTGTCAGGAAAGCAGGCCATCAACTGCATGCATGTGGCTTTGCAGGTGTTGCATCTAAATGTTGAGATGTATCAGAGTTTCACTCTCCAAATGCTTAGTTGGTACAGGACAATGTTCAGCAAAGCATGCAGGCGTGGGCCCGCTATCCTGGCACCAATCATGATGTACTTATTCTGTGCCAGCCTGCTATTCTTTCCGTATTGAGCCACCACACCAAACCAGAGTATGGCTGCTGGGCGACCAGGGCTATCTGATAAAAGGTCATTGACTTGAAAAGTTAACTCTCTCTCCACAGATGTTGCCAGTCCTGCTGAGTATTTCCAGAAATTTATTTTCTTATTTCATATATTCCGAATCTGCAGTATTTTGCTTTTCTATCTGTTGACCACCATGCTCTGTGCAATCTAACCATATGTGGCCAGCATGTGTATAGTGAGAGCCATGCTGCCACAGGAAAGCATGAACCACTCTGGAGGAGCCCTGCAGTACTCGCCAGAGTGTGTGTCCTGATTTATCGTGGTCTGTTGTGTTCTGCATTAACAGACCATCATGAGGTACAGCCCATGCCTCCTGGGACACATCGAGCAGCTGAGGAGTGGGCGAAGGAAGAGAAGCAGGAGGCAGGGAGGAGGCAATAACACATCCCCTTTCCTGCCAGGCTGTCTGATCACCTCGTTCGACTACATCTCCACTGAGCACAACCTAAAATCCCATACTGCTACAGTCTTAATCTTCCCTCTGATTGACCATCACAGTATTCTCCTGACCACAATGCTGAAATAAAAGCCATCACAAAACAACCATTCCAAACCCACTTTATCCAACAAACCGTCCAATATTCTGTATATAAGTCAACTAATCACCCTTGTGCAATCCTTTAGTGCCTGCCTTGTGAGTGCCTTTGCCTGGCCTAGTGCTGCTGTGCAGTGCTACCCCAGTGGCTGCAGCACCTCTGGGTCTAGAAGGCCTGCACTAACTCGCCATGGGTGGCAGTAGTCTGGGCTGACTGGCAGGCAACAGCAAGGGTACTAGTACAGTGGCAGTGATAGGAGGATAAATGCTGTGCCTTGGCTAATAAATGCTAAGGGCAGCATTTCAGCAAACCTAGTAATCTGCTGGAGGATACATTACTGGACTACTGTGAGACCCTGGAAACCCCTTGAGCACTGGTATCTGCACCCATGATGGCAGCAAGTTGTGCTTGTGTAGCAACAAGCTGAGATTTTATAACCTCAGTCTGAGCTTCATTGCAGCATTCAGACATTGGGTGGTTTCTGCTTGTGCTGCAATGGAAGCTGTATCATTGACCATTAGACACTGCGTCATGGTTGGGTTTCCAAGTGCTGTCATGAAGTTAGCCACCACTTCCATAATGGAAAGAACGGGCTCCAACCACTATGCAAAGCCCTTTGCCAAATTCTTCCATTCCTCCTTCAAAGCTGTTACCAAAATTGAGGCTCATTGAGTAGGAGGGTCAATGTCAGCTTGGGTAAAAAATTGGCTTCAGGACAGAAAACAATGGGTTGTTTGTAAATGGTTGTCTTTCAGACTGCAGGATGGTAGATAGAGCCAGAGTTATACAGCACAGAAATAGGCCCTTCGGCCCATCACGCCTGCGCCGGCCATCAAACACCCATCCAATCTAATCCCATTTTCCTGCACTTGGCCCGTAGCCTTGTATGCTATGGCGTTTTCAAGTTCTCATCTAAATACTTCATTAAATGTTGTGAGGGTTCCTGCCTCTAACACCCCTTTAGGCAGTGTGTTCCAGATTCCAGCCACCCTCGGTGAATTTTTTTTTTCTCAAATCCCCTCTAAACCTCTAAATCACGTCTGCAACCACGGAAACACCGATCTGTTCCTCTAACCATAGAATCCCCAACCACAGTGGCGCAGTGGTTAGCATCACAGCTTCACAGCTCCAGCGACCCGGGTTCAGTTCTGGGTACTGCCTGTGCGGAGTTTGCAAGTTCTCCCTGTGACCTGTGTGGGTTTCCTCTGGGTGCTCCAGTTTCCTCCCACATGCCAAAGACTTGCAGGTTGATAGGTAAATTGGCCATTATAAATTGTCCCTAGTGTAGGTAGGTGATAGCAGAATTGAGGGAAGGTGGGGATGCGAGAGGGAAATGGGATTCATGTAGGATTAGTAAAAATGGGTGGTTGATGGTCGGCACAGACTCGGCGGGCTGAAGGGCCTGTTTCAGTGCTGTATCTCTCTATGACTCTATGACTATTGCCCTCTTGTCCCTTTTTCTCCATCACAGCACAGCTGAGTCAACCATGACATTCCGGTCATGACTCTCAGTGCATTCTCCAGAGGAACCCTCATTCCCATCGGTACTCCGAACTGAATACTGGTTAGAAAGTGGGATGTCCTCTGGGGACTCCTGCGCTACCTGCCCTAACCTCTTTGTCCATCTGGCAGCCATCCAGTCACCCCCTGACTGTGCTTGTCTCGGCACCGGGTTGACCACCTCCTGAAATATGCCATCCACATAGTCTTCCACCTCGCGATGTGCCACAGTGACTCCAGCCGCCGTTTGAGCTCCGAAATTCAAAGCTCAGGCTTTTGCAACCGGAGACACTTTCTGTAGACATGTTCGCCAAGGTCACATGGCACGTCCACGACTTCCGACATTGCACAGGAGGTACATTCCGCCTGGCCAAGCTGCCTTGACATTACTAAACTTTATAATGAAATTTTGCTAGTGTAATAACTTACCAGCGATTTGCAGTCAGTTCTTTCCCCTGTACCTTTGAGGCTGAGAAGGCAGAAAAGAAAGAGACCGAAGAGCACCTACCTCCCACCCCTGCCCCCAGCCAGCCAGAATACCCACACTCGACTTACAGCCTCACTCTGTGCAAACAGCACAAGTACAGTTAGTAATTACTAATAATTTACAGGTAACTATCCTAGGGCTTTATTTTAAAAGGAACTTTTTTTTAAAACTCTGGTTTATCTCTGCTATCCACAGGCAATAACAGCTACCACCCACCGGCCAATCAGCCCACAGTTATGTCACTATTAGTTTTTTTTCCAGTTATCAAAACAGAGCACGCGCTGACAGACAGAGAGCCTGCCGCTGCCCCTGACATCAGGTTAGTGAAGGGCCTCAAGCCCCACTCTTATTTAACAGCTCCCCTCCAGTCCTGGTTTCTTCCAGGTCCACCGCTGCCTGCCGCTGCCCCAGACTATATAAATAACTTGGATATTGGAATACAGAGTAAATGTTCAAAATTTAGCAATGATACCAAACTTGGAGGTGTGGCAAGTGAGGGTGATACCAATTGACTGCAACATGACATATATAGGCTAGCAGAATGGACAGAGAAGTGGCAGGTGGAATTTCATACATTTAAGTGTGAGATGATATATTTTTGCAGAAAGGACAGGGAGAGGTAAACTAGACTTAATGGCACAGTCCTAGAGTGTGCGGGGTCAGAGGGAGGGTTCATGTGCATAGCTCTGTGAAGATGCCGAGACACATTGAGAGAGTAGTTGGGCTTCATAAATAAACTATTGAGTACAACTAGGGAAGTTATGCTGAACCTTTATAAAGCTCTGGTTTGGCCACAGCTAGTGTATTGCGTCCAGTTCTGGTCACTATACTTTAGGAAGGATGAGAGGGTGCAGAGGAGATTTACCAGAATGGTTCCAGGGATGAGTGATTTTAGCTAAATGTTGAGTTGGGGTTGTTCTCCTTGGAGCAAAGGAGATTGAGGAGAGATTTAACGGGGCAGATTATGACAGGTTTAGATAAGACAAACAAAGAGAAGCTGTTCCCATTAGCTGATGGTGCAAGGACCAGGGAATGCAGATTTTGGGCAAGAGATGCAGGGGGATGTGAGGAAGAACACAGTGGCACAGTGGCGCAGTGGTTAGCACCGCAGCCTCACAGCTCCAGCGACCCGGGTTCAAATCTGGGTACTGCCTGTGTGGAGTTTGCAAGTTCTCCCTGTGTCTGCGTGGGTTTCCTCCGGGTGCTCCGGTTTCCTCCCACATGCCAAAGACTTGCAGGGTGATAGGTTAATTGGCCATTATAAATTGCCCCTAGTATAGGTAGGTGGTAGGGAAATATAGGGACAGGTGGGGATGTGGTAGGAATATGGAATTAGGGTAGGATTAGTATAAGCGGGTGGTTGATGGTCGGCACAGACTTGGTGGGCCGAAGGGCCTGTTTCAGTGCTGTATCTCTAAACTAAACTAAACTAAACAGTGGGTGGCAATGATCTGGAATTTGCTGCCTATGAGGGTGGTGGAAGCGGAGACAAGAAATGATTTCAAAAGGAAATTGGATAGGCACTTGAGGGCTTTGGGGATAGAACCATAGAAAAATTATGGCACAGAAGGAGGCCGTTCAGCCCATTGTGTCCATGCCAGCCGGAAAAAAAAACTAACTGCCCAATCTAATCCCACCTTCCAGCACCTGGTCCATAGCCTTGCCGGTTACAGCACTTGAGGTGCATCTCCAGGTACCTTTTAAAAAGAATTGAGGGTTTCTGCCTCCACCACCGTTCATGTCAGTGAATTCCAGACACCCACCAACCTCTGGGTGAAAAAGTTTTTCCTCATGTCCCCTCTAATTCTTCTACCAGCCACCTTAAATCTGTGCCCCCTGCTAATTGACCTCTCCACTAGGGGAAACAGGCCCTTACTGTCTACTCTATCTAGGCCCCTCATAATTTTGTACAGCTCAATTAAGTCACCCCTCAGTCTCCTCTGTTCTAAGGAAAACAACCCTAGCCTATCCAATCTTTCCTCATAGCTGCAACTTATGAGCCCTAGCAACATTTTTGTAATCTCCTCGGTACTCTCTCCAGAGCGAGTGGGTGAATGGGACTGACTGAATTGCTCCACAGAGAGCCAGCATCGACTCAATAGACTGAATGGCCTCCTTCTATGCTGTCAGGACTCTCCTCCTGTGCTGTTCGAACTCTCAAAGAACAAAGAACAGTACAGCACAGGAACAGGCCATTCAGCCCTCCAAGCCTACGTCGATCATGATGCCTGTCTAAACTAAAACCTTCTGCACTTCCAGGGTCCATATCCCTCTATTCCCATCCTATTCATGTATTTGTCAAGATGCCTCTTAAACGTTGCTATCGTACCTGCTTCCACCACCTCCCCCGGCAGCATGTTCCAGGCACTCACCACCCTTGGTGCAAAAAAAAAACTGCCTCGCACATCCCCTCTAAACTTTTCCCCTTGTACCTTAAACCAAAGTCCCTGAGTAACTGACTCTTCCACCCTGGGAAAAATCTTCTGATGATCCACTCTGTCCATGCCACTCATAACTTTGTGAACCTTTATCATGTCGCCCCTCTACCTCCGTCGTTCCAGTGAAAACAATCCGAGTTTATCCAACCTCTCCTCATAGCTAATACCCTCCAGACCAGGAAACACCCTGATAAACCTCTTCTGTACCCTCTCAAAAGCCTCCACATCCTTCTGGTAGTGTGGCGACCAGAATTGCACGCAATATTCCAAGTGTGGCCTAACTAAGGTTCTGTACAGCTGCAGCATGACTTGCCAATTTTTATACTCTATGCCCCAACCGATGAAGGCAAGCATGCCCTATGCCTTCTTGACTACCTTATCCACCTGCGTTGCCACTTTCAGTGACCTGTGGACCTGTACGCTCATCTCTCTGCTGGTCAATACTCCCAAGAGTTCTGCCATTTACTGTATACTTCCCACCTGTATTAGATCTTCCAAAATGCATTACCTCACATTTGTCCGGATTAAACTCCATCTGCCATTTCTCCGCCCAAGTCTCCAACCGATTTATATCCTGCTGTATCCTCTGACAAGCCTCGTCACTATCTGCAACAGAATACAGTGCAGAAGAGGCCCTTCGGCCCATCGAGTCTGCACCGATGCATTAAAACACCTGACCTGTCTGCCTAATCCCATTTGCCAGCACTTGGCCCAAAGCCTTGAATGTTATGACGTGCCAAGTGCCCATCCAGGTACTTTTTAAAGGATGTGAGGCAACCTGCCTCTACCACCCTCCCAGGCAGGGCATTCCAGACCGTCACCACCCTCTGGGTAAAAAAGTTCTTCCTCAAATCCCCCTTAAACCTCCTGCCGCTCACCTTAAACTTGTGACCCCTCGTAACTGACTCTTCAACGAAGGGGAACAGCTGCTCTCTATCCACCCTGTCCATGCCCCTCAATCTTGCACACCTCGATCAGGTCACCCCTCAGTCTTCTCTGCTCCAGTGAAAACAACCTAAGCCTATCCAACCTCTCTTCATAGAATAAGTGTTCCATCCCAGGCAACATCCTGGTGAATCGCCTCTGCACCCCCTCCAATGCAATCACATCCTTCCGATAATGTGGCGACCAGAATTGCACGCAGTACTCCAGCTGTGACCTTACCAAAGTTCTGCACAACTCCAACATGACCTCCCTGCTTTTGTAATCCATGCCTCGATTGATAAAGGCAAGTGCCCCATATGCCTTTTTCACCACCCTATTAACCTGCCCTTCTGCATTTAGAGATCAATGGACAAACAGGCCAAGGTTCCTTGGAACTACCCAGTGTTAGACCATTCATTGAATACTTCCGTGTCACATTACTCCTTCCAAAGTGTATCGCCTCACTTTTCAGCGTTAAATTCCATCTGCCACTTTTCTGCCCATTTGATCATCCCGTCTACATCTTCCTGTAACTGAAGACACTCCACCTCACTGTTAACCACTCGGCCAATCTTTGTGTCATCTGCGAACTTACTGATCCTACCCTCCCACATAGTCATCTATGTCGTTTATATAATGACAAACAATAGGGGACCCAGCATAGGGTAGGCGGTGGCGTAGTGGTATTAGCCCTGGACTAGTAACCCAGAGACCCAGGGTATTTCTCTGGGGACATGGGTTCGAATCCCACAGCAGAAGGTGGAATTTGAATTTAATTAATAAATCTGGAATTAAAAACTAGTCCAATGATGGCCATGAAACCATTGTCGATTGTTGTAAAAACCCATCTGGTTTACTAATGTCCTTTAGGGAAGGAAATCTGCTGTCTTTACCTGGTCTGGCCTACATGTGACTCCAGACCCACAGCAATGTGGTTAACTCTTACATGCCCTCTGAAATGGCCTAGCAAGTCACTCAGTTGTACCTAACCGCTGCAAAGTCGACAAAAAGGAATGAAACTGGACGGACCACCCGGCAGCGACCTAGGCACCTGTCGACCCTGCAAAGTCCTCCTTACTAACATCTGGGGGCTTGTGCCAAAGTTGGGAGAGCTGTCCCACAGACTAGTCAAGCAACAGCCTGACATATACTCACGGAATCATACATTACAGACAATGTCCCAGACACTGCCATCACCATCCCCGGGTATGTGCTGTCCCACCGGCAGGACAGACCCACCAGAGGTGGTGGCACAGTGGTATACAGTAGGGAGGGAGTTTCCCTGGGAGTCCTCAGCATCGACTCTGGACCCGATGAGGTCTCATGGCATCAGGTCAAACCTGGGCAATGTAACCTCCTACAGATTACCACCTACCGCCCTCCCTCAGCTGATGACTCAGTACTCCTCCATGTTGAACAAACTTGGAGGAAGCACTGAGGGTGGCAAGGGCACAAAATGTACTCTGGGTGGGGGACTTCAATGTCCATCACCAAGAATGGCTCGGTAGCACCACTACTGACCGAGCCGACCGAATCCTAAAGGACATAGCTGCTAGACTGGGTCTGTGGCAGGTTGTGTGGAAACCAACACGAGGGAAAAACATACTTGACCTCGTCCTCACCAGTCTGCCTGCCGAAGACGCTTCTGTCCATGACAGCATTGGCAGGAGTGACCACCGCACAGTACTTGTGGAAATGAAGTCCCGCCTTCACATCGAGGATCCCGTCCATCGTGTTGTGTGGCATTATCACCGTGCTAAATGGGATAGATTTTGAACAGATCTAGCAATGCAAAACTGGGCATCCATGAGGCACTGTGGGCCATCAGCAGCAACAGAATTGTACTCATCCACAATCTGTAACCTCATGGCCCGGCATATCCCCCACTCTACCATTACCATCAAGCCAGGAGACCAACCCTGGTTCAATGAAGAGTGCAGGAGGGCATGCCAGGAGCAGCACCAGGCAGACCTCAAAATGAGATGTCAACCTGGTGAAGCTACAACCCAGAACTACTTGCATGCCAAACTGCGTAAGCAGCATGTGATAGACAGAGCTAAGCGATCCCATAACCAATGGATAAGATCTAAGCTCTGCAGTCTTGCCACATCCAGCTGTGAATGGTGGTGGACAATTAAACGACTAACTGGAGGAGGTGGCTCCACAAATATTGCCATCCTCAATGATGGGGGAGCCCAGGACATCAGTACGAAAGATAAGGCTGAAGCATTTGCAACAATCTGCAGCCAAAAGTGCCGAGTTGATGATCCATCTCGGTCTCCTCCTGAAGTCCCCAGCATCACAGATGCCAGACTTCAGCCAATTAGATTCACTCCGCGTGATATCAAGAAACGACTGAAGGCACTGGATACTGCAAAAGCTATGGGCCCTGACAATATTCCGGCAATAGTACTGAAGACCTGTGCTCCAGAACTTGCCGCGCCCCGAGCCAAGATGTTCCAAAACAGCTACAACACTGGCATCTACCCTGCAATGTGTAAAATTGCCCAGGTATGTCCTGTACACAAAAAGCAGGACAAGTCCAACCCGGCCAATTACCGCCCCATCAGCCGAATCTCAATCATTAGTAAAGTGATGGAAGGTGTCATCAACAGTGCCATCAAGTGGCACTTGCTTAGCAATAACCTGCTCAGTGATGCTCAGTTTGGGTTCTGCCAGGGCCACTCAGCTCCTGACCTGATTACAGCCTTGGTTCAAACATGGACAAAAGAGCTGAACTCGAGAGCTGAGGTGAGCATGAGTGCCCTTGACATCAAGGCAGCATTTGACCGAGTATGGCATCAAGGAGCCCAAGCAAAACTGAGGTCAATGGGTATCGGGGGGAAAACCCTCCGCTGGCTGGAGTCATACTTAGCGCAAAGGAAGATGGTTGTGGTTGTTGGAGGTCAATCATCTGAGCTCCAGGACATCACTGCAGGAGTTCCTCAGGGTAGTGTCCTAGGCCCAACCATCTTCAGCTGCTTCATCAATGACCTTCCTTCAATCATAAGGTCAGAAGTGGGGATGTTCGCTGATGATTGCACAATGTTCAGCACCATTCGTGACTCCTCAGATACTGAAGCAGTCCATGCAGAAATGCAGCAAGACCTGGACAATATTCTGGCTTGGGCTGATAAGTGGCAAGTAACATTTGTGCCACACAAGTGCCAGGCAATGACCATCTCCAACAAGAGAGAATCTAACCATCTCCCCTTGACATTCAACGGCATGACCATTGCTGAATCCCCCACTATCAACATCCTAGGGGCTACCATTGACCAGAAACTGAACTGGAGTGGCCATATAAATACCATGGCTACAAGAGCAGGTCAGAAGCTAGGAATCCTGAGGCAAGTAACTCATCTCCTGACTCCCCAAAGCCTGTCCACTATCTATAAGGCACAAGTCAGGAGTGTGATGGAATACTCTTCACTTGCCTGGATGGGTGTAGCTCCAACAACACTCAAGAAGCTCGACACCATCTAGGACAAAGCAGCCCGCTTGATTGGCACACCATCTGCTAACATTCACTCCCTCCACCACCGACGCACAGTAGCAGCAGTGTGTACCTTCTACAAGATGCACTGCAGCAATGCACCAAGGCTCCTTAGACAGCACCTTCCAAACCCGTGACCTCTACCAACCAGAAGGACAAGGGCAGCAAATACATGGGAACACCACCACCTGCAAGTTCCCCTCGAAGTCACACACCATCCTGACTTGGAACTATATCGCCGTTCCTTCACTGTCGCTGGGTCAAAATCCTGGAACTCCCTTCCTAACAGCACTCTGGGTCTACCTACCCCAAATGGACTGCAGCGGTTCAAGAAAGCAGCTCACCACCACCTTCTCAAGGGCAATTAGGGATGGGCAATAAATGCTTGCATAGCCAGTGACGCCCACATCCCATGAATGAATAAAAAAAAACCCTTTGGTACGCCACTGGACACTGGCTTCCAGTCACTAAAACAGCCGTCTGTCATCACTCTCTGTCTCCTACTGAGAAGAATATTTTGAATCCACCTTATCAAGTTACCTTGTATCCCATGTGCATTTGCTTTCTTGAGAAGTCTCCCATGTGGGACCTTGTCAAAGCCTCTGCTGAAATCCATGTAAACTACTTCAACTGCACTACCCTCATCTGCACACCTGGTCACATGCTCAAAAAGTTCAATCAATTTGGTTCGGCATGACCTCCCTCTGACAAAGCCATGCTGACCATTCCTAATCAAATTTTGCCTCTCCAAGTGGTGATAGATTCTCTCCTTCAGAATTTTCTTCAATAGTTTCCCTACCACTGACGTGAGACTCACCTGGTCTGTAGTTCCCTGGCTTATCTCTGCAACCTTTCTTAAATAGTGGGACCACATTAGCTGTTCTCCAGTCCTCTGGCACCTCTCCCGTGGCCAGAAAGGAATTAAAAATTAGGGTCAGAGCCCCTGCAATCTCCACCCTCATCTCACACAGCATCCTGGGACACAAATTGCCCGGACCTGGAGATTTGTCCACTTTTAAGCCTTCCAAAACCTCCAATACCTTGTCACTACCTATGACAATTTGCTCAAGAACCTCACAGTCTCTCTGTCTATGTTCCATATCTACATCCTCTTTCTCTTGGGTGAAGACAGATGTGAAGTATTTGTTCAGCACCCTACCAATGTCCTCTGACTCCACCCACAAATTTCCCCCTTGGTCCCTAATGGGTCCTACTCTTTCCCTGGTTATCCTCTTCCCATTGATATACTTCTGGAATATCTTGGGATTTTCCCTACTTTTGCCAACCAGAGCTTTCTCATATCCCCTCTTTGCTCTCCTAATTGCTTTCTTGAGCTCCATCCTCCACTTTCTGTACTCCACTAATGCTTCCATTGATTTGCTCTTCTTGTATTTGCTAAAAGCCTCTCTTTTTCCTTCTCATCGTACCCTGAATGTTTCTGGTCATTCATGGTTCTCTGGGCTTGTTGCTCCTTCCTCTTCCCCTAGAGGAAACATGTTGGGCCTGTACCCTCCCCATTTCCTTTTTGAATGCCCCCCACTGCTCTTCTGCAGATTTCCCGACAAGTAACTCTTTCCTGTCTACCTTGGCCAGATCCTGCCTTATTTTACTAAGCTTTGCTCTCCCCCCGCACCCGCCCCCCCCACCCAATCAAAAACCTTTTTTTGCAGCTTGTCTATTTCTTTCTCCATAACAAGCTTAAATTGTACCATGTTGTGGTCGCTATCACTAAAATGCACCCTCACCAACACAACCACTTGTCTGGCTTCATTCCCCAGAATTAGGTCCAGCACTGCACCCTCCCTTGTTGGAACCTCTACATATTGAGCTAAAAAGTTCTCCTGGAACTCCACTCCACCTAAGCCCTTAACACGATGACTATCCCAATTAATGTTGGGAAAGTTGAAATCACCTAATATAATTACCTTAGTATTTTTACACACCTCCGCAAATTGCGCACATATTTGCTCCTCAATTTCCCGCTGACTATCTGGGGGTCTATAATAAACACCTCGCAATGTGGCTGTCCCTTTTTTATTCCTAAACTTTACCCATAAAGCTTCATTTGATGCCCCCTCCAAGAAATCATCTCTCCTTCCTGCAGTAACTGACTCCTTAACTAATATTGCAATACCCCCTCCTTTGCCTCGCCTGAAGATTCTATATCCCGGGATACTGAGCTGCCAATCCTGCCCCTCCCTCAACCATGTCTCCGTGATGGCTACAATATCACAATTCCACATGTCAATCATTGTCCTTAACTCATCTCTTTTACCTGCAATACTCCTGGCATTAAAGTAGAGGCCTTCCATCCTGGTCTTACTCCCTTAAAATTTATTTCTGCTGTATTCCCTCTGACTTGTTCACTTTCCTGTGCTGAGCTGTGTCCATATTCTGCGAGGAGTCTGCATCCCCTCCCCCTGCCAAATTAGTGTAAACTCTTCCCAACAGCACTAGCAAACCCACCAGCAAGCATGTAAGCCCCCCTCTGGTTCAGATGTAGACCGTCCTGCTTGTGCAGGTCCCACCTTCCCCAGAAACGGTCCCAGTGGTCCAGTAATCTAAAACCCTCCCTCCTGCACCAACTCTTAAGCCACACATTCATCTGTGCTATTCTCCTATTTCTATACTCGCTGGCACGTGGCACTGGGAGCAATCCAGAGATTATAACCCGAGAGGTCCTGCTTTTTAGTCTACTGTCTAACTCCCTGAATTCTTGATGCAAGACCTCATCCCTCTTTCTACCTATGTCATTGGTACCAACATGTACCATGACCTCTGTCTTATCACCCTCCCCCTTCAGGATGCCCTGCAGCCGTTCAGTGACATCCCGGACCCTGGCACCAGGGAGGCAACACATCATCCTGGAGTCATGACGGCCACAGTAGAACCTATCTGTTCCCCTGACTATAGAATCCCCTATTACTATTGCTGTTCCTCTCTTTCCCCCTTCCTGTGCTTGCGGTGCTAGAAGCTTGGCTCTGTCCACACTCCCTGGAGGAATCAGCCTCCAAAATGGGATACCGATTTGCAAGTGGGACCCAAGGGGACTCCTGAACTACCTGCCTGATTCTCTTGGACTGTCTGGTGGTCACCGATTCCCTTCCTTCCTCAAGTCCCTTCAGCTGCGGTGTGACCACCTCTCTATACGTGCTATCCACAATGCTCTCAGACTCGCGGGTGCTTCCACAGTGTTTCCAGCCGCCGTTCCAGCTCTGAAACCCGAGCTTCCAGGAGCTTCAGGTGGACACACTTCCTGCACACGTGCTGGTCCCGGGGACTGGAAATGTTCCTGGATTCCCACATGCAGCAAGAGGAGCAAACCACAGCTTCAAGCTCTCTTACCATGACTAAACCCTTTAAATTTAAAACTTTAGAAGACGATAATTAAAGAAAACAACTAAGTCTTGCTAAAACAATGACTTACAATTCAATCCACTTTGAAAAATACCAGGACTTACTCACCAGTCAGCTGTGCTTTTTAGAAACTCTCAGCTCCCCTCACTGAGGACAGGTAGGAAATGAAAGGAGCTCCTCGCTCCCTCCTCACCGAACTTCCTCAGTCACCAAACTTACTCTTTAACACTCATGCAACCCAAGTCAGCATTCCAATGCAAACAAGGTCAGCACTGTAAGATGGCCCACTTTTATACTGACTGACTCTAGCCCCTGAAAACTGGTTTAAGCCACTTCTCTAATTAACAAGGTGAAGCTGCAAGCAGAGCCTGAGTGAACTCTGTTTAAAGCTGGTCTAAAACTCACCTTCTCCAACCCAAACAGCAACTGTTAAGTTAATCTGCTAAATAAAAGACAGACCAGACTTAAGATAAAATTAACCCTTAATTGCCCTCAGTCACAAAACTTCCACTTTAACACTCTAGTGCAACCCAAGTCAGCACTCCAGTGCAACCTTTGTGTCGTCTGCAAACTTACTAATCAGACCAGCTACATTTTCCTCCAAATCATTTATATATACTACAAGCAGCAAAGGTCCCAGCACTGATCCCTGCGGAACACCACTAGTCACGGCCCTCCATTCAGAAAACCACCCTTCCGCTGCTACACTCTGTCTTCTATGACCGAGCCAGTTCTGTATCCATCTTGCCAGCTCACCTCTGATCCCATGTGACTTTACCTTTTGTACCAGTCTGACATGAGGGACCTTGTCAAAGGCTCCAGCAGTACAAGGGCATTTGGTTTACATGTATTCCTCACCCGCAGCATTAGGCTGAAACTAGAAAAGAACTAGACTTCTTATTTTTTTGTTTTTGTTGAAAATCTGGAACAAAAGAGTAGGCCATTCAGCCCATTGAACCTGCTCCGCCATTCAATACGTGGTGGCTGATCGTCCACTTCAATGCCTTTTTCCCCACACTATCCCCATATCCCTTATGTCTTTGGTATTGAGAAATCTCTCAATCTCTACTTTAAACATACTCAATGACTGAGCTTCCACAGCACTCTGGGGCAGAGAATTCCAAAGATTCGCAACCCTCTGAGTAAAGAAATTTCTCCTCATCTCTGTCCTAAGTGGCTTCCCCCTTACTTTGAAATTGTGTCCCCTCGTTCTAGACTCTCCAATTAGGGGAAACATTTTCGCTGTATCTACCCTGTCTATCGCTTTAAGTATTTTGCAGGTTTCAATGAGATCACCTCTCATTCTTCGAAACTTTCGAGGATACAGTAACGGTTTCCTCAATCTCTTTTCATATGGCAGTCCCGCCATCCTGGGAAAAAATCTGGTGAATCTTTGTTGCGCTCCCTTTTTGGCAATAATATCCTTCCTAAGGTAAGGGGACTAAAACTACACCCAATACTCCAGGTGTGGTCCAACCAAGGCTCTGTACAATTGAAGCAAGACCTCATTACTCCTGTGCTCAAATCCTCTTGCAATAAAGACTAAAATACCATTTGCCTTCTTAATTGCTTGCTGTACCTGCATGTTTACTTTCAGTGACTTATTGGCGAAGACATTCAAGTCACCTTGTCCATCTACACTTTCTAATCTCTTATCATTTAAGAAATGGCTGCTTTTGCTGACAATGCAACCACTAGGCGGCGCAGTACTCGCACATGCGCAATTATAGCCTCTTCCACTGAAACGTCATTGTGTGCGACGTTCAGGCAGCTGCCAGGATTAAAGATGGCACTGCTCAATTTATCACTGAAAAACTAGACAGAACTCTGTATGATCCTGCCATTGAAATTTGGAATGTAAAGCAACTTTCTATGGTCTGGTAAAGTCAACATTTGCACTGTGAAGTTTATGGAAGAAATAACTGAATTTCTGCCGCATCCCCCCCCCCTCCATTCTGCAATTTCCCATTCTCCCAATCCACACATTCATACTCACTACGGTCTCGCCATTTCCCCCCCTCCCTCAGCTGCTCGCTGCAGACCTCGCAGCTGCTCTCCCCCCCCCCCCCCCCCACTTCCCCTCAGCTGATTTATTCCCCACCGCTTACTCCCCGTTTTTCTCCACCTCCCCCCCCGCCTCCAGACGCTAGCTCTGGGCCTTGCTGCTTCCTTTCTCTCGGCCACTCGCTCCTACATCACACCATCACTCCTCGCAGCCCCATCTGGCTTCTTTTGGCAGCACGGTGAGGGACGATGGAACCCTTGAAGCCGCTTTGCATCTTCCTCACAACACACATTCCCATCTAGTTTTGTGTCATCTGCGAACTTGGAAATATTACATTTGGTCCCCACATCCAAATCATTGATATGCATTGTGAACATCCGGGGCCCAAGTACTGATTCATGCGGTACCCCAGTGGCCGCAGCCTGCCAACGCGAGAATGACCCGTTTGTTCCTACTCTGTTTTCTGCCTGTTAACCAAGCCTTAATCCATGCCAGTATATTACCTCCTATCCTATATGCTTTAATTTTGCTCACAAACGTCCTGTGAGGGACGTTACCAAAAGCCTTATGAAAATCCAAGTTATACCACGTCCACCGACTCCCCTTTATCAATTCTGTTGGTAACATCATCAAAAAACTCCAACAGGTTCGTCAAACATGATTTCCCATTCATAAATCCATGTTGACTATGCCCAATCAGATCATTATTATCTAAGTGTCCATTTATCACATCCTTTAGAATAGATTCTAACGTTTTCCCTACTACTGATGAAAGGCTAACAGGTCTGTAGTTCCCTTTTTTATCTCTCCCTCTCTTCTTAAATAGTGGTGTGACATTTGCGACCTTCCAATGTGCAGGAACTGCTCCAGAATCTATAGAATTTTTGAAGATGATCACCAATGTATCCACTATCTCCATAGCAACCTCTTTCAACACTCTGGGATGAAGAATATCAGGTCCTGGGAACTTATCAACCTTCAGCCCCATTAATTTCTCCAATACAACCTTCTTACTAATACTTATTTCCTTATTCCCTCGTCCCTTGGATTCTGGGAGATTTCTTCCTCAGTAAAGACAGACATAAGGTAATCATTTTGCTTCGCTGCCATTTCTCTATTCCTATTATAAATTTTCCTAACTCTGCCTGTAATGGATCCACAATTGTCTTAGCCAAATGTTTCCTTTTTATGTACTTAGAAGCTTTTTCAGTCTGTTATGTTTTTTGTTAGTTTACATTCATATCCTATTTTCCTGTTCTTTATCGGTTTCTTGGCCCTACTTTGCTGTATTCTAAAATCCTCCCAATCCTCAGGTTTACTACTATTGCTGGCAACTTTATAGGCCTTTTCTTTTAATATTGTACAATCCTTAACTTCCTTTGTTATCCATGCTTGACTGCCTTTACTTTTTGGGGTTTTTGTTCCTTGAGGAAATGTATAGTTGCTGTAAACTATGTAATAATTCCTTGAAGACTATCCATTTACTATGTACTGTCATACCTTTTAATGTATTTTTCCCATCCACCTCAGCCAATTTGCCCCTCATAGAAACATAGAAAAATAGGAGCAGGAGTAGGCCATTCGGCCCTTCGAGCCTGCTCCACCATTCAATACTGATCATGGCTGATCATCCAAACTCAGTAACCGGTTCCCACTTTCTCCCCATATCCCTTGATCCCATTAGCCCTAAGAACTATATCTAACTCTTTCTTGAATATATTTAATGATTTGGCCTCATCTGCTTTCCGTGGTCGAGAATTCTATAGGTTCATCACTCTCTGGGTGAACTCTGCTCTTCAGTCCTAAATGGCTTAACCCTTATCCTTAGACTGTGACCCCTGGTCCTAGACTCCCCCGTCATCGGGAACATCCTTCCTGCATCTGGTCTGTCCAGTCCTGTTAGAATTTTGTAGGTTTCTATGAGATCCCCTCTCATTCTTCTAAACTCTAGTGAATACAAGCCTCGCTAAATGTGCTCTCCACGACGTCCTCAGTATCGCGGAAGCTCCACAGTGAACCACCCGCAGCTCCACCTCCATAGTGCAGGTAGCCAGTAGCTGCAGATGGATACACTTCCTGCACACATGGTCGTCGAGGACACTGGAAGCATCCCTGATTTCCCACATAGCGCAGGAGGAGCATACCACGGGTGCGAGCTCTCCTGCCATGGCTTATCTTTAGGTTACTTAGTTACTCCTTTTCATTCAAAAATACTGATTACGTTAGGGGCCTTGTTCTACTCCAAACACTACCCACTACAATCTAACGTCCTTAATAAATTTCACTAATTTAAAAAAAATCACACTTGAGTAGTATTAACCTTGTCACCTATATGGTAGGTTTAAAAGAAGAACCTTCCTCTGATTTTTTTAAAGCTGTTTACAGGCACCAACAGCTGTTACTCACCAACCAATTAACTTGCAGCTTTCCTGTGATGTCACTGTTGACTTTTTTTTCCAAACTCCGGCACGCCTGGACTGCTCTCACACAGGTCTGTTCCTCTCCCGGAAGGTAAGTGACTGGGCATCGATCCTTAGACTCAATTTATCCTCTTCTCTCACTCGGCATTCTCCCCACAGGTCTGCTGCTCTCCGCTCCGCTCCCGGAAGGTAAGTGCCTTCATAATTTCCTTTGTTCAAATTTAACACCCTGGCTTCAGATTGAACCTCCTCACTTTCAAACATAATGTAAAATGTTATCATATTATGATCACTCATCCCTAAAGGTTCTTTTGCAACAAGAATATTAATTAGCCCATTCTTATTACATAATACTAGATCTAAAATAGCCTCTTCTCTAGTCGTTTCCTCAACATATTGCTCTAGAAAACCATTCCTTACACATTCCAGAAGCTCGTCCTCCACAGCATTAGTACTCATTAGGTTTACCCAGTGTATGTGCAGATTGAAGTCACTCATAATAACTATTATGTGCTGGCCTCAGTAGCATTTCTCATTTCTTTTAATTACAAATGCGGTCACGCTGTTGTGTGGCAGCTACCTCAGCTGGAATTTGAGAATCAATCTTCAGGTTCAAATAACCCTTCAGTTTGAAGAAAATAATTAATTCTTACCTGTGCAGTCTTAAAAAAGGCCCATGCAGCAATGTTGCCATCAAAGGGGAACATTCCAAAGTTTATTTATAAAAAGAATTGTTCGCCCATACTAAAAGTGAAAAGCTTGACTGAATTGCCAAGATAAATCTTCCCATAATGCTTCACTGCAGCTAAGGCACTTTGCTTCTGTAAATTTAAAATCCATCTTTTGACTCCAAAAGAGTTTAAATGGATCTGTACTCACATAATGAACTGGTTTTGGGGTTTGCCAATTAAATAGAAGGGACTGATTGCATTTATACAACACCTAATCAGGCTTCTCAGAAATGTCCTACATACGGTGAATTACTTTGAGATGTTATAAGAACAAACACAGCAGCTGTTCTGTACACAGAAGATGATCCCACAGCTGTAACATGAGCAATACTTTTAGTATTGTTGGTTAAGAGAGTGAGGTTGTCACAGGAGCACTCCATAAACTTGAAGTAGTGCCATAGGTTCTCAGGATGTGCTCATCAATTTCATACTAAAAACAGGATGTCAAACTTGGGAAAAAAAAGTACAAGGTAAGGTTACAATCCTGTCATCTATTCTCTGGCTCATGTTGTAGTCAAACATCTGGTCACCTTTACTCTGATGTCCAATTGAACAGATGGAGCTAGAGGAGAAAAGCAAAGCTTGCATTTTTGTAGGACTTTTCACAACCTCAGACTATTCCAAAGGGCTTCATGGTTATTTTATTTTTATTTAGAGATACAGCACTGAAACAGGCCTACATTAATCCCATATTCCTACCACATCCCCACAATTCCTCTACCGCCTACCTATACTAGGGAAATTTACAATGGCCAATTTACCCATCAACCTGCAAGTCTTTGGCTGTGGGAAGAAACCGGAGCACCCAGCAAAAACCCACGCAGTCACGGGGAGAACTTGCAAACTCCGCACAGGCAGTACCCAGAATTGAACCCGGGTCCCTGGAGCTGTGAGGCTGCGGTGCTAACCACTGCGCCACTGTGCTGCCACTTTTCCAATGTAGTCACTATTATATAGGCAAATGTGGCAGCCAATTTGCACACAGCAAGATCCCAGAAATAGTGACATCCCAGTCAATGACCAGGTAATCTCTTGGTGATGATAGGGGATAGATGTAGGTTGAGTGATAAACATTGGTCATAACATTGGGAGAACTCACTGCCCATTTTCAGATAGTGCTATGGGATACTGAGCCTCAGGATTAGAGATTGCACTCTGTAACTGTCAGCACTTAATGATATGATGATTTAGCGCCTAATATGGGGCAGTACCTTTTATGCTAACATTCACATTATCAGCCTCAGTGTTTACTATTTGTTACAGACACAGAAGATCCACTTTTTGAGTGCAGTCAATAAATCTGCAAGGAGCTTGCTTTTTACTTTGCTTGGAGTTATTTTGACAGTATTTTCAAAATCTTGGCTGTGGAATTGCACATTGCTGGAATTCCAGTGGACTCCCTCTAAGTTTGACAGGGATCCATCAAAATAGCAAATATTGTGAGGTCCTGGTTATGCTAAGTCCTGGACTTATGTGTGTGTTTCTGGAATGGCCTTGAACGAAACTCAACCCTACAAGGTCTTCAACAGACAGGGTGAGAGCTCCCCATGTTTGGTGTTTCTGCATCCCAGCATTCAACTGTACCTGCCTGATCTCCGTGGAGGTACAGTCCACTGGGAAAGTGTAGGTCAGATGATCGGCGCAACATCGAGGGCCGAAGGGCCTGTACTGCGCTGTAATATTCTAATTCTAAAAAAAAAAAAATCTTTGCTGAAATTGGAGCTTGGATCCCTGAAGATAAAGGGCCAAAAATTGTTTGGATGGGGATTTTAGAATTAGAATTAGAACATTACAGCGCAGTACAGGCCCTTCGGCCCTCGATGTTGCGCCGACCTGTGAAACCATCTGACCTACACTATTCCATTTTCATCCATGTGTCTATCCAATGTCCACTTAAATGCCCTTAAAGTTGGATTTGAAATGGCTTCCATTGTGGGAGTGACAGGGGAGGCACTTGGGCATCCTCATTATTCTTATAAGGGTTCAGGGACCCTGTAGCTCTCTTTTTGGTAGGGTGGGGATCGCCAAAGCACCTCAAGGGTGGCAATCTCCGGATTTCTAATTGCCATAGGGACAAAAAAATCAGGAAGGTTAATGTGTGGCTAAAAGAGTAATTTGGGAAGCAAGGGTTCCAAATTCATGGGTTGCTGGAACAGGAAGGAGCTATACCATTGGGATGAACTACACCTGAACTGAGCTGGGACCAAAATCCAAAGTGAAAGAGTAAATGGAATGGTAAAAAGAACTTTAAATTAATAAATAGGGAAAGGGGTGGTTTCAGCCAGAAACAGTAGCAAAAATGTTAGTTTAAAGATAAAAATAAGATATAAGAGCAGAGTTCATCGGCAGGATTTTGGGTTTTGGGTCAGAACCCCGATATCCGGGTCAAATGAGGGTTACAACCTGCACTGTGTTGCAGTGTTTTGAAATTGCATTGTACATTGTGTACTCCAGAGGCAGTTGTGTAGAGCACACAGGGAAAGTGAAACTCAGACAGAATAAATTGAGAAGCCTTTGTGTTCAGCTGCTGCAGTCTTTGTCTGTCTTTGCCTCATATATCTAATTTCAAACTTGGCTAAACCTTACTGAAGTCCTGAGGACGTCACAATGGCAATGAAGATGGGATGAAAAAAACAAACATTGCTTTCAGGTATGAAGATTTTGGAAGGTTTTTGTCTACTTTCACAGCATTTTAGCTTGGAGACTGTTAGACTGACACACAGGAAGCTTGTACAGTACTCACACACTGGTCTCTCCCAAATAACTATCCAATCAAAAAAAAAATCTCTGATCACTGCAGAGAATTTTCCTTTGAATGGAACGCGATCCTTGATCCCTTATCACTGTGTTGCTGATCAGTGTGGCATTGTCTATGCCCAATCAGTGCCATCATCAGTATCCCCATGTTGGCAAAAATGGCTGCGATGTTTTGAAGGCAAGATGGCAGGTTTTGCAATCACAGATGACGCAAGGAAAAAAGCCTTCTACGCTATGGAGGTGAAGAATTGGAAGATATCTTTGAGATGCTTATGCCTGAGCAGAATGACTACGACTCAGCAAAAAATGCGCTGACTAACTACTTCACGCCCGAGAAAAACACCACATATGAAACCATTGTCTTCCGAAACACTAAGCAAGAAGCAAACGAGACAATTGACCAATATTGTACGTGTTTGAGGCAACCAGCAACCAAATATGACTTTGGTGATGCTGAGCATGTCAAATAGGAAATCAAAACACAAATGATCGAAGGCTGTCTCTCCAGTCAACTATGCCGAAAAGCACTCGAGAAAGACAGAAAGCTGTCAAAGTTGCTGCAGTTAGCAAGAGTTCAGAGCTACTGAAGTTGAGTCTAACAGTAACTACCGAACTCCAAATTCAACTCCTGTGAACACTGTTCATCACCGTATGCCAGGAAACCACCTGCAAAGCAACAACAGCTGTCTCGCAAATAGAGCTGCGACGTATCCAAAGAATGTTTCCATTGTGGTGCTTACCCACACCGGACAGAGTGTTCTGCTACTGCTAAACAGAGTAAAGCCTGTGGGGAAAACCCAAACACTTGGCTCGTGTTTGTCGTTCTTTCGCAAAATCAACTACGAAGACTAAAACCAACAGAAGGGTGTCATGTATGCGTTCCACAGCAAACATTTGAGAATGTAAACAAAGTAGAAGTAGATTTTTAAAAAAAAATTCGTTCATGGGATGTGGGTATTGCTGGCTAGGCTAATATTTATTGCCCATCCCTAATTGCTCTTGAGAAGGTTGTGGTGAGCTGCCTTCTTGAACTGCTGCAGTCCATATGGGGTAGGTACCACCTACAGTGCTGTTAGGAAGGGAGTTCTGGGATTTTGACCCAGCGACAGTGAAGGAATGGTAATCTAGTTCCAAGTCAGGATGGTGTGTGGTTTGGAGGGGAACTTGCAGGTGGTGGTGTTCCCGTGCAACTGCTGCCCTTATCCTTCTAAGTGGTACAGGTCACAGGTTTGGAAGGTGCTATTTATGGAGTGTGTTGCTGCAGTGCATCTTGTAGACGGTACACAGTGCTGCCACTGTGCATCGGTGGTGAAGGGAGTGAATGTTTGTGGATGGGGCGCTGATCAAGCAGGTGTCCAGCTTCTTGAGTGTTGGAGCTGCACCCATCCGGGCAAGTGGAGAGTATTCCATCACACTCCTGATTTGTGCCTTGTAAATGGTAGACAGGCTTTGGGGAGTCAGGAGGTGAATTACTCGCCGCAGGATTCCTAGCCTCTGACCTGCTCTTCTAGCCATGGTATTTGAACAAGTTAGCATTGAAATGGAGGCAGTATTAGAGGTTTTAATGGGCTTAAAAGTGGATAATTCCCCAGGCCCAGATGAGATGTATCCCTGGCTGCTATGTGAGGCAAGGGAGAAGATAGCGGGGGCTCTGACACAAATTTTCAAATCCTCTCTGGCAGCAGAAGAGGTGCCAGAGGACTGGCGGTCAGCGAATGTGGTACCATTATTCAATAAGGGTAGCAGGGATAAACCAGGTAATTACAGGCCGGTGAGTCCAACATCAGTGGGAGGGAAAATATTGGAAAAAATTCTGAGGGACAGGATTAATCTCCACTTGGTGAGGCAGGGATTAATCAAGGATAGTCAGCATGGCTTTCTCGGGGGAGATCGTGTCTAACAAACTTGATTGAATTTTTCAAGGAAATTTCGAGATATGTAGATGAGGGTAAAGCAGTTGATGTAGTCTACATGGACTTCAGTAAAGCTTTTGATAAGGTCCCGCATGGGAGATTGGTTAAGATGGTAAGAGTCCATGGGATCCAGGGCAATTTGGCAAATTGGATTCAAAATTGGCTTAGTGGCAGGCAGCAGAACAAAGAAGAAAATTACAGCACAGGAACAGGCCCTTCGGCCCTCCAAGCCTGCGCCAATCCAAATCCTCTATCTAAACATGTCGCCTATTTTCTAAGGGTCTGTATCTCTTTGCTTCCTGCCCATTCATGTATCTGTCCAGATACATCTTAAAAGACGCTATCGTGCCCGCATCTACCACCTCCGCTGGCAACGCGTTCCAGGCACCCACCACCCTCTGCGTAAAGAACTTTCCACGCATATCCCCCCTAAACTTTACCCCTCTCACTTTGTACTTGTGACCCCTAGTAATTGAATCCCCCACTCTGGGAAAAAGTTTCTTGCTATCCACCTGTCTATACCTCTCATGATTTTGTACACCTCAATCAGGTCCCCCCTCAACCTCCGTCTTTCTAATGAAAATAATCCTAATCTACTCAACCTCTCCTCATATATAGCGTCCTCCATACCAGGCAACATCCTGGTGAACCTCCTGTGCACCCTCGCCAAAGCATCTACATCCTTTTGGTAATGTGGCGACCAGAACTGCACGCAGTATTCCAAATGTGGCTGAACCAAAGTCTTATACAACTGTAACATGACCTGCCAACCCTTGTACTCAATACCCCGTCCGATGAAGGAAAGCATGCCGTATGCCTTCTTGACCACTCTATTGACCTGCGTTGCCACCTTCAGGGAACAATGGACCTGAACACCCAAATTTCTCTGTACATCAATTTTCCCCAGGACTTTTCCATTTACTGTATAGTTCACTCTTGAATTGGATCTTCCAAAATGCATCACCTCGCATTTGCCCTGATTGAACTCCATCTGCCATTTCTCTGCCCAACTCTCCAATCTATCTATATTCTGCTGTATTCTCTGACAGTCCCCTTCACTATCTGCTACTCCACCAATCTTAGTGTCGTCTGCAAACTTGCTAATCAGACCACCAATACTTTCCTCCAAATCATTTATGTCTATCACAAACAACAGTGGTCCCAGCACGGATCCCTGTGGAACACCACTGGTCACACGTCTCCATTTTGAGAAACTCCCTTCCACTGCTACTCTCTGTCTCCTGTTGCCCAGCCAGTTCTTTATCCATCTAGCTAGTACACCCTGGACCCCATGCGACTTCACTTTCTCCATCAGCCTACCATCGGGAACCTTATCAAATGCCTTACTGAAGTCCATGTATATGACATCTACAGCCCTTCCGTCATCAATCAACTTTGTCACTTCCTCAAAGAATTCTATTAAGTTGGTAAGACATGACCTTCTCTGCACAAAACCATGTTGCCTATCACTGAGCCCATTTTCTTCCAAATGGGAATAGATCCTATCCCGCAGTATCTTCTCCAGCAGCTTCCCTACCACTGACGTCAGGCTCACCGGTCTATAATGGTGATGGTCGAGGGTTGTTTTTGCGATTGGAAGTTTGTGACCGGTGTTGTACCGCAGGGATTAGTGCTGGGACCCTTGCTTTTTGTAGTGTACGTTAATGATTTAGACATGAATATAGGAGGTATGATCAGTAAGTTCGCAGATGACACGAAAATTGGTTGTGTCGTAAATAGTGAGGAGGAAAGCCTTAGATTGCAGAACGATATCGATGGGCTGGTAAGATGGGTAGAGCCGTGGCCAATGGAATTGAATCCTGAGAAGTGTGAGGTGATGCATTTTGGGAGGACTAACCAGGCAAGGGAATATACAATGGATGGTAGGACCCTAGGAAGTACAGAGGGTTAGAGGGACCTTGGTGTGCTTGTCCATAGATCACTGAAGGCAGCAGCACAGTAGATAAGGTGGTTCGGAAGGCATATGGGATACTTGCCTTTATTAGCCAAGGCATAGAATAAAAGCATGGAGGTTATGATGGAGCTGTATAAAACACTAGTTAGGAGAACTGTGTACAGTTCTGGTCACCACACTATAGGAAGGATGTGATTACACTGGAGAGGGTGCAGAGGAGATTCACCAGGATGTTGCCTGGGCTGGAGTATTTCAGCTATGAAGAGAGACTAAATAGGCTGGGGTTGTTTTCCTTAGAGCTGAAGAGAGACTTGATTGAGGTTTACAAAATTGAGAGGCATAGATAGGGTAGATGGGAAGAAACTTTTTCCCTTAGTGGAGGTGTCAATAACCAGGGGACATAGAGGTTTAGGGGGGATTTGAGGAAAACATTTTTCACCCAGAGGGTGGTTGGAATCTGGAACACACTCCCTGAAGGGGTGGTAGAGGCAGGAACCCTCACAACATTTAACTAGTATTTAGATGAGCACTTGAAACGCCATAGGTTACGGGAAAGTGCTGGAAAATGGGATTAGAATAGATAAGTGCCTGATGGACGGCACTGACATGATGGACCAAAGGGCCTGTTTCTGTGCTGTGTAACTCTGACTTTGTTTGTATGGCTACTTGAGTTCAGCTTCTGGTCAAAGGTAACTCCCCACGATGTTGATAGTGGGGGATTCAGCGATCGTAATGCTATTGAATGTCAAGGGGAGATGGTTGGATTCTCTCGTTGGCGATGGTCATTGCCCGGCACCTGTGTGGCGTGAATGTTACTTGCCACTTATCAGCCCAAGCCTGGATATTGTCCAGGTTTTTCTGCATTTTTACACTGACTGCTTCAGTATCTGAGGAGTCACGAATGGTACCATGAGCCACATGGAAGATGGCAGGATCCCCAAGGACACATTGTACAGCGAGTTCGTCACTGGTATTAGACCCACCGGCTGTCCTTGTCTCCGCTTTAAAGACGTCTGCAAATGCGACATGAAATCCTGTGACATTGATCACAAGTCTTGGGTGTCAGTTGCCAGTGATCGCCTGAGCTGGCAGGCAACCATAAAGGCAGGGCTAAAGCGTGGCGAGTCGAAGAGACTTGGCAGTTGGCAGGAAAAAAGGCAGAAGCGTAAGGAGAGAGCCAACTGTGTAACAGCCCTGACAACCAATTTTATCTGGAGCACCTGTGGAAGAGTCTGTCACTCTAGAATTGGCCTTTATAGCCACGGCAGGCGCTGCTTCACAAACCACTGACCACCTCCAGGCGCTTGCCCATTGTATCTCGAGACAAGGAGGCCAAAGAAGAAACGAATGGCGCTGAACATTGTGCAATCATTAGCGAACATCCCCACTTCTGACCTTATGATTTGAAGGAAGGTCATTGGTGAAGCAGCTGAAGATGGTTGGGCCTCGGACACTACCCTGAGGAACTCCTGCAGTGGTTTCTTGGAGCTGAAGTGATTGACCTCCAACAACCACAACCATTTTCCTTTGCGCTACGTACAACTCCAAACAGCAGAGAGTTTTCACCCTGATTCCCATTGACTCCATTTTTGCTCGGGCTCCTTGATGCCATACTCGGTCAGATGCTGCCTTGATGTCAAGGGCAGTCACTCTCACCTCAACTCTTCCGTTCAGCTCTTTTGTCCATGTTTAAACCAAGGCTGTAATGAGGTCAGGAGCTGAATGGCCCTGGCAGAACCCAAACTGAGTGTCACTGAGCAGGTTATTGCTAAGCAAGTGCCACTTGATAGAACTGTCGACGACGCCTTCCATCACTTTACTGATTGAGTGTAGATCGAAGGGGCGATAATTGACCAGGTTGGACATGCCCTGCTTTTTGTGTACAAGACATCCCTGGGCAATTTTCCACATTACTGGGTAGATGTCAGTTTTGTAGCTGTACTGGAACAGCTTGGCTTGGCGGCGCGGTAAGTTCTGGAGCACAGGTCTTCAGTGCTCCTGCCAAAGTTGTCAGAGCCCATAGCCTTTGCAGTATCCAGCGCCTTCATTGGCACGCAAAGAAATTAGTATTAGTAAGAAGGTTGTATTGGAGAAATGTAATGGGGCTGAAGGTTGATAAGTCCCCAGAACCTGATATTTTACATCCTAGAGTGTTGAAAGTGGTAGCTATGGACATAGTGGATGCATTGGTGATCATCTTCCATAATTTCACAGATTCTGGAACGCTTCCTGCAGATTGGAAGGTCGCAAATGTCACCCCAATATTTAAGAAGGGAGGGAGTGAGAAAACAGGGAATTACAGACCTGTTAGCCTGAAATCAGTTGGGAAAATGCTTGTTTTACAACCAGGTGAGAAAGGGGTCTAGGGGTTCCCTGTCATCCTTTGCCTGGTTTAACCGTAACAGGGTTTAGTTTTAAAAACATTGTATTTTAGTTCCCCCCACCCCCCCCCGGCCCCACCTCAGTGAATCCTTGTTCACTACTTTCCAATTGTAAGGCAAATAAATAAATCAGACCAGTTTTCTTAGATTCAAACAAGGAAGGTGGAAGTTTATTAACCTTAAACTTGAATCCGGTTAACGCTTATGAATACATGATGCAACCACGCTAGCATGCATACGTGGTAAACATACACGTGGATAGACACAGAAGAAGTAAAAAGGATTAAGGGGAAAAGGTCAAAGAATAGCTGCGTGTAGTTACAGTCCTTTGAGTTCAATATGGAGTCTTTGGTTGCTGGTAAGACTTGCTGTTCGTTGGGGTGCAGTGCACGCTTTGTTTTGATGTAGGAGTCTTTTCTTTTTTGAGATTTAAGTGACTTCAGTGGGTCCGGAGGTTTGTGAGAAAGTGAGAGAGAGCCAGCCAGGACAGAGGCTCCCTTGTTCGAGATTCAGTTGCAATCTTCAGTCTGTCTTCAAACTGTCCTGTGTGTAGTTCAAAAAGCCTGGGCCAGCAGGTTAGTCATGTGACCAGCTGGTTTAACCACTCCTGCATTTGTGGATTCTCCATCTTAGCAGACACTGGAATGCGAGCTTTCTTACACCTTCAGTGTCTGGCGATCAAAATTCATTTGGGTTAATTGGACCTGTGAGTAGTTGCTTTGTCTCTCCAAGCACCGTTTTTTTTTTTAGAGATACAGCACTGAAACAGGCCCTTCGGCCCACCGAGTCTGTGCTGACCATCAACCACCCATATTATACTAATCCTACACTAATTCCATATTCCTACCACATCCCCACCTGTCCCTATATTTCCCTACCACCTACCTACACTAGGGTCAATTTATAATGGCCAATTAACCTATCAACCAGCAAGTCTTTGGCATTCTTAGTATGCAAATGTTCTCCAGCCAAATGTCTGGTGATCTCTTTAAACAAGTCATCTCTTCACTCCAGCCACAGTTTAAAAATTCATGTTTATATGATAAAATTAATATCCCTCATTCTTAGCAGGTGGGGGTCTTCATATTGCAAAGGCCAGTGGCAGGCTGGAAGATTGGGACCCTTTTAAAGATCAACAAAGGGTTGCGAAAAAAGTAATAAAAAGAGCAAAGGTAAATTATGAAAGAAAACTAGCGCAAAATATAAAAACGGATAGCAAAAGCTTCTATAAGTATATAAAAGGGAAGAGAGTAGCTAAAGTGAATGTTGGTCCTTTGGAGGATGAGACTGGAGAGTTAATAGAAGGGAACACAGAAATGACAGAGACACAAAATCAGTATTTTGCTTCAGTTTTCACGGTGGAGGACACTAGTACCATCCCAATAGTAACAGGTTTTGCAGAGGTTATAGAAAGGGAGGAACTTAGAACAATCATCATCACTAGGGAAAAGGTACTGAGCAAACTATTGAGATTGAAGGCAGACAAGTCCCCAGGGCCTTATGGCCTATATCCTAGGGTCTTAAAAGAAGTGGCAGTGGAGATAGTGGATCCATTGGTTATAATATTCCAAAATTCTCTGGATACAGGAAAGGTTCCAGTGGATTGGAAAAAAGCTAATGTAACATCCTTATTCACAAAGGGAGGGAGGCAGAAAGTAGGAAACTATAGGCCGGTTAGTTTAACATATGTCGTTAGGAAATTGTTAGAATCCATTATTAAGGAAGAAATAACAGGACATTTAGAAAGTCAAAACGCAATCCATCAGAGTCAGCATGGTTTTATGAAGGGTAAATCGTGTTTGACTAATTTGCTAGAGTTCTTCGAAGCTGTAACAAGCAAAGTAGATAATGGGGATCCTGTAGACTTAGTTTATCTGAACTTCCAGAAGGCATTTGCTAAGTTGCCGCACAAAAGGTTAATACGCAAGGTAAGTTCAAATGGGGTTAGGGTCAATTTATTAATTTGGATAGAGGATTGACTAACCAACAGAAAACAGAGTTGGGATAAATGGGTCTTTTTCTGGTTAACAAGATGTAACTAGTGGGGTGCCACAGGGTTCGGTCCTCGGGCCCCAACTATTTACAATCTATATAAATGACTTGGATGCAGGGATAGAAGGTACTATAGCCAAATTTGCAGATGACACTAAAATAGGTGGGACAGTAAGTTACAATAAAGAAATAAGAAATCTACAAATGGATATGGATAGATTAGATAAATGGGCCAAAATTTGGCAGATGGAGTTTAACGTGGATAAGTGTGAAGTTATCCATTTTGGTCAGAAGAATAGAAAGGCAAATTATTATCTAAATGGAGAGAAACTTCAGAGTGCTTCAGTGCAGAGAGATCTGGGTGTCCTCGTGCATGAATCGCCGAAAACTAGTTTGCAGGTGCAGCAGGTGATAAGGAAGGCAAATGGAATTTTGGCATTTGTTGCTAAAGGAATAGGGTATAAAAGTAAGGAAGTGTTGCTGCAACTGTACAAGGCATTAGTGAGACTGCACCTGGGGTATTAGTACAGTTTTAGTCCCCTTACTTGAGAAAGGATGTAGTTGCATTGGAGGCAGTTCAGAGGAGGCTCACTAGATTGATTCCAGAGATGGGGTGGGGGGGGGGGGGGGGTGGTGCGGGGATGCATGTCTTATGAAGAGAGATTGAGCAGTTTCGGCCTTTACTCTCTGGAGTTTAGAAGAATGAGAGGAGATCTAATTGAGGTACATAAGATGATTAAGGGGATTGACCAAGTAGACGTAGAGAGGATGTTTCCTCTTGTGGGGCAATCTAGAACGAGAGATCATAGTTTTAGGGTAAGGGGTAGCAGATTTAAAACAGAAATGGGGAGAAATTACTTCTCTCAAAGGGTCGTGAGTCTGTGGAATTCACTACGCCAGAGTGCGGCGGACAGTGGGTAAATTTAAGGAGGAGATAGACAGACAGATTTTTAATTAGAAATGTTTTGAAGGGTTATGGAGAACAGGCAGGAATTTGGAGTTGAGGCCAAGATGAGATCAGCCATGATCGTATTGAATGGTGGAGCAGGCTCGAGGGGCTGAATTGCCTACTCCTGCTCCTGCTCCTAGTTCTTATGCTCATGAAACTAGAATCCATTCTAAAGGATGTGATAAATGGACACTTGGATAATAATGATCTGATTGGGCATAGTCAACATGGATTTATGAATGGGAAATCATGTTTGACGTACCTGTTGGAGATTCTTGATGTTACTAACAGAATTGATCGTTGGACTTGGAATACTTGGATTTTCATAAGGCTTTTGATAAAGTCCTCCACAGGAGGTTGGTTAGCAAAATTAAAGCACATGGGTTAGGAGGTAATATAATGTCATGGATTAAGGTTTGGTTAACAGGCATAAAGCAGAGAGTAGGAATAAACGGGTCATTCTCACATTGGCAGGCTGTGACTAGTGGGGTACTGCAGGGATAAGTGCTTGGCCCCCAACTGTTTACAATATAATTCAATGATTTGGATGTAGTATTTCTAAGTTCGTGGATGACACAAAACTAGGTGGGAATGTGTGTTGTGAGGATTTGGGGATTTGGACAGACTTGGTGAGTGGGCAAGAACGTGGCAGATGGAATATAATGTGGAAAAATGTTAGGTTATCCATTTTGGTAGAAGGAATAGATGTGCAGAGTATTTCTTAAATTGAAAGAAATTAGAAAGTGTAGATATACAAAGGGACCTTGGTGTCCTTGTCAATAAGTCACTGAAAGCTAATATGTAGGTGCAGCAAGCAATTAGGAAGGCTAATGGTACGTAAGCCTTTATCGTAAGAGGATTTGAGTGCAGGAGTAGTGAAGTCTTGCTTCAATTTTATAGAACCCTGGTTAGACAGCATTTACAGTACAGTGTGCAGTTTTGGTCCCTCTACCTTAGGAAGGATGTTATTGCCATAGAGGGAGTGCAACAAAGGTTCACCAGACTTGTTCCCGGGATAGCGGGATTGTCCTATGAAGAGCGATTGGGGAAACTGGGCCTGTATTCTCTGGAGTTTTGAAGAATGAGAGGTGATCTCATTGAAACCTACAAAATACTTAAAGGTATAGACAGGATAGATGCTGCTAAGATGTTTCCCCTAATTGGAGAGTCTAGAACCAGGGGACACAATTTCAAAGTAAGGGTGAAGCCACTTAGGATAGAGATGAGGAGAAATTTCTTTATTCAGAAGGTTGTGAATCTTTGTAATTCTCCACCTCAGAGGGCTGTGGAAGTTCAGTCATTGAGTATGTTTAAAGCAGAGAATGACAGATTTCTAAATACAAATGACATAAGGGGATATGGGGATAGTGTGGGAAAAAGGTATTGAAGTAGATTATTAGCCATGAATGGTGGGGCAGGCTTAATGGACTGAATGGTCAACTCCTGTTCCTACGGTCATTCGTTTTGTGATATCACGAGGAGTGAATTGAATTGGCGTCTGTGATGCTGGAGACTTCAGGAGGAGAATCATCAATTTGGCACTTATGAAGATTGTTGCAAATGCTTATCTTTTGCACTGAGGCGCTGGGCTCCCCCATCATTGTGGATGAGGATATTTGTGGAGCCATCTCCTCCAGTTAGTTGCTTAATTGTCCACCACCATTTACGACTGGATGTGGCAGGACTGCAAGAGCTTAGATCTGATCCATTGGTTATGGGATTATTTATCTCTGTTTATCCCATGCTGCTCATGCTGTTTGACATGCAAGTAATCCTGAATTGTAGCTTCACCAGGTCGACACCTCATTTTTGAGGTATGCCTGGTGCTGCTCCTGGCATGCCCTCCTGCACTCTTCATTGAACCAGAGTTGGTCTGCTGGCTTGATGGTAATGGGAGAGAGGGGAATCTGCTGGGCCATGAGGTTACAGATTGTGGTTGAGTACAATTCTGCTGCTGCTGATGGCCCACAGCACCTCATAGTTCAGCATTGTTAGATCTGTTTGAAATCTATCCCATTTAGCTCAGTGGTAGCGCCACGTAGCACGATGGGTGGTATCCTCAATGTGAAGACGGGACTTAGTCTCCACAAGGGCTGTGCAATGGTCACTCCTACCAATACTGTCATGGATAGATGCAGGTGCGGCAGGCAGATTGGCGAGGACAAGGTCAAGTATATTTTTTCCCTCTTGTTGGTTCCCTCGCCACCTGCCGTAGACCTAGTCTAGCAGTTATATCCTTTAGGAATCGGCCAGCTCGGTCAGTAGTGGTGCTACTGAGCCACTCTTGGGTGGGGGACATGGAAATCCCCCACCCAGAGTACATTCTGCGCCCTTGCCACCTTCAGTGCTTCCTCCAAGTGTTTTTCAACATGGAGGAGTACTGATTCATCAGCTGGGGGCGTGGGGGTGGCAGTAGGTGGTAATCAGCAGGAGGTTTCCTTGCCCATGTTTGACCTGATGCTATGAGACTTCATGGGGGCCTGAGATGATGCTGAGGACTCCCAGGGCAACTCACTCCCGACTGTATACCACTGTGCCACCACCTCTGCTGGGTCTGTCCTGCCGGTGGGACAGGACATACCTGGGGATTGTGATGGTGGTGTCTGGGACATTATCTGTAAGTTATGATTTAGTGATGATGACTATGTCAGGCTGTTGCTTGACTAGTCTGTGGGACAGCTCTCCCAACTTTGGCACAAGCCCCCAGTTGTTAGTAAGGAGGACATTGCAAGGTCGAGCAGACTGGGTTTGTGCTTTCCAGTGCCTTGGTCGATGCCAGGTGATCCGTCTTGTTTCATTTCTTATTGACTTCGTAGCAGTTAGATACAACTGAATGGCTTGCTCGGCCATTTCAAAGGGCATGTAAGGGTCAACCACATTGCTGTGGATTGAGAGTCACATGTAGGCCAGACCAGGTAAGGATAGCAGATTTCCTTCCCTAATGGACATTAGTGAACCAGATGGGTTTTTTTTACAACAATCGATGATAGGTTCTTGGCCATCATTAGACTAGCTTTTTTAATTCCAGATTTTTTATTAATTGGATTCAAATTCCACCTTCTGCTGTGGTGGGATTCAAACCCATGTCCCCAGAGCAGTACCCTGGGTCTCTAGGTTACTAGTCCAGTGACATTACCACTACAGTACTGCCTCCCCTGATAACCCTGAATATACCATGTGTGATGGTGACCATTGGCTGCTCGGACATAGACATAGTGTCTGTCAATGTCATGGGTGATGAAACATTCAACAAACTTCAGGATTGCTCACTCTCTGCAAACCAGGGAATGCGAAAAATTTTCGCTTCGTAAGAGTGGCGAATTACAGTGTCAAGGGCAATTTGGGATGGGCAGTAAATGCTGGCCTAGCCAGCGACGCCCACTTCCCATGAACAAATAAAAAAAGTGACGATGTTGCGAAATGAACTATTTATGGTTGAGGTTATTGATTACAGTTTTAGAAACAAACAATTAAAACATGCTATGTCTCTCATTTACTAAGAAGTGGAGGGATGTAGTATTGTAGTGTTTTGAAATTGCAATTGCATTGTGTACTCTAGAGACTGTTGTAGAACACACATGCTAGCAAAGGGAAAGTGAATAATTGGAGAAGCATTTGTGTTTAGCTGCTGCAGACTGTTTCTTTGTCTTTGCCTTATATCTTATACCAAACTAAGGTCAATGTCACTCAAGTCCCAAGGACATCACGTGTGGGAAACAGGAACCCAGCAGTGATTTTCTCCAAATCAGCGATTTAGTGGCAATAGGGCAGGATTGCTATCAAATTAAGGACAGTGGGTGGGCTCTTGAAGCTGGAGGGCCAATAGAAGGTCCTCCAGCTCAGAAAGGAGATGAAGCCTGCAGTTCAGGTAAAAGAGAGCCCCTCCATTTTGAGGTGCCTTCTCTCTAACTTTTAAAATTTTGAAATTTAGTGATGGAATCAGCAGCTGGACCACCATTGTGGAGGGGGATCCCTCTGCATTAGCTGAGGTCAGACAGGCGTTTAGAGCCTCAAAGCCTGTCCAGAATGCTGGCTGCCTGGTCTGTTGCCAGGAGGCTGCCTTTAGGCAGCTGGCCTAGTCCTCGATGCTTTTGACAATAGGCCTTAATTGGCCTTTGGCTATTAAGTGGTGGGTAGCCCTACCATCTCCAATTTTGTTGCCAGGAAAATGGCCTAGGGACAGGATGGTGCCAGCAAACTGGCGTGAATTTTCATGTCTGCCTGCCTCTGTGCTTCCCCTCTTCGGGGGCTGAAAATCCTGCCCCCGATCCCATACCACAAACCGTGATCTAGATACACAGCTGAAGGGAATTCTAAAATAACTAAAGTAATGACAGCAGGAATGACAACGAAGCAATGTGTTAAGGTAAATGATGTGAGAAAGACGTGGCTGCAAACTGGTCATGACTGGGAGTTAAATATTTGAGATTAGAATATCTTCAGAAAGACTAGAGAAAGTGGAAGAGGAAGAATGCTCGCCTTTTTGATTGAAGGCACAACATTAGTAAGAGATGATATAGGTAAAGGAAAGCAATCAGCAGAGACTCTGGGCAGGATTTACTCTCTAGGGGCGGGAAACTGGTCGGGACCCTTTCCAGGTCGTGATTCCATATCCGGGACAAAGCAATTATCAGCCCCGAGCTTCGTGGGGGCGCCCTCTTAATTGATATGGAAACAGGTTTGGTGGCCAATTAGCCTTTGTGGGGTCAGAATGGAGACGGGACTGCTCAAGCGTGGGCCCGATTTAAACAGGATCATACATTGAGAAATGAAAACAGAAAGTGCTGGAAATACTCAGCAGGTCAGGCAGCATCTGTGGAGAGAGAAGCAGAGTCAACCATTGCAGAAATGCCTGCCTGTCAGCCTAACTATGGTATTTCCTACAATCATTGCAGTTTTACTTTTTTCGGTTCCTTCCTGTGCAGTCCTTTGCTTATTGGTGCAGTGGCTGGACTGCTCTTCAAGGTGTCGTCACTGCCACCATTCTCCAATGCTGGGTCGTCGTCTTCTTAAGCAGTCCCTCGGGAATGAGGATGTTTATCTTCCACCCCAGAGTTGTGTGTCCTTAGGTGACTGAATGAATAGTCCAATTCTGGATCCGCACACTCTGCCCCAAGTGGGGCAGGTGATGTTTGGTGAGGCGAGTGAAAGGGATGCTCGAATTTCCGAATGTCAATTCTGCTGTTTGCACTTGGTTGCCGCCTGGGCGTGTCGATGTTGTTCAAACTGGCTGGCACTTACACTGATGCTGCTTCTCCATTTTGGGCGGTCTCAGGCAAGAGATTCCCACAAATCGGTGGAGAGGTCACATTTTTTCAGGGACTGTGAGTAGCACTCACCCTGAAGGCTCCTGCAATTCCTGTCTCTTCCTACTCTTCCAGACAACTGCCCATCTACTATCCTGATCTCTTATTACCTGTTGGGTGGCCACTTCCTTGAATGTCTTCTTTGGCCTCCTTGTCTCGAGAGACAATGGGTAAGCGCCTAGAGGTGGTCAGTGGTTTGTGGAGCAGCGCCTGGAGTGGCTATAAAGGCCAATTCTAGAGTGACAGACTCTTCCACAGGTGCTGCAGATAAAATTGGTTGTCAGGGCTGTTAGACAGTTGGCTCTCTCCTTATGCTTCTGTCTCTTTTCCTGCCAACTTCTAAGTCTCTTCGACTTGCCTCTCTTTAGCCTCGCCTTTATACCTGTCCGCCAGCTCTAGTGATCGCTGGCAACTGACTCCCACGACTTGTGGTCAATGTCGTAGGACTTCATGTCGCGTTTGTAGACATCTTTTAAAGCGGAAACATGGACGGATGGTGGGTCTGAGACCAGTGACGATTTCGCTGTACAATGCGTCCTTAGGCATCCTGCCATCTTCCACGCCGCTCACATGGCCAAGCCAACTCGAGCACCGCTGGCTCAGTAGGGCATATATGCTGGGGATTTTGGCCACCTCGAGGACTTCTGTGTTGGAAATACGGTCCTGCCACCTGATGCCAGGATTCTGTGGAGGCAGTGAAGATGGAATGAATTGAGACGTCGCTCTTGGCTGACATACATTGTCCAGGCCTTGCTGCCGTACAGCAAGGTACTGAGGACACAGGCTTGAAACACTCGGACTTTTGTGTTCCGTGCCAGTGTCCCATTTTCCCACACCCTCTTGGCCAGTCTCAACAGAGCAGCAGATGCCTTTCCCATGCGCTTGTTGATTTCTGCATTGAGAGACAGGTTACTGGTGATATTTGAGCCTAGGTAGGTGAACTCTTGAACCACTTCCACAGCACGCTCGCCGATATTGATGGATGAAGCATTTCTGACGTCCTGTCCCATGATGTTTGTCTTCTTGATGCTGTTGGTTAGGCCAAATTCGTTGCAGGCAGCCACAATCCTGTCGATGAGTCTCTGCAGACACTCTTCAGTGTGGGATGGTAATGCAGCATCGTCAGCAAAGAGGAGTTCCCTGATGAGGCCCCCTCCTGAAGTCCCCGGCATTACAGATGCCAGACTTCAGCCAATTCAATTCACTCCGTGTGATATCAAGAAACGACTGAAGGCACTGGACACTGCAAAGGCTATGGGTCCTGACAATATTCTGGCAATAGTACTCAAGACCTGTGCTCCAGAACTTGCCGCACCCCTAGCCAAGCTGTTCCAGTACAGCTACAACACTGGCATCTACCCGGCAATGTGGAAAATTGCCCAAGTATGTCCTGCACACAAAAAGCAGGACAAGTCCAACCCGGCCAATTACCGCCCCATCAGTCTACTCTCAATCATCAATAAAGTAATGGAAGGTGTCATCAACAGTGCCATCAAGGAGCACTTGCTTAGCAATAACCCGCTCAGTGATGCTCAGTTTGGGTTCCACCGGGGCCACTCAGCTCCTGACCTCATTTACAGCCTTGGTTTAAACATGGACAAAAGAGCTGAACTGAAGAGGTGAGGTGAGAGTGACTGCCCTTGACATCAAGGCAGCATTTGACCGAGTATGGCATCAAGGAGCCCGAGCAAAATTGGAGTTAATGGGAATTGGGGAAAACTCTGCTGGTTGGAGTCATACCTAGCGCAAAGGAAGATGGCTGTGGTTGTTGGAGGTCAATCATCTTAGCTCCAGGACATCACTGCAGGAGTTCCTCAGGGTAGCGTCCAAGGCCCAACCATCTTCAGCTGCTTCATCAATGACCTTCCTTCAATCATAAGGTCAGAAGTGGGGATGTTCGCTGATGATTGCACAATGTTCAGCACCATTCGTGACTCCTCAGATACTGAAGCAGTCCATGCAAAAATGCAGCAAGACCTGGACAATATTCAGGCTTGGACTGATAAGTGGCAAGTAACATTTGTGCCATACAAGTGCCAGGCAATGACCATCTCCAACAAGAGAGAATCTAACCATCTCCCCTTGACATTCAATGGCATTGCGATTGCTGAATCCCCCACTATCAACATCCTAGGGGCTACCATTGACCAGAAACTGAACTGGAGTAATCATATAAATACCAACAAGAGCAGGTCAGAGGCTAGGAATCCTGCGGTGAGTAACTCACCTCCTGACTCCCCAAAGCCTGTCCACCATCTACAAAGCACAAGTCAGGAGTGTGATGGAAAACTCTCAACTTGCCTGGATGGGTGCAGCTCCAACAACACTCAAGAAGCTTGACACCATCCAGAACAAAGCAGCCCGCTTGATTGGCACACCATCCACAAACATTCACTCCCTCTACCACCGATGCACAGTGGCAGCAGTGTGTACCTTCTACAAGATGCACTGCAGCAACGCACCAAGGCTCTTTTTATATAGCATCTTCCAAACACGCGACCTCTACCACCTCGAAGGACAGGAAGGAGTAGCAGATGCTTGGGAACATCACCTGCAAATTCCCATCCAAGTCACACACTATCCTGACTTGGAACTATATCGCCGTTCCTTCACTATTGCTGGGTCAAAATCCTGGAACTCCCCTCCTAGCAGCACTGTGGGTGTACCTACCTCACATGGACTGCAGCGGTTCAAGAAGGCAGCTCACCACCACCTTCTCAAGGGCAATTAGGGATGGGCAATAAATGCTGGCATAGCCAGTGATGCCCACATCCCACAAATGAATGAAAAAAAAGAGGACTTTCTGTACTTTGGTCTTCACTCGAAGACAGGCAAGGTTGAACAACCTGCCATCTGATCTTGTGTGGAGGAAAATTCCTTCTTAAGATTTGAAGGCATGTGAGAGCAGTAGTGAGAAGAAGATCCCAAACAGTGTAGGTGTGAGAACACAGCCCTGTTTCATGCCACTCAGGATAGGAAAGGGGTCTGATGAGGCACCGCGATACTGAATTGTGCCTTTCATATTGTCATGGAATGAGGTGATGATATTTAGTAGCTTTGGTGGACATCCGATCTTTTCTAGTAGTCTGAAGAGACCACGTCTGCTGACGAGGTCAAAGGCTTTGGTGAGGTCTATGAAGGCAATGTAGGCGGGCATCCGTTGTTTGTAGCATTTCTCCTGAAGCTGGCGAAGGGAGAACAGCATGTCAATGGTGGATCTCTGCTCGAAAGTCGCACTGTGCCTCAGGGTAGACACGCTCAGCCAGCTTCTGGAGTCTGTTTAAAACTACTCGAATGAAGGCTTTCCCCACGAAGCTGAGCAGGGAGATTCCACGGTAGTTGTTGCAGTCACCGCGGTCACCCTTGTTCTTATAGAGGGTAGTGATATTGGCATTGCACATGTCCTCTGGTACTGCTCCCTCATCCCAGCAAAGGAAAGCAGTTCATGGAGTGCTGAGTGTATAGTAGGCTTGTCACTCTTGATTATTTCCTGGGAAATGCCGTCCTTTCCAGGGGCTTTTCCTCTGGCTAGAGAAACGATGGCATTACTGAGTTCCGATTTTGTTGGCTGTTCGTGCAGCTCATCCATGACTGGCAGAGACTGGGCTGCATTGAGGGCGGTATCAGTGACAACATTTTCCCTGGAGTACAGTTCTAGGTAGTTCTCCACCCAGCGGTCCATTTGCTTGCGTTGGTCAGTGATCATTTCTGCGACTTAGATTTGAGGGAGCGATCTTCTTGATGGTTGGCCCAAAAGCTCTCTTAATGTCATCATACATTCCTCTGTTTCCGGTGCCGGATGTTCATATACTCAAATGCTTAAAAGTGGCAGGGCAAGTTAATAAGTTGGTTTAAAAAGCATTTCAGTTACTTGGGTTTAGGAATAGAGGCATAGAATATAAAAGCAAAGTGATCATGCCAGAACTTTATAAATCTCTGAGTCATTGAGTTATGCAGCACAGAAACAGGCTCTTCGGCCCATCACGTCCGTGCCAGCCATCAATCACCTATCTATTCTAATCCCATTTTCCAGCTCTTGGCCCGTAGCCTTGTGTGCTATGGCGTTTCAAGTGCCCATCTAAATACTTCTGAAATGTTGTGAGGGTTCTTGCCTCTTCCACCCCTTCAGGCAGTCTGTTCCAGATTCCAACCGCCCTCTGGGTGAAAAAACTTCCTGCCCCTTACCTTAAATCTCTGCCCCTGGTTATTGACACCTCTGCTAAGATTTCTTCCTATCTACCCTATCTATGCCCCTCATAATTTTGTATACCTCAATCATATCTCCCCTCAGCCTTCTCTGCTCTGAGGAAAACAACCCGAGCCTATTCAGTCTCTCTTCATAGCTGAAATGCTCCAGGCCAGGCAACATCCTGGTGAATCTCCTCTCCAGTGCAATCGCATCCTTCTGAAAGTGTGGTGACCAGAACTGTACACCGGACTGCAGCTGTGGTCTAACTAGCTTTTAATACAGCTCCATCATAACCTCCCTGCTCTTATATTCTATATCTCGGCTAATAAAGGCAAGTATCCCATATGCCTTCCTAGCCACCTTTATCGATCTGTGCTGCTGCCTTCAGTGATTTATGGACAAGTACACCAAGGTCCCTCTGACCCTCTGTACTTCCTAGGGTCCTACCATCCATTGGACTGGCAGCTCACTGTTCCGGGGTACCGATCCTTCCGGCGTGACAGAGGTGGAGGTAAGAGAGGAGATGGAGTTGTGCTATTGATTAGGGAGGACATCACAGCAATACTTAGAGAGGATATCCTGGGGGAAATGTCCAGCGAGGCCATATGGGTAGAACCTAAAAATATGAAAGGGGTGATCACTTTGAAGGGATTATACGATAGGCCCCCCAATAGTCAGAGGGAAGTGGAGGAGCATATATGTCGGGAAATCACAGATAGTTGTAGGAATTATAGAGTTGTACAGTAGGTGATTTTAACTTCCCCAATATTGATTGCGACTGCCTTAGTGCTAAGGGATCAGATGGGGAAGAATTTGTTAAGTGTGTCCAGGATAGTTTTCTGAAGCAGTATGTGGATGGCCCTACTAGAGAAGGGGCTACACTCGACCTCCTCTTAGGAAATGAGGATGGGTAGGTGGTTGATGTGTCAGTGGGAGAGCACTTTGGGACCAGTGACCATAACTCTATTCGCTTCAAGACAGTTATGGAAAAGGATAGGACTGGTCCTCAGGTTGAAGTCCTAAATTGGGGGATGGCTAATTTCAAAGGCATCAGGCAGGAACTCTCAAAAGTTGAATGGGAGAGGCTGTTTACAGGTAAAGGGACGTCTGGCAAGTGGGAGGCTTTTAAAAGTGAGATAGGAAGAGTTCAGGGCCGGCATGTTCCTGTTAGATGGAAGGGCAAGGCTGGCAAGTTTAGGGAACCTTGGTTGACGAGGGATATTGATGGTCTGGTCAGGACAATGAAGGAGGCATATGTCAGGTACAGGCAGCTGGGATCGAGGGAGTCCCTCGAGGAGTATAGGGGATGTAGGACTACACTTAAGAAGGAAATTAGGAGGGCGAAAAGAGGCCATGAGATTTCCCTGGCAGATATTGTAATGGAGAATCCTAAAAGATTCTATAAGTATATTAAGAGTAAAAGGGTAGCGAGGGAGGGAGTAGGTCTCCTGAAGGATCAGTGTGGCAATCTATGTGTGGAGGTCTTAATTGAATATTTCTCATCCGTGTTTACTGTGGAGAAGGCCATGGAAGCTAATGAGTTCACGGGAGGGAACACCAATATCCTGGAGCATATCAACATTACAAAGGAGGAGGAGTTGGAGGTTTTGAAGCGCATTAAGGTGGATAAATCCCCAGGGCCTGACCAGGATGCTATGGAAAGCAAGGGAGGAGATTGCTGGGGCCCTGGCAGAGATTTTGGTATCATCGTTGGCCACTGGTGAGGTACCGGAAGACTGGAGGATAGCTAATGTGCCTTTATTTAAGAAGGGCAGCAGGGATAAGCCAGGGAACTACAGGCCGGTGAGCCTTACATCAGTGGTAGGAAAGTTATTGGAAGGGATTCTGAGAGACAGGATTTATATGCATCTGAAAAGGCATGGTCTGATTAGGGATAGTCAGCATGGCTTTGTGCGTGGGAAATCATGTCTCATGAATTTGATTGAGTTTTTCGATGAGGTGACCAAGAGGATTGATGAGGGCAGGGCGATGGATGTTGTCCACATGGACATTAGCAGGGCCTTTGACAAGGTCCCGCATGGTGGGCTGGTCCAGAAGGTTCAAACACATGGGATCCAGGGTGAGCTAGCAAATTGGATACAAAATTGGCTTGCTAATAGGAGGCAGAGGGTGGTAGTGGAGGGTTGTTTTTCAGATTGGAGGCCAGTGACCAGTGGTGTGCCACAGGGATCAGTGCTGGGCCTTCTGTTGTTTGTCATATATATTAATGACTTGGATGTGAGTGTAGGGGGCATGATTAGTAAATTTGCAGATGACACCAAAATTGGTGGTATAGTGGACAGTGAAGAAGGTTGTCTAAGGTTACAACAGGATATAGATCAACTGGGTAAATGGGCAAGGGAGTGGCAAATGGAATTTAATGCAGACCAGTGTGAAGTGATGCATTTTGAGAAGTTAAACCAGGGCAGGACATATACAGTGAATGGCAGGGCCTTGGGGAGTGTTGTTGAGCAGAGAGACCTTGGGGTGCAAGAACATAGTTCCCTGAAAGTGGCAACACAGGTAGACAGGGTGGTGAAGGCGGCGTATGACATGCTTGCCTTCATCAGCCGAGGCATTGAGCACAAGATTTGGGATGTCATGTTACAGTTGTACATAACGTTGGTTAGGCCGCATTTGGAGTACTGTGTGCAGTTCTGGTCCCCGCACTACAGGAAAGATGTGATTAAGCTAGAGAGGGTGCAAAAAAGATTCACAAGGATGTTGACTGGTTTGGAGGGCTTGAGTTTTAAAGAGAGATTGGCTAGGCTGGGTCTGTTTTCCCTGGAGTGAAGGAGGCTGAGAGGGGACATGATAGAGGTATATAAAATTATGAGAGGTATAGATAGGGTAGATAGCCAGAGTCTTTTTCTCATGGTAGGGGTGACTAAAACTAGAGGGCATAGGTTTAAGGTGAGAGGGAGGAGGTTTAAAGGGGATCAAAGGGGTAAATTTTTCACACAAAGAATAGTGGCTATCTGGAATGAGCTGCCTGAGGAGGTGGTGGAGGCAGGAACAGTAGTGACATTTAAGAGGCATCTGGAAAGGTACTTGAATGAGCAAGGCATAGAAGGATATGGAATTAATGCAGGCAGGTGGGATTAGTATAGATAGGCTTTCTGGTCGGCATGGCGTGGTGGGCCTAAGAGCCTGTTTCTATGCTGTACGACTCTATGACTATGACTCTTTTGCATATTCCCTTGACTTGTTAGTCCTCCCAAAATGCATCACCTCACACTTTTCAGGATTAAATTCCATTTGCCAGGGCTCCGCCCATCTTACCAGCCCATCTATATTGTCCTGTAGTCTAAGGCTTTCCTCCTCACTATTTATGACCCCACCAATTTTCGTGTCATATGCGAGCTTACTGATCATACCTGCTATATTCATGTCTAAATCATTAATGTACACTACAAGCAGCAAGGGTCCCAGCACCGATCCCTGCGGCACACCACACTGGTCACAGGCTTCCACTCGCAAACACAACCCGCAACCATCACCCTCTGCCTTCTGCCACTAAGCCAATTTTGGATCCAGTTTGCCAAATTACCCTGGATCCCATGGGCTCTTACCATCTTAACCAATCTCCCGTGTGGGACCTTATCAAAAGCCAGAGTGAAGTCCATGTCGAGTACATCAACTGCCTTACCCTCATCTACACATCTTGTTTCTTTCTTGAAAAATTCAATCAAGTTAGTTGGACACGATCTCCGCCTGACAAAGCCATGCTGACTTTCCCTGATTAATCCCTGCCTCTCCAAGTGGAGATTAATCCTGTCCCTCAGAATTTTTTCCAATAGTTTCCCTGCCACTGATGTTAGACTCACCGGCCTGTAATTCCCTGGTTTATCCCTACTACACTTCTTGAATAATGGTACCACATTCGCTGTCCTCCAGTTCTCTAGCACTTCTCCTGTGGCCAGAGAGGATTTGAAAATTTGTGTCAGAGCCCCTGCTATCTCCTCCCTTGCCTCACTTAGCAGCCTGGGATACATCTCATCTGGGCCTGGGAATGTATTCACTTTTAAGCCCGCTAAAACCACTAATACCTCCTCCCTTTCAATGCTAATTTGTTCAAGTATATCACAATCCCCCTCCCTGATCGCCACACCTACATGATCTTTCTCGATGGTGAACACAGATGAAAAGTAATCATTCAAAACCTCACCTACATTCTCCGACTCCACTCACAGGTTGCCACTTTGGTCCCTAATGGGCCCTACTCTTTCCCTGATTATCCTCTTGCCCTTAATATACTTATAAAACACCTTGGGATTTAGCTTTATCTCGTCTGCCAGTGTTATTTCATGCCCCCTCTTCACACTCCTAATTACTTTTTTAAGTACCCCTCCTAAACTTTCTATACTGCTCTAGGGCCTCCGTTGTTTTCAGCTCTCTTAATCTACTATAAGACCCTTTTTTTGTTCCATTATCCAGTCCTCTATATCCCTTGACATCCAGGGTTCCCTGGACTTGTTGGTCCTAACCTTCGCCTTTACGGGAACATGTTGGCCCTGAACTCTCACTATTTCCTCTTTGATTCCCACTGGTCTGATGTAGACTTTCCGACAAATAGCTGCTCCACGTCCACTTTGGCCAGATCCTGTTTTATCATATTGAAATCGGCCTTCCCTCAATTCAGTACCTTTATTTCCGGTCCATCTTTGTCCTTTTCTATAACTACCTTAAATGTTACAGAGTTATGGTCACTATCCCCGAAATGTTCCCTCAGATTAGGTCCAGTACTGCCGCTTCTCTTGTCGGACTTTCTACGTACTGGCTCAAAAAGCTCTCCTGTATGCATTTTAAGGATTCTGCCCCCTTTCAGCCTTTTGCACTAAGACTATCCCAGTTAATATTGGGGAAGTTGTTACCCTGTTATTACCCTATTATTTTTACACTTCTCTGAGATTTGCCAATCTATCTGCTCCTCTATCTCTCCCTGACTATTTGGAGGTCTGTAGTACACTCCCAGCAAGTGATTGCCCCCTTTTTGTTTTTAAGTTCTGCCCATATGGCCTCATTTGAGAACCTTCTAAGATATCATCCCTCCTTATTGCACTAATTGACTCCTTTATCAATAGTGCAATGCCGCCTCCTCTTTTACACCCCCCTCCCCCAACCCCCCCATCCCGTCACACCTGCACATTCTGTAGCCTGAAATTGAGCTACCAGTCCTGCCCTTCCCTCAACCATATCTCTGTGATAGCAATGATATCATGTTCCCATATGTTAATCAACACTGTCAATTCATCTGCCTTACTAGTAAGACTCCTTGCATTAAAATAGATGCAATCCAGCCTTGCATTTTTCACTTGTGCCTTAACAGGTCTGTATTTGCTTTGCCTTCCAGACTGACTTAGTTCCTCTTCTATATTTGGCTGTGCATCACCCCCTATTGTACCTCCACTCTGTATCCCACCCCCCTGCCAAATTAGTTTAAACCAACCCCCCCCCGCCCCCACCAACAGCACTAGCAAACCTCCCTGCAAGGATGTTAGTCCTCTATACTCCTATTCCTATATTCACTAGCACATGGCATCAGGAGTAATCCAGAAATTACAACCTTTTGAGGTCCTGCTTTTTAATCTGTTACCGAGCTCCCTAAATTCTTGTTCGAGGACCTCATCTCTCTTTCTATCTATGTCATTGATACAGTGTGAACCACAACCTGTGACTGTTCACCCTGCCCCTTCAGAATGTCCTGCAGCTGCTCCGTGACATCCTTGACCCTAGCACCAGGGAGGCAACATACCATCCTGGAGTCATGTTTGCGGCCACAGAAACGCCTATCTGTACCCCTTACGATAGAATTCCCCATCACTATAGCTCTCTCACGCTATTTCCATCCCTTCTGTGCAGCTGAGCCACCCATGGTGTCACAGACTTGTCTCTTGCTGCATTCCCCTGAGAAGCTATCTCCCTCAACAGTATCCAAAACAGAAAATCTGTTAGTGCAGGAGTCCCCTGGGTCCATCTCCCACTCTATCTGCCTGGCTCTTCTACTCTGCCTGGTGGTCACCCATTCCCTTTCTGCCTGAGCTGTCTTGACCTGCGGTGTGACCACATCCCTGTACGTGCTGTCCACGATGATCTCAGCCTCACGGATGCTCCAGTGTCCCCAGCTCCTGCTCTAGATCCAAAATGCGGATTTCAAGTAGCTGCACCTGGAGACACTTCCTGCACATGTCTTCGCCCTGGATACTGGAAGTGTCCCTGACTTTGCACAGGAGGAGCACTCCACATTGCCAAGCTGCTCTGCCATGACTTGCCCTTAATTTACTCCCTTAAATTACTCAAATATTAGAGATTATTTACACTAGGGACCTTGATTCCCTAAAAAAACACTACTTACTATATAAAAAAACTGTAACCTTACCTTTCTCTTTACTTTAGTTACTAACCTAGCTATTTAGAGTTATTCCCTAACCGCAGTTGCTCACCAACCAATCACCTTGCAGCTTTCCTGTGACGTCACTGTTCACTTTGTTTTCAAACTCGCTCTCTCTCCCAATCTCTATATGCTCCGGTTCCGCTCTCTGTTTCTTGCTTTTTGAGTGGTTCAGAAAATTCTGGTCACCACACTTGCGGAAGTAACCTGCACTATGGATAAAGGGGAGCCTGTTGATGTACTGTCCTTGGATTTCCAGAAGGCATTTGACAAGATGCCACAAAAAAGTATATTGCGCAAAGTAGGAGCTCATGGTGTAGTGGGTAACATATTAGCACGGATAAAAGATTGGCTGGCTGCAGAAAACAGAGTATGCATAAATGGGTCCTTTTCTGATTGGCAGGATGTGATGAGTGGAGTCCTGATGGGGCCTGTGCTGGGGCCTCAACTTTTTACAATTTATATCAGTGACTTAGATGAGGGGAGCAATGGCATGATAACTAAATTTGCAGATGACACAAAGATAGGTAGGAAAGTATGTTGTGAAGAAGACATAAGGAGGTCGCAGACCAATATAGATAGGTTGAGTGAGTGGGCAAAAATCTGACAGATGGACTATAATGTGGGAAAATGCGAAGTTGTTCACTTTGGCAGGAAGAATAGAAAAGCAAAGTATTTCTTAAACGGCGAACGACTGCAGAATTCTGAGGTGCAGAGGGATCTATCTAGGTGTTCTAGTGCATATCACAGAATCACAGAACTGTTACAGTGCAGAAGGAGGCCATTCGGCCCATCATGTCTTCACCAGCTCTCTGAAAGAGCAACTCCCTCAGTTCCATTCCCCTGCCTTCTCCCCGTAATGCTGAACGTTCTTCCTTTTCATATAACTGTCTCATTCCCTTTTGAATGCTTCAATTGAACCTGCCTCCACCACACTCTTGGGCAGCACATTACAGACCACTCGCTGCGTGAAAAAGTTTTTCCTCATGTCAGTTTCGCTTCTCTTACCAAGTACTTTAAATCTGTGCCCTCTCGTTCTCGATCCTTTCACAAGTGGGAACAGTTTCTCTCTATCTACTCTGTCCAGACCCCTCATGATTTTGAATACCTCTATCAAATCACTTCTCAGCCGCCTTCTCTTCAAGGAAAACAGTCCCAACTTCTCCAATCTATCTTCTTTACTGAAATTCCTCATCCCTGGAAACATTCTTGTGAATCTTTTCTGTACTCTGTCCAATGCCGTCGCGTCTTTCCTCAAGTGCGGCGACCAGAATTGGATGCCATCCTCCAGCTGAGGCCGAACTAGTATCTTAGACAAAGTGAGTCACAAAAAGTTAGTATGCAGGTACAGCAAGTAAAAAAGAAGGCTAATGCAGTACTATCCTTTATTATGAGAGGAATTGAAAATAAAAGTAAGGATGTTACGTTTCAGCTATACAGGGCATTGGTGAGATCAGATCTCTAATATCATGTGCAGTTTTGGTCTCCTTCATTAAGGAAGGATGTGAATGCATTGGAGGCAGTTCAGAGGAGGTTTACCAGATTGATACCTGAAATGAGCAGGTTGTCCGATGAGGAGAGGTTGGACAGACTGGGCTTGTGGAGTTTAGAAGAGTGAGGGGAGACGTGAGTGAAGTTTGTAAGATACTGAACGGTCTTGACAAGGTGGATGTGGAAAGCATGTTTCCTCTTGTGGGTGAGTCCAGAACAAACTGGCACTGTTTAAAATTAGGGGTCTCCCTTTTAGGACAGAGACAAGGTGAAATTTTTTTCTCTGAGAGTTATGCAACTTTGGAATTATCTGCCTCAGAAGGTGGTGGAGGCGGAGTCATTGAATATTTTTAAGGTGGAGGTAGATAGATTCTTAGACAAGGGAATCAAAGATTATTGGGGGTAGATGGGAGTGTGGAATTCGAGACAGAAACAGATCATCCATGATCTTATTGAACGACGGAGCTGGCTTGATGGGCCGAGTGGCCTACTTCTGCTCCTAATTTGTATGGTTGTATGGAAAGATGTAAAGGCCTTAAGGGCACAGAGGTTGTTAAAGTTAGGACTGTTCTCCTTAGAACCGAGAAGGTTAAGAGGTGACCAAATAGCAGTTTTCAAGATAAGTCTTGATCGCGTACATTAAGGAAAAAATATTGTGTTGAGTATATCCATAACAGGTCATGGATTCAAAATCGTTGAAAAAAGATCCAGTGGTGAGATGAGAATAATTTTCACTTGGACAATTGTCAGGATCTGGAATGGTCTCTCTGAAAAAAGGTGGTGGAAGCTGACTCCATAAATGTTAAGAGGGTTGGGCAGGTATTTGAAAATCAGGGACTTAGAGGGTTACAGAGAACATGCAGAGATATGGGACTGAGCATGGATGCTTTTTCAAAGAGCCATCACAGGCACAACGGGCTGAATGACTCCTATGCTGAAAGTTTCTCTGATTCTATGTGACCCCCAAACCACTGAAGGCCCATTTCTGCATGCCATGTCTTGTGACCCTGCAAACTTCAGAATTGTGTGCAGGAATCTCATCCCCATGAAGTTGTTGACTTCTTATGTATGCACTTCCTGTCTTCAGAAACCTTTTCCCAGTTGTCATGCTTTTGTTACAATTTTTTGCCAAACTTTTTACATTATAAGTCCCGATGTCTGGAAACTTCTCATACATTAACAGCAACATAGTAAAATGCCCCAGAGTGCTTCACAAGCATAATGTGAGGCAAAATTTGAAACCAAGCCGCTTACAGTGATAATTAGCACAAAAGGAAAAATCTGCAGCTGCTGGAAATCTGAAATTAAAACAGAATAAACTGGACATACTCAACAGATCAGGTAGCATCTGTGGAGAGAGAAAGAGTTAACGTTTCAGGTTGAAGCACTGAATACAATTTAGAAAATTGCTGTTTCACCAAGGATTGTTTGAGGCCCTGGACGATGGGAAGGGAGGAGGTAAAAGGGAAGGTGTTGCATCTCCTTCACTTGCACAGGAAGATGCTGTGGATGGGGAGTGGGTGTTGCAGGTGATTGAAGAGTGAACCAGGGTGTCATAGAATGAATGGTCCCTTTGGAATGTTCCAGTTTACTTTCTCAATCCCACTGTTTTATATCACTTTTAGGCTCATTCGAAAGTGGTTTATTTTCAAGGCTGAAGATACAGTGGTTAGCACTGCAGCCTCACAGCTCCAGGGACCCGGGTTCGATTCTGGGTACTGCCTGTGCGGAGTTTGCAAGTTCTCCCTGTGACCGTGTGGGTTTTCGCCGGGTGCTCCGGTTTCTTCCCACTGCCAAAGACTTGCAGGTGATAGGTAAATTGGCGTTGTAAATTGCCCCTCGTGTAGGTAGGTGGTAGGGAATATGGGATTACTGTAGGGTTAGTATAAATGGGTGGTTGTTGGTCGGCACAGACTCGGAGGGCCGACGGGCCTGTTTCAGTGCTGTATCTCTTTAAAAAAAAAAATGAGCTTGTCATGGAGTTTCTAAAAGCCTCTCTGCAAAAAACAACTTGCATTTATATAGAGCCTTTACCATAGTAATGCATCCCAAGGAGTTTCATAGGAGCATTATCAGACTTAATACTTAGCTTTGTCTGAAATTAGGAGATATTAGGAGCGGTACCAAAAGCTTGGTCGAAGTGGTAGGTTTTTAAGGAGCATCTTAAAGTAGGAGAGAGAGATAGAGGGGCTATTGAGAGAGAAGATTGGAGATCTTGGGGCTGAGGCAACTGAAGGCACAGCTGCCATTGCTGAAGCAAAATCAAGGATCGCAGGAGGCCAGACTTGGAGGAGTTAAGGGATGTCGAAAGGATGTAGGGTTGGAGGAGATTACTAAGTTTGGGAAGGGCAAGGCCATGGAGGGATTTGAACACAAGGATGAGAAATAGCTTGATAGATACTTGGAACAACATTCAGTAAATTTCCCTCCAGACCTTGTAACGTTCTTCGAGATTGTTGTCTCTAGGAACTGAAATGGATGTTTATATTTTCACAGTGGAGATTTTGAAAATGTCATAGAGCTTGGTTGTGTCATTCCTGCTTGCTGTTTAAAACAAGTGTTTCATTTTAATTTCTAGGATGAATCATGAGTCAAGTGGAAGACAACCTTGAGCAGATGATACCATGAAGAAAAGCTCACAGGTCCTCAATCACCAACTACCGAGTAAGAATAATGTACTTGTATTTATTTGACGTTGCGTAAAGCAGAGGAATTGCTTGCAAAATGGATGCTTTTTGTACCAAAAAAATGTTTTGGTTGGAAGCAGGTTGACAGGATAATATCCTTTTTGACAAGGAATGTGCTTTAAAAAGAAGCAAAGAGCTGATCTTTAATCAGGAGTCAATCTGTGAGGATTTAACCCCTTACAATGGTGTCAGACGTGATAAAAGTTCAGTTGTGAAGCTGCTTATTGAGACAAAGTCAGAACAAGTCTATTAAATTTCATGCAAACTATGGCAATAAACTCAGACAACGATTTACAGTCTAACATGGGTTATATCCTTCCCATATTAGTCCTGGATGGGAAGCACTCATCTTTTCTTGCAGCTTTTGCTTTTTGAAATCTCTCTCTCTCTCTCTCTCTCTCGGTCATCAGTGGACTCTGTCAGAATGTCAGTAAAGTCTGACAGAATAATTTTTATTTTATCTCACAGTGAAGTTAGCAGTGGTAATTTTGTGATCTCACCTGTTTTTCTGAGTAGTCATAATTTCAGGCACTACCATTTTAAAAAATGGATAGCACTGCAAGTTTAAATGGGAGTTAAAAACCTTTTATCAGTTGTTGGAACTGTGTTGGAACTTAAGAAAACAGTCTACACTTATCACTGATTTACTAATGTTCAATCTTTCACCAATTCACTGAACAGTTGACAACTTTGCACTGATGACTTCATGTATCTTGTGATTTCCTGAGTGGTCTCTTCTTTGAGATATTATTGTTTGATTGTCCTGCTGAATAGCTATGTATTAATATGTTAATAATGTATAATAGCTATGTAAAAGTCCACATTGTCTGGTATTTTCCTGCTTCCAAACAGATATTGTTTATACTACCTGTATTTGAATGGCAATTATCTTGTGGGTCATCTGTTTGTTATGAGTCATTCTCCTTCGGCAGCATATGGTTTGGACCCTCCTCTGTCGACAGCAACAGATCTGCATAACATGACATGTTCTTCATTTTGACCAAATAAGCCTAACAAAGTTAAGGCTGAGACTGCTGGAGTGAGACTAATTATGGTCTTTGTGGTCTCCTTAATTGCTCAGAGCAATTAGATGTTGGGGCATGATGAAAATCTGGGAAGGATGCTTGGAATTTGTTGCATTTGCCAGGTGTTACATATGCAGTCAACTTATTTTGAATTTATCGTTTTGCATTCTTTGTATATAGTGGTTGCGAGTATTCGCCTCCATTTTCTTTTCTGCATTTCTGCTCTGTTATTTGGTGGCCTATATCGATTTGCAGGTCTTTTTTTTTCTGTGCCATCACTTGATAGAGTGTATAGAGTAGAATTGGATCTGTAGAGGTTTTCTACCTTGTGACTTGCAGAGCCACAGTAGCTTATACAAACACCATGGCCCAGAATTTACAGGTACGTGACATCTCATGGCATGTCCTGTTAATAGTTGTTTTTGCACCCTTCAACTGAAAGATTTTTTGCCCATGAAGTTGCTGGAAGCATGAGCTCACAATGACGCAGCGAGAGCAACAGGGACAAAAACTGAAAATGTTGTAAGTACTCAGCAGTTTTGGTAGCATCTGTGGAAAGAAGAAAAAGAATTCACATTTCAGCTTGATGTCCCTTTGCCAGGCCTGACAGTACTTTGAGATGCAGCAGTTTTCAAGCAAGGCAGGGAAATGAAGGCGGGGAGGAAATGACAAAAGAGCAAGGCAAAAAGAGATGGTAATGGGATAAGTGAAGAAACATAAAATGTGTTTCGGAGGTGTAAATATGAAAAGCAGAACCATCACCAGCAGCTGCCGTCTGGGTATCTGGGTCCTTGGCGAGTAACGAGATGAACAGTCTTAAACAATGAAGTTAAAGAATTGAGAGCTAAACAGAGGAAGGACTGCGAAGGTGAAGGAACTAGAAAAGAAAGACTTGCATTCATATAGTGCCTTCCATGACCTCAGGACACCCCAAAGCACTTCACAGCCAATGAAGTACTTTTGAAGTGTTGTCACTGACCTAATGAAGAGTTATACTGGCACAGAATGAGGCCATTTGGGCCAGTGGCTTCATGATGGCCATCTGTAGAGCAATCCAGTTAGTCCCCTGCCCCCCCACCCCCCTGTCCCTGTAGCCCTGCAAGCTTATTTCCCTCAAATGCCCATCCAGTTTCTTTTTGAAGTCATTTATCATCTTCACTCCCATCATCCTCATAGGCAGCAAGGTCGTTAACACTCACATATTAAAAAAAAAAGTTATTTCTCACATTCCCCTGCATCCCCGGCGCAGTGGTTAGCACCGCAGCCTCACAGCTCCAGGGACCCGGGTTCAATTCTGGGTACTGCCTGTGCGGAGTTTGCCAGTTCTCCCTGTGACCGCGTGGGTTTTCGCCGGGTGCTCCGGTTTCCTCCCACCGCCAAAGACTTGCAGGTGATAGGTAAATTGGCCATTGTAAATTGCCCCGAGTATAGGTAGGTGGTAGGGAATATGGGATTACTGTAGGGTTAGGATAAATGGGTGGTTCTTGGTCGGCACAGACTCGGTGGGCCAAAGGGCCTGTTTCAGTGCTGTATCTCCAAATTTAAAAAAATAAATAAAAATAAAAACCTCTTGCCCAAAACCTTAAATCTGTGTCCCTAGCCCTTGTAGCATCAGAAAATGCTTTTCTTTGCATACCTTTATTTAAACCTGTCATAATCTTGTACAGATTTCACAAATCTCTCCTCAATCTCTGTTCCTCCAAGGAGAACAACTGCAGCTTCTCCGACCAAATGTAGCTAAAATCACTCATCCCTGGAGCCATTCTGATAAATCTCCTCTCCGTTCTCTTAAGGACCCTCAGATCCTTCCTAAAGTGTCATGACCAAAACTGGACGCAGTACTCTAATTGTGATAGACTTTTATAAAGGTTCAGCACAACTTCCTAGCTTTTGTACTCAACTATTTAAAAAGCCCAAGAGCCCGTGTGCTTTGCTAACTACTCTCTCAATTTGTCCTGTCACCTTCAAAGATCTATTCATTTGAACCCCAAGGTCCCTCTGTTCCTGCACACTCGTTAGAACTGTGCCATTAAGTATCTATTGCCTCTCCCTATCCCTTCTGCCAAAAAGCATCACCTCAATCTACCACTTGTCCGCCTGTTCTGCGAGCATATCTGTCCTGTTGAATTTGATTTGTATCATCCTCATTGTCACACCTCCAGGTTTGGTAGCATCAGCAAACTTTGAAATTTTACTCTGCATTCCAATATCCAAGACATATATATAGCTTTCCTTGATCTCACCAAAGCCTTTGACCTCATCAGCCGACATGGTTTCTTCAGACTACTAGCAGAGATTGGATGTCCACCAAAGCTACTAAGTATCATCACCTCATTCCATTGCAATATGAAAGGCACAATTCAGCATCGCGGTGCCTCATCAGACCCCTTTCCTATCCTGAGTGGCGTGAAACAGGGCTGTGTTCTCGCACCTAAACTGTATGGGATCATCTTCTCACTGCTGTTGTCACATGTGTTCAAGTCTTCAGAAGAAGGAATTTTCCTCCACACGAGATGGCAGGTTGTTCAACCTTGCCCATCTTAGAGCAAAGACCAAAGTACGGAAGATCCTCATCAGGGAACTCCTCTTTGCTGACTATGCTACATTAACATCCTACACAAAAGAGTGTCTGCAGAAACTCATCGACAGGATTGCGGCTGCCTGCAACAAATTTGGCCTAACCATCAGCCTCAAGAAAACGAACATCATGGGACAGGTTGTCAGAAATGCTCCATCCATCAATATCGGTGAACACGCTCTGGAAGTGGTTCAAGAGTTCACCTACCTCTGTTCAACTATCACCAGTAACCCATCTCTCGATGCAGAAATCAACAAGCGCATGGGAAAGATGTCCGCTGCTATGTCCAGACTGGCCAAGAGGGTGTGGGGAAATGGCGCACTGACCCGGAACACAAAAGTCCGAGTGTTTCAAGCCTGTGTCCTCAGTACCTTGCTCTTTAGCAGCGAGGCCTGGACAACGTATGTCAGCCAAGAGCGACGTCTCAACTCATTCCATCTTCACTGCCTCCGGAGAATCCTTGGCATCAGATGGCAGGACCATATCTCCAACGAAGAAATCCTCGACGCGGCCAACATCCCCAGCTACTGAGCCAGCGGTGCTTGAGATGGCTTGGCCATGTGAGCTGCATGGAAGATGGCAGGATCCCCAAGGACGCATTGTGCAGCGAAATCGTCACTGGTATCTGACCCACTGGCTGTCCATGACTCCGCTTTAAAGACATCTGCAAACGCGACATGAAGTCCTGTGACATTGACCACAAGTCGTAGGAGTCAGTTGCCAGTGATCGCCAGAGCTGGCGGACAGCCATAAAGGCGGGGCTAAGGAATGGCGAGTTGAAGAGACTTAGTAGTTGGCAGGAAAAAAGACACGAGGGCAAGGAGAGAGCCAACTGTGCAACAGCCCTGACAACCAATTTTATCTGCAGTGCCTGTGGAAGAGTCTGTCACTTCAGAATTGGCCTTTCTAGCCACTCCAGGCGCTGCTTCACAAACCACTGACCACCTCCAGGCGCTTACCCATTGTCTGTCGCGACAAGGAGGCCAAAGATGAAGATATAGTTGTGATCCTGTAGTTTTTTATTTGGGAAGTATGCGGTGCGCCTTTAAGGCGAGAAAGGGAGCTGTGCTGCTTTAAGGCTGCAAGCCCTAGAAACTGATTCAAAGAGCGCATTCCCGTTGCCATTCGGAGACTGTGATTCCAAGAGAGCATTCGCCAGACTGATTCCTGGGATGGCAGGACTGACGTACGAAGAGGGTTTGTGTTGATTAGGCTTGTATTCGCTAGAGTTTAGAAGAATGAGAGAGGATCTTATAGAAACCTACAAAATTCTAACAGGACTGGACAGACGAGATGCAGGAAGGATGTTTCCAATGGTGGGCGAGTCCAGGATCAGGGGTCACAGTCTAGGGATAAGGGGTGAGCCATTTAGGACTGAGATGAGAGATTTCTTCACCCAGAGAGTGGTGAACCTGTGGAATTCTCTACCACAGAAAGCAGTTGAGGCCAAATCATTAAATATATTCAAGAAAGAGTTAGATATAGTTCTTAGGGCTAATGGGATCAAGGGATACAGGGAGAAAGTGGGAACAGGGTACTGAGTTTGGATGATCAGCCATGATCATGTTGAATGGCGGAGCAGGGTCAAATAGCCGACTCCTCCTATTTTTCTATGTTTCAATTCTCGTTGCCCAGGATAAGGCCATTCAGGACCAGAGATCAAGAGATACATTGTTATGTACATAATTTTGAACTGGCTTATAGTGAAAAAACAGACTGTTGTACCTCATGAGGAAACAAGACAGACAGCTGTGTGTTAGCACCTGAAAGGAGTGCTCTCAGACCATTTAAACTGAAGGAAGAGAATTTAGTCCGTTTATTTATTATTCTCTCTCAAAATTCTAATAAGTCAAGCCAAAACAGAGATCTCTGATAATTTAAACTGAAGGAAGGGAAGTTAGACTGTGACTATCCTTTATCCTGCAAAAATTCTTAAGCCAAATTGATTCATTAAAAAGTGTTTGCAAGTTGTTACTTATTGAAATTCATCGCTAAAGAACAAAGAAGAACAAAGAACAGTACAGCACAGGAACAGGCCATTCGGCCCTCCAAGCCTGCGCCGATCTTGATGCCTGCCGAAACTAACACCTTCTGCACTTCCGGGGCCCATATCTCTCTATTCCCTTCCTATTCATATATTTGTCAAGATGTCTCTTAAACGTCGCTATCGTATCTGCTTCCACCACCTCCCCTGGCAGCAAGTTCCAGGCACTCACCACCCTCTGTGTAAAACAACTTGCCTCGCACATCCCCTCTAAACTTTTCCCTTCGCACCTTAAACCTATGTCCCCTAGTAACTAACTCTTCCACCCTGGGAAAAAGCTTCTGACTATCCACTCTGTCCATGCCGCTCATAACTTTGTAAACCTCTATCATGTCGCCCCTCCACCTCCGTTGTTCCAGTGAAAACAATCCGAGTTTTTCCAACCTTTCCTCATGGCTAATGCCCTCCAGACCAGGCAACATCCTGGTAAACCTCCTCTGTACCCTCTCCAAAGCCTCCACGTCCTTCTGGTAGTGTGGCGACCAGAATTGCACGCAATATTCTAAGTGTGGCCTAACTAAGGTTCTGTACAGCTGCAACATGACTTGCCAATTTCTATACTCTATACCCCGACCGATGAAGGCAAGCGTGCCTTCTTGACTACCTTATCCACCTGCGTTGCCACTTTCAGTGACCTGTGGACCTGTACGCCCAGATCTGTCTGCCTGTCAATACTCCTAAGGGTTCTGCCATTTACTGTATACCTCCCACCTGCATTAGACCTTCCAAAATGCATTACCTCACATTTGTCCGGATTAAATTCCATCTGCCATTTCTCCGCCCAAATCTCCAACCGATCTATATCCTGCTGTATCCTCTGACAATCCTCATCATTATCCGCAACTCCACCAACCTTTGTGTCGTCCGCAAACTTACTAATCAGACCAGCTACGTTTTCCTCCAAATCATTTATATATATTTTCCAAACAGCATAGGTCCCAGCACTGATCCCTGCGGAACACCACTAATCACATCCCTCCATTCAGAAAAGCACCCTTCCACTGCTACCCTCTGTCTTCTATGACCGAGCCAGTTCTGTATCCATCTGCCAGCTCCCCTCTGATCCCATGTGACTTCACCTTTTGTATCAGTCTGCCATGAGGGACCTTCTCAAAGGCTTTACTGAAGTCCATGTAGATAACATTCACTGTCCTTCCTTCATCAATCATCTTCATCACGTCCTCAATAAACTCAATCAAATTAGTGAGACATGACCTCCCCTTCACAAAACCATACTGCCTCTCGCTAATAAGTCCATTTGTTTCCAAATGGGAGTAAATCCTGTCCCGAAGAATCCTCTCTAATAATTTCCCTACCACTGACGTAAGGCTCACCGGCCTATAATTTCCTGGATTATCCTTGCTACCCTTCTTAAACAAAGGAACAACATTGGCTATTCTCCAGTCCTCTGGGACCTCACCTGTAGCCAATGAGGATGCAAAGATTTCTGTCAAGGCCCCAGCTATTTCTTCCCTTGCCTCCATCAGTATTCTGGGGTAGATCCCATCAGGCCCTGGGGACTTACCTACCTTAATGCTTTGCAAGACACCCAACACCACCTCCTTTTTGATAATGAGATGACTGAGACTATCTGCACTCCCTTCCCTAGGCTCATCATCCACCAAGTCCTTCTCCTTGGTGAATACTGATGCAAAGTACTCATTTAGTACCTCGCCCATTTCCTCTGGCTCCACACATAGATTCCCTTCTCTGTCCTTGAGTGGGCCAACCCTTTCCCTCGTTACCCTCTTGCTCTTTATATATGTATAAAAAGCCTTGGGATTTTCCTTAATCCTGTTTGCCAATGACTTCTCATAACCCCTTTTAGCCCTCCTGACTCCTTGCTTAAGTTCCTTCCTACTGTCTTTATATTCCTCAAGGGATTCGTCTGTTCCTCGCCTTCCAGCCCTTACGAATGCTTCCTTTTTCTTTTTGACGAGGCTCACAATATCCCGTGTGATCCAAGGTTCCCGAAACTTGCCAAACTTATCCTTCTTCCTCACAGGAACATGCTGGTCCTGGATTCTAATCAACTGACGTTTGAAAGACTTCCACATGTCAGATGTTGATTTACCCTCAAACAGCCGCCCCCAATCTAAATTCTTCAGTTCAGTCCCATCACTCCACAGGTCACAGCATACTATTAAACTTTCACACCCAATCGGAAAACAGCCAAATTAAACACGCTAGTAACCCCAGAATGAAACCAATCAAAGCAGGTATCTTGAGACAGCAACAAATTAACTATTTATTAAAAAACGAAATCTGAAACACTATTAAAAGAATCCTATGTCTAAAGACCTTACAACGTATTTTCACCTAACTCCCCCATTCTCTCTCACACTCTAAAAAAATAACAGTTGTTAAGAGTTTTTAAAAAAATTAGCTGCCTCTTCAGAATAAATACAATTATTTTGTCGGTTGTATTCCTGATGGATGAGATCTTCTAATGTGGAATTAATCAAAGGTCACTCGAAGTCTTCACGTGGATTTGATGAAAATAGTCCTTCAGTAGATCGGCACTCAACTCTTCGGCTGCAGCAAGCAATTAAACAGTTCTTTGAATGATGAGCACAGCAATACAAGCGGTTTCTTGAAAAAGAAGGCTTTTCTTCTTTAGAAATTCTTAGAATTTTTTCTGAGAGAATAAAACAGCTCCTTTTCTTCAGTACGCCTTGCTAGAAAGTCTTTCCAAAACGAACTAGTTTCTGCCAGCTTTACACACAGCCAAGTTGAAACATTACCATGTGACACCTCTCTCTCTCTCTCTCTCTCTCTCTCTCTCTCTCTCTCTCTCTCTCTCTCTCTCTTACTGATGAGTCAACCAGTAGACGCAAAAAACAGTATCTTCCAAACGGAGTCCTGAAAGTCGTTAACTCTTGCGAACTTTCAGAGAGATGGACTGACCCGTATCCATACTTTGCATCAAGCTTGGAAAAGAATCTGACATCATTTTTAATGTCTGATTCAGCCTTCTCGGGTCTAAGCATTCCATGATGACTTTTTTTTTTATCACTGCTGTTCTGGAACTGCACCAATCCGTGTGCTGATGAATGTGCCTGATAATTCCTTGTTTCTCCATAGTATCCAGTTTGGTGTTGAGTTTGTCCTTAATATGAAGGCTACATTTCCTTGCTGGATTTATAGAAAGAGTCATATACAGCACAGGAGGCCATTCAGCTCATCAAGTCCTTGCCGGACTGGCATCGTCTTGCAGATGTGAAGTGGCAACTCCTTTGAAGCTTCTCACAGTATCGAAATGATGTGGGTATATTTGTTGGATGGATACAGTTGGATCGCAACTGTTTTGGACGTCTGTCCATGGCACACGGCTGATCTCATGGATTGTCGCGAATCGAATCTCAATGCCTGCAATTGCTGGACCGTTAGTATTGACTATGTAGAATAGTTGTTGTGACTGGTTTAGAGCTTACATACCTGCATACTAATGTTAGTGTTCCCATACAGTTGATTGGGGAACTTGTTGTACGCAGTAAGACCTGCTATTGTAGGTTGCATCATGGCTTCCCATCTTGCCAGGTACGTGTTCTTCAGTATACTCAGCAGCAAAATATTTGCACTTGCCCCAGTATCGATCTTGAGTCGCAGTTGTGCTGTCCACCTTTCTCCGGGAAAATTATGTCAATGGCGGTGAATGCTTCCTGCAGCGTAACCGAGTCCATTTGTTGGGTAATTTATTGTGTGAAAAGGCTCCTCACCATCAGCGGTCTCTGTTCTGCTTGACCGTGTCGATCTTGTGGATGTGTCTTCGTTTGGCTAGGCCTTTTCTGAATGTATCCCTGTTCCTCTCACAAGCTTTGCTTTTTTCAGGTCGTGATCTGCTGTGACTTCTCGCCAGTTTTCCAGTACCAGACCTCTTGTGATCTGGTTACCTCACTTGTGGTTATTGTTCCAAGTGCTTGTATACACAGTCTACTTGTGGTAATGGCCTCTAATTTCCTGCCTTCTCTCAGGAGACTTTCTAGATATGACTGAGGTGAGAGTAATGCACTGTCAATTCAGTCCCATTACTCCATGGGTCACAGCATATTATTAAAGTTTCCCACCTACCAGAAATTAGCCAAATTAAAAACTTTATTAACCCCCAGAATAAAACACACCAAACCAGGTATCTTTAAGCAACAACAAATTAACTATTTATTAATAAACTAAATCTTAAACAATACTGAGCTAAATCTGAATATGTCTGAAAAGACTTTCTTCCTCCTAACCCTCATGCACGCACACATACATTCAAAACCCAACGGTTCACCAGCACTAAAATGATTATTTAAATTAGAGCTGTTTCTTGGGAATAATAAAATAACTGGGTTGTAAGTCTTGTTGGATTCGTTTCCTGGTTCGGTGAGGTGCTGCAGAGTCGAATAGTCAGATGCCACTCGAAGTCTCCAGGCGAGTTTGATGAACAGTCTGTAATGGATAGGCATTCACAGTACTTCGACTGCAGTAGGCGTCACACAACTCTTTCAACAAGGAGTATAACAACAGGTCTATTTCGATTTTTGAATTAGTAGTCTATCAGTAGAAACTTTACTGAGTTTCCAGAACTCCCAGAAAAATGAAAGGCAACAAAGTCACTCCTGAGGTAGAGGCTTCTTAGAGATGGCAGCAAAAAGCATTTGCTACCTCCAGTAATGCTCTTTCCCTCCCAGGGATTGGGCAAAACACAGCCTGTAGGCCAATCTAGATTTTCTGCTTGGAGAAGCAATCTCCTTCAAGGACAGCACACTTCGCTGGTCTGTCAGTTCAAACCAATTCTCAGCAATCTTTACCCACAGTCAAACTGATACAATACAGCATGTGACCTCTCGCTGTTGCTTCAGAAACAGGCTTGCAGCTCACACACTGTTCCCACAGAATATAAAAACTGCTCTCAGTCTTAGTGGCACACAGACCGCCTTTAGTTTTTAAACAGAGGAAAAAAACTTTCATGACACCTCTGCCTTTGGTGAAATGAAACTCCATTCTAAAAATGCATTTCATTGCAATGTAAAACAGGAACTGAAAAAACACTCTAAACATATTTTCGCATTCATACCCCCATTCACTCTACTGGTAATCCATAAATTTTTTTTTGTATCGTCATTATTCATGTAACTTAAGGTTAAATTCATGACAAAGCGTCAGCGATAACATTGTTTTTCCCCGAGATATGGACAACTTCAAATGATGAGGCTGCAACAACAAACTCTATCTGAATATTTTAGCATCTTGGCTTTTAAATTTTTCCACAAATGTTAGTGGGTTATGGTCAGTGTATATTAGAGTATCTTTATAGTCTTGGTGGACATATACTTCAAAATGTTTAAGGGCCAGCAATAGTCCTCATGTTTCTTTTTCTACAGTGGAATACTTTTTTGGTGGCAATTTAGTTTTCTTGAAAAGTACCCGAATGTTTTTTTTATGCCCGATTTGCCATCCTGCTATGGAACTGCGCCAATCCTCAGGTCGCTAGCATCAATCGCTAACTTCAAGGGTTTAGCAAAATTTGGAGCAGCCAACACTGGTTCATTAGTCAAGATTGCCTTTAGCTTTTCAAAAGCTTCCTAGCACTCATCTGACCATACTACTTTGGTTTTCTTTTTTTCTAGCAAATCGGTTAATGGAGCAGCTACAGCACTAAAATTCCATACAAATTTCCTGTAGAAACAGCACATTCCTAAAAGTCTCATGATTTCACATTTAGTTTTGGGAATGGGAACTCCACTAAGGCTTGTACTTTTGCCGTTCTTGGCAATACTTGTCCTACTCTGTGTCTGAGGTAAGTTACCCTTGCTTTTCCGAATTCGCTTTTTGCCAGATTTACCAATGGGTTCAGTGCTTGCAGTTTTTTAAACCAAGTTTTTAGCTAGTTTAAGTGTTCTTTCGAGGTGTTACTGTATATTAGTACATCATCCAGATACACTACACAGGTGGGAACACTGGCTACCACCTGATTCATTAATCTTTGAAAAGTGGAGTGGACTTTTTTTTTTAGCCCGAACGACATCACCTGGCACTGATAAAGACCATCTGGTGTGACAAAAGCTGATGTTTCTTTAGCTTGAGGAGTCAAAGCATCTTGCCAGTATCCCTTTAACAAGTTGATCTTTGTAAGAAACCTGGCACTGCCCACTCTGTCAATGCAGTCTTCTAAGCAAATAATTGGGTAGGAGTCTGCTTTCGTTACTGCACTGACTTTTCTGTAGTCTATGCAAAGTTGGATTGACCCATCAGGTTTAGGCACTAAGACTATTGGTGAACTCCAGCTGCTTTCACTAGGTTCAATTAAGTTGTTTTCCAGCATGTATTGGTTTTCTGATTCACTTGGGCCTGTTTGTCTGGACTTAAGCGGTAAAGATTTTGTTTTAAAGGAACAGATTCCCCTATATCCATGTCATGTTTAAAAAGGGAGTGAGGGATAGACCGAATAATTACAGGCCAGTCAGTCTAACCTCAACAGAAGGCAAATTATTGGAATCTATTCTGAGACAGGATAAACTGTCACTTAGGCACAGGTTAATCAAGGATAGTCTGCATGGATTTGTTACGGGAAGTTCCTGTTTGAACTTGATTGAATTTTTTGAAGAAGTAACAAGGAAGATAGATGAGGGTAGTGCAGTTGATGTGGTCTACATGGATTTTGGCAAGGCTTTTGACAAGGTCCTACACGGCAGACTGGTTTAAAAAAAAAAATCCCATTGGATCCAGGGAAATGCAGCAAGGTGGATACAAAATTGGCTCAGTGGCAGGAAACAAAGGGTAATTGTTGGCAGATGTTTTTGTGACTGGAGGACTGTTTCCAGTGCCATTCTGCAGGGCTCAGTACTGGGTCCCCTGCTTTTTGTGGTACATATTAACGATTTGGCCGTAAATGTAGGGGGCATGAACAAGAAGTGTGCCGACAACAGAGATTGGCCGTGTGGTAGATAGTGAGGAGGATAGCTGTAGGTTGCAGCAAGATATTGGTCTGGTCAGATGGGCAGAAAAGTGGTAAATAGAATTCAACCTGGATAAATGTGAGGTGATGCATTTTGGGGAGCTCAAACAAGGCAAAGGAATACACGATTAATGGGAAAATATTGAGAAGTGTAGAGGAAGTGAGGGACCTTGGAGTGAATGTCCACAGATTCCTGAAGGTAGCAGAACAGGTCGATAAGGTGGTTAAGAAGGCATATGGAATCCTTTCCTTTATTAGCTGAGGTATGGAATATAAGAGCATAGAGGTTACACTGGAACTGTGTGCAGTTCTGGTCCCCTCATTACAAAAAGGATGTAATAGCCCTAGAGTGGGTGTAGAGGAGATTTATGAGGATGTTGCCAGGACTGGAAAAATGCAGCTATGAAGAAAGATTGGATAGGCTGGGGTTGTTTTGGCCAGCTCAGACACTATGGACTGAAGGACCTATTTCTGTGCTGTATAACTCTCTGTTCTGCTTGGAACAGAGAAGGCTGTGGGGAGATCTGATTGAAGTGGACAAAACTTTGAGGGGCCTGGATAGAATGGAGGTGAAGGGTCTATTCACCTTAGCAGAGAGATCAGTGACGAGGGGGCATAGATTTAAAGTGATTGGTAGAAAAATTAGAGGAAAGATGAGGAAAAACTTTTTCACCCAGAGGGTGGTGGGGGTCTGGAACTCTCTGCCTGAAAGCATAGTTGAGGCAGAAACCCTCAACTGCTTCAAAAGGAGTCTGTGTATGCATATCAAGTGCTGTAATCTGCAGGGCTACAGACCAAATGCTGGAAGGTGGGATTGGAACAGGTGGATCGTTTTTCAAGCCAGCACAGACACGATGGGCCAAGTGGCCTCTTTCTGTGACTTAAACTTTCTTTGATTCTATGTGTGGCTAAGGTTGTACATCCTGGCTTATCCCTACAGACTTTTTTAAATGTTGTGAAAAGCCTGGTTCGATCTTCACGTTGTTTTTCATCTAAGTGCAAAAGCATGTTGTCCAATTTTCCTAGCTATCCTGTATTCGCTAACCGGATAGTTGGAGGTTCAATATGAGAATTGTCTAGGCCTCCTTCTGCCTCATCCTCACTATCCTTTTCCTTCTCAACAGTTTCCATTACCTGACATACCTGTACTGGTTTATCCTGCTCCCTGCAATAATATTGCTTTAACATATTGATGTGACTTAACCGGTGGTTCTTCCGACGATCAGGAATGTCAATCAAGCACACAAACTTACCCACTGTTTTTTGATCATTCTATATGGGCCACTGAACTGTGCTTTTAATGTTTCACCTGTAACGGTAACAATACCAATATGTTATCCCCTGGATGAAAATTGTGGGTCTTTGATTTCTTGTCTTCCCATTTTTTCATATTGGCTTGGGATTCTTTAAGGTGTTCACTTATACATGATTTAGTCTTCCAAATCCCCTGATGTCCTGCAAAAGGACTGTCATGTGCTAACCTTAATAATTCCTGGCGATACTTAGGTAGGACCACTATCTGTCCAGTCTTTGTCCGCACGTCTATGAGGCAGTCTCCATTTCCTCCTCAAAACCCCGTCTTCAATATAATAGCCTTCTGGAACTCCTTTAGCCTCAGCTTCTGTCCAAGCCGACTGTGCTATTCTGTGTAACTCTGGTTCAGCATGCTGTGCTGCAATTATAGAAGATCCGTTAAACATCTCATTTGGATTATCTCAATCCCCAAATGAGGTTTCAGATACTCGGCTATCTGTTTGTCGTGCCACTTTTACCTCTGACAGTGGATCCTGTTCAGCCATTTGTCGGGTGACTACACATGCCAAAAATATTCCTGGGACTTGTTTCTGTAATTGTTCAGTTTCTTTAACTTCACTTGGTTTCTCTAACTGTCGGAGAAACTGATACTTTTGATCCTGCCAAATCACTTCCTTGGAGTAGATTAATTCCCTCTACTGGCAAACTATGGACAACTCATACGGTTACCATCCAAGATATTAGGCCACTGTCTAGGCACACTTTGTATAAAAGTACGGGTATATACTCCCTGCCAATTCCATTAACTGAAACTTTAGCGTTCAGGGCGCTCTCTGGTGGAAACATTATACCTTTCTCCAGCAAAAGTATTTGGGTTGCTCCTGTTTCCCTGAGTATAATACGTTTTCCTGCCTCACTTAAAGGATATAGTTACTTTTCCCTTTGACAAGAATTCATTATAACTTTCAGGTATCTTATTCTTAACCTCTACACTAACTTCAGTTTTTGTGTCTGGTTTTACAGCTGCTGTTAAAGCTTCAGCCTGGTCTGCTTTGCTGTCAGTCAGAGCTGCTTTCTCTACATTAGCTTTGTGTACCCCAACAAGTCCTATCGGTCTACTTTGCAACTTCCAACACTCGGAACTAAGATAACCCATCTTGTGGTAATGATCACACTTCGGTTTGCAGACCTCACTTCTACTTTCAGGCCTGAGGAAATGATCTTGGGACATTGCCAGCTGTTCCTTCTTGTCCCCGGCTACTTACCTTCCTTTCACTTCTTCTCGGGTTTATGGGAGTGACTGAGAAAAGGTTTTGGCTTATTCACAAGCTCAAAATCATCAATTTCCGTTGTTTGTCTAGCTTTCAAAACTTTCAGGTTATCTACATGAGTTCTCACTACCGAAGGGATTGAATTTTTAAACTCCTGCAAGAGAATCAATTCTCTAAGATTCTCTTACATGGTTTCCATCTTTATTGCCCTTATCCAACGGTCAAAATCAATTTGCTTCATCCTCTCAAATGCTACATACGCCTGTCCAGCCAGTCTCCATAAATTCCGAAACTTCTGATGGTAAGCTTTAGGAACTAACTCATATGCAGTGAGAATAGTCTTTTTGCCATCTCATAATCTGCAGAAGCCTCTTCAGGAAGCATGGCATAAACTTCGTGAGCTCTGCCCATCAATGTGCTTTGCATAAGCAGTGTCCAGCTTTCCTTTGTTATCTCTTGCCCCACCCCCGCTTTACTTGCTTAAAACCTATCTTCTTCCTTTTCCAATTTTAAATGTTGGCCTATTACGTCAGTTATCTCTGCTTTTTTTAGTACTTGATTTCAATTCTAACCCCAATTTTGCTGCCAAATCTTTTAACCTTAGTTAAAGTTGTCAAGTCACTGAGGAACACCACCTCCTTTCCCAGAAACTCTGCAGCAACTGCCAATACCATTCCGATGGCAAAGCTTTTACCCTATTAAAGAAGCAACCTGGTTCCTTTTATTTTTTCCCTTTCAAATTATTACTCCTCTTATAATTCACGAAATTGGCATTGAATTTGGATCCTGAACAATTGAATCCCCAATTAATATGTTTTGACGGAGGCGGGAGAAATGCACTGTCAATTCAGACCCATTACTCCACGGGTCACAGCATATTAAAGTTTCTCACCGACTGGAAATTAGCCAAATTAAAAACTTTATTAACTTCCAGAATAAAACACACCAAACCAGGTATCTTTAAGCAACAACAAATTAACTATTTATTAATAAACTAAATCTTAAACAATATTGAGATAAATCTGAATATGTCTAAAAAGACTTTATAACTTCTTATTCCTCTTAACCCTCATGCACACACACATGCACATTCAAAACTCAACGGTTAATCGATACTAAAATGATGGTTTAAATTAGAGCTGTTTCTTGGGAATAATAAAACAACTGGATTGTAAGTCTTGACGGGTTACATTCTTGGTTCGGTGCGATGTTGCAGAGTTGAATAGTCAGATGCGACTCGAAGTCTCCAGGTGAGTTTGATGAACAGTCTGTAATGGATAGGTATTCATGGTATTTCGGCTGCAGTAGCCACCACACATATCTTTCAACAAGGAGTATAACAACAGTAATATCAAAGCAAAATACTGCAGATGCTGGAAATCTGAAATAAAAACAAGAAATGCTGGAAATACTCAGCAGGTCTGGCAGCATCTGTGGAGAGAGAAGCAGAGTTAACGTTTCAGGTCAGTAATCCTTCATCAGAGTATAACAACAGGTCTATTTAGATTTTTGAATTAGCAGTCTATCAGTAGAAACTTTACTGAGTTTCCAGAACTCAAAAGACTTGCAGGTTGATAGGTGAATTGACCACTATAAATTGCCACTAGTATAGGTAGTTGGTAGGGGAATCTAGGGACAGGTGAGGATGTGCTGGGGACATGGGATTAGTGTAGGATTAGTATAAATGGGTGGTTAATGGTCGGCACAGACTCGGTGGGCCGAAGGGCCTGTTTCAGTGCTGTATCTCCAAATCTAAAATCTAAAACTCCCAGAGGTAGAGACATTTTGGAGTTGGGAGCGAAAAGTAATTTTCTACCTCCAATAATGCAGAATTCCTTCCCAGGGATTGTTTCCTCTTTAGGCAAAACCTGTAGGCCAATGTAGATTTTCTGTTGAGAGAAACAAATCCTTCCTTCCTTCAAGAAGAGTACACTTGACTGGTCTGCCAGTTCAAACTGGTTCTGACCAGTCTTTACTCACAGTCAAACTGATACAATACAGCATGTGACTTCTCTCTCTTGCTGTTGCTTAGGAAACAGCCTTGCAGCTCACACACTGTTCCCAGAGAATATCAAAACTGCTCTCAGTCTTAGAAGCACACAGACCCCTTTTAGTTTTTAAACGGAGAAAAAACCACTTCATTGACAGTATCCTTTTTGTTTGACTGGTAGCACTTTCTGAAAAGCTTCTGTCGGGGTGGATGCAATGACCAAATCCCTGACCCTTTTGGATAACTGCACTTCTGAAAAATCACGGCCCTTTCCTTTTTTGCTGCATCATGTTATGAATTGATCGATGATCTCCTTCGATTGCTGTCTGTACTCCAATAGTTTAAGGCGATGAATTTGAAAATTAATCTTGACCTACAGCCAGTCCTCCAGCATAGACAAGAGTCTCACTGGCTCTCTCTGGTCTGCTTCTGATAATTCCGAGGTGTTAACATAGAACATAGAACATTACAGCGCAGTACAGGCCCTTCAGCCCTCGATGTTGCGCCGACCTGTGAAACCGTCTGACCTACACTATTCCATTTTCATCCATATGTCTATCCAATGACCACTTAAATGCCCTTAAAGTTGGCGAGTCTACTACTGTTGCAGGCAGGGTGTTCCACGCCCCTACTAGTCTCTGTGTAAAGAAACTACCTCTCACATCTGTCCTATATCTATCACCCCTCAACTTAAAGCTATGTCCCCTCGTGTTTGCCATCACCATCCGAGGAAAAAGGCTCTCACTATCCACCCTATCCAACCCTCTGATTATCTTATATGTCTCTATTAAGTCACCTCTCCTCCTCCTTCTCTCCAACGAAAACAACCTCAAGTCCCTCAGCCTTTCCTCGTAAGACCTTCCCTCCATACCAGGCAACATCCTAGTAAATCTCCTCTGCACCTTTTCCAAAGCTTCCACATCCTTCCTATAATGCGGTGACCAGAACTGCACGCAATACACCAGGTGCGGCTGCACCAGAGTTCTGTACAGCTGCAGCATGACTTCGTGGCTCCTAAACTCGATCCCCCTACTAATAAAAGCTAACACACCATATGCCTTCTTAACAGCTCTATTAACCTGGGTGGCAACTTTCAGCGATTTATGTACCTGGACACCAAGATCTCTCTGCTCATCTACACTACCAAGAATCTTCCCATTAGCCCAGTATTCTGCAATCCTGTTACTCCTTCCAAAGTGAATCACCTCACACTTTTCCGCATTGAACTCCATTTGCCATCTCTCAGCCCAGCTCTGCAGCCTATCTATGTCCCTCTGTAACCTACAACATCCTTCGGCACTATCCACAACTCCACCGACCTTCGTGTCATCCGCAAATTTACTAACCCACCCTTTTACACCCTCATCCAGGTCATTTATAAAAATGACAAACAGCAGTGGCCCCAAAACAGATCCTTGCGGTACACCACTAGAAACTATACTCCAGGATGAACGTTTACCATCAACCACCACCCTCTTTCTTCTTTCAGCTAGCCAATTTCTGATCCAAAGCACTAATTCACCTTCAATCCCATACTTCTGTATTTTCTGCAATAGCCTACCGTGGGGAACTTTATCAAACGCCTTACTGAAATCCATATAGACCACATCCACGGCTTTACCCTCATCCACCTGTTTGGTCACCTTGTCAAAAAACTCAATAAGGTTTGTGAGGCACGACCTACCCTTCACAAAACCGTGCTGACTATCTCTAATGAACTTATTCTTTTCAAGATGATTATAAATCCTGTCTCTTATAACCTTTTCCAACATTTTACCCACAACCGAAGTAAGGCTCACAGGTCTATAATTACCAGGGCTGTCTCTACTCCCCTTCTTGAACAAGGGGACAACATTTGCTATCCTCCAGTCTTGCGGCACTATTCCTGTCGACAATGACGACATAAAAATCAAGGACAAAGGCTCTGCAATCTCCTCCCTGGCTTCCCAGAGAATCCTAGGATAAATCCCATCTGGCCCAGGGGACTTATCTATTTTCACACTTTCCAAAATTGCTAACACCTCCTCCTTGTGAACCTCAATCCCATCTAGCCTAGTAGTCTGTATCTCAGTATTCTCCTTGACAACATTTTCTTTCTCCACTGTAAATACTGACGAAAAATATTCATTTAACACTTCCCCTATCTCCTCCGATTCCACACACAACTTCCCACTACTATCCTTGATTGGCCCTAACCTATCTCTAGTCATTCTTTTATTCCTGATATACCTATAGAAAGCCTTAGGGTTTTCTTTGATCCTATCCGCCAATGTCTTCTCGTGTCCTCTCCTTGCTCTTCTTATCTCTCCCTTTAGATCCTTCCTGGCTAGCTTGTAACTCTCAAGCGCCCTAACTGAGCCTTCACGTCTCATCCTAACATGAGCCTTCTTCTTCCTCTTGACAAGCTCTTCAACTTCTTTAGTAAACCACGGCTCCCTCGCTCAACAACTTCCTCCCTGCCTGACAGGTACATACTTATCAAGGACACGCAGTGGCTGCTCCTTGAATAAGCTCCACATTTCGATTGTGCCCATCCCCTGCAGTTTCCTTCCCCATCCTACGCATCCTAAATTTTGCCTAATCGCATCATAATTTCCTTTCCCCCAGCTATAATTCTTGCCCTGCTGTATATGCCTGTCCCTGCCCATCGCTGAGGTAAACCTAACCGAATTGTGATCACTATCACCAAAGTGCTCACCAACTTCTAAATCTAACACCTGGCCGGGTTCATTACCCAGTACCAAATCCAATGTGGCATCGCCCCTGGTTGGCCTGTCTACATACTGTGTCAGAAAACCCTCCTGCACACACTGGACAAAAACAGACCCATCTAAAGTACTCGAACTATAGTATTTCCAGTCAATATTTGGAAAGTTAAAGTCTCCCATAACCACTACCCTGTTACTCTCGCTCCTGTCAAGAATCATCCTTGCTATCCTTTCCTCTACATCTCTGGAACTATTTGGAGGTCTATAGAAAACTCCCAACAGGGTGACCTCTCCTCTCCTGTTTCTAACCTCGGCCCAGACTACCCCAGTAGACGAGTCCTCAAACGTCCTTTCTGCCGCTGTAATACTTTCCTTGATTAACAATGCCACACCCCCCCACTTTTACCATCTTCTCTGTTCTTAGTGAAACATCTAAATCCCGGAACCCGCAACATCCATCGTGTTGACACGATACAGCCCCTTGGTACTGATCGAGATATTTATTTTGTTCGCTTGCTTGTCCAGCTCAGTGAAAGCAAAATCCAGGAAATACAATTCCATGCATTGCCTGAAGGGTTTGAATTCATGGAGAAGGCTTTTCAGTTCATCGGCACATATTTGGTAGTCATAGTTCCACATTCGTGGACTGCAAGAATCCTTGGATGAAGCTTTCCCCTCTAAATAACTCCCTCTTTTTATTTTTTCCAGAGGCTTTCACTGAAGGGAAAAAAAAATTGCAGGTCTCCCCTGCACAGCATCGCACTTTTTAGTCATGCCCTGTATTCAGTGCCTGCAGCATGAGCTTTCTGCCTGCAATTGGGAGACTCCGCTCACAAAACCGTTATGGCGGAAAAACACAGGGCGCATTAGCGGTACCGCTCTGCTGCCCCGATGTGAACTGACTGTGCTTACTTTTCCCGAGCCCGATTCCGCTCGATTGTTGCTTTTTCTTGCTGATAGCTGACGAAATAACAACCCTCTTTTATGTACTCACTCTTGAACACTGAATTCAGCGGATGGTCGTTGCAAGTGACAGTGTTCCATTGCTGCTACCTCCGATGGACTTGGACAGGAGATATTACTGTCCCTGATGAACCTGCTGTTGTACTGCTACTTTGTTGCATTCTTCTACCTCCATGTTGTGGTCTTCAACCACACTTTGACTCTGTCAGATGTGGATGGTGTGCCCAGAACTGAGAGCTTCAGAAATCATGAGCAGCCACAATGTTGTGAAAAGTGTGCTTCTTCAGAGACCACATGCTGCCACCATATTGTGTTATTGCTGCCTTCAGCAATAAGGTACCAAACAGTCTGGAGTTGAAAGGTAATCAAGGAGTGGGCTCTTATTAAGTATCAGGTTTACAAGGCGTTTCTACATTACACATGTGACTAGATGACGAACACAACTCCAGCTGAGCTATCGCATGTTGGTTAATGTCACTTTCTGTGATGATGTGTGAAGTACTCACTGTTAAAGTGGTGTCACAACAAGAACATCCTATTCCATGAGCCAAAGTTTTGTTAACCAGCCTTTTATGTGCTACTTTTTTAAACGCTTTCTTAAAATCCATGTGGACAACATCCATTTCATTCCCTTCACCAACCTCCTGTGGTACTTCAAAAAATTCAACTAGATTAGTCAAGCATGATCTGCCTTTTATAGTTCTGTGCGGAATCTCCTTAATTAACACAAACCTCTCTAATTGCATGTTCTCTCTTTTTGTTTCCCTCTTTTTCTTTCTTTCTCTTTCTCTTTCTCTTTTTTTCTCTTTTTCTCTTTCTCTCTTTCTTTCTCTCTCTTTTTCTCTTTCTCTCTCTGTCTCTTTCTTTCTTTCTTTCTCTCTCTCTCTCTCTCTCTCTCTCTCTCTCTCTCTCTCTCTCTCTCTCTCTCTCTCTCTCTCTCTCTCTCTCTCTCTCTCTCTCTCTCTCTCTCTCTCTCTCTCTCTCTCTCTCTCTTTCCCTCTCTCTCTCTCTCTCTTTCCCTCTCTCTCTCTCTCTCTTTCCCTCTCTCTCTCTCTCTCTTTCCCTCTCTCTCTCTCCTTCTCTCTTTCTCTCTCTTTCCTTCTCTCTTTCCTTCTCTCTTTCGCTCTCTCTTTCGCTCTCTCTTTCGCTCTCTCTTTCGCTCTCTCTTTCGCTCTCTCTTTCGCTCTCTCTTTCGCTCTCTCTTTCGCTCTCTCTCTCTTTCACTCTTTCTTTTGCTCTTTTTCTTTCTCTTTTTAACTCTTTTCTCTCTCTCTCGCTTTCTCTCTTTCTCTCGCTTTCTCTCTCTCTCTCTCGCTTTCTCTCTCTCTCTCTCGCTTTCTCTCTCTCTCTCTCGCTTTCTCTCTCTCTCTCTCGCTTTCTCTCTCTCTCTCTCGCTTTCTCTCTCTCTCTCTCGCTTTCTCTCTCTCTCTCTCGCTTTCTCTCTCTCTCGCTTTCTCTCTCTCTCTCTCGCTTTCTCTCTCTCTCTTTCTTTCTCTCTCTCTCTTATGGTAAAGCTGTTATCTCTCACCTCCTGTTAGGAGACACTCTAGTTTCTTCCCCATGGTGATCGCACAATGGCCCAGGATGTGGCTAGTTCACACCTCCTTTGTTTCAGAAGAAGACATTAAAATCTGCAATATTTGGAAAGGCGTTGGATGGGTTTCATTGATACCTTTTAGCCTTGAAGATTTGTCCTTTTGTCTTTGTCAGACAGTTTGAACATGCAAAAGGCCAATCCCTTTTTCTTAGGCAGCCATTTTGGACCATTGTTAACTTTTCAAAATGAAGGTTCTTTTTTTTAAAGACAAAGTCTGTTTTTCATAACTCTTTAGAGTTAACCCATGATTGTTTTATTATTGCACTTCCAGTGTGCGTGACACCTCCGCCAGAAGTGAAAAAATGAAATTCCTTGGATTTCATTTTTATGTTATTTGATATTTGGCCTCCAAAAGATGGAAAAAGAAACAGTAACAAAGTTTAGGGTCACACCACTGTACAGCTTCATGTGTCATTCACTCCTCCATCTTACAACTGCTATAGCTGGCATTGCTTGTAACAGCCATTTGAGGTTCTGATGAAGGGTCACTGACCTGAAATGTTAACTTCGCTTCTCTTGTCACAGAAGCTGCCAGACCTGCTGAGTATTTCCAGCACTTTTTGTTTTTATTTCAGATTCCAGCATCTGCAGTATTTTGCTTTTATTTTAGTTGAGGTTCAAGTTTGTTTTTTCATCATCTTTCCATTGGATGAGGCACCATTAAAAAAAAATCATTTATTTTGGTTACATGTTGTCAAATGGGGCTGTAGTTTCTCACACCAGTTTGTACTACTTTAGAAGTGTTAAACTCCAGGAACATGTGATTGGTGAAGCTTGTAGTATGCAAATTTCTGTTACTGCTTGTTGTAAGGTTCCCTGTTTGCACAAGCTTTAACCCCTTAACTACTGCTTCCACAATACATGGTGTTAACCATTCAGAATCTGGCACATTGCTATTTCTAGAGTGATAGTGGATGTTTTTTTTTAGCCCTACGAGGCATCTGGGATTTCTTCCTGCCCCTTGTTCTTGCTTAGTTCTGACTCTAAATTGTTGGGTTTGATTAATTTTGGATTTGGAACCCAATTGTGTGATTCTTCAGTGGGTAGACCCGTGCTGACCTCAATTCTAGTTTTAAAGTTTAAAAACTAGAAGTGCTGGAAATACTCAGCAGGTCACAGACCTGAAATGTTAACTTTGCTTCTGTCCCCACAGATACTGCCAGACCTGCTCAGTATTTCGAGCACTTTCTGTTTTTTATTTCAGATTTCCAGCATCCACAGTATTTTGCTTTTATTTCACTTTTAGTTTTCTTGTGATTTTCACACTTTAGAGTATGTTACCTTCCCTTTCCCTTATCACTTCAGAGATAGGTGTTTCTCTAAACTGCCCCATGTCCTCTGGAACACTACTCTACGCAGGTGGTTGTCCAGCTTCCACTGCACTCCCCTTTGGCACTTCAACGAGATAAGGCATCTCCCTCATTCTCAGCTTTCTTCTTTGGGAAATTTCCCCATCCCTATTTAAATCTTTAAAAAAAGGTTTCAGCTAACCATATCTTGGTTGCTTTTCCTTCAACTTTTGTGGCTTTTATCTTAGAGCCAAAAATATTTTTAAAAAGCTATCTGGGCCCATTTAAATTCTTATGGCTCTATCAACCCCGTGAGATTTTTGGGACTTCCCCAGCCCCCTACAATTGTAAAGAGTTTTGTTTTCTCCTCTCAGTTTCTCCAGACTCGGTGAACTGTTCTGAATCCTCTGGGTACAGTGCTGTGCTTCCTGCCAAGTTATTGTCCAGCAATTGGTCTACTCCCTGCATGGGTAAGCTTGGAATCACTGCCCCGGTGACCAACTGACTCTGTAGATAAATTTTAACTAAGGGAGCCTTCAAGCATTTGCCAGTAAGACCTTTTACTAATACCATGGTATTTGTTCTGTTTTTCGGTGGCATTTCTGTCATTTTGCCAGCCAGTAGGGTTTGAAAACAACCGGTATCCCTGAAGGTTGTTATTTCCTTGTCTGGTGCCTGGGATACAAAAAGAGTCATTTTCCCTTTGTGCGCAAAGTTCTGGTATGTGCTCTGCTCTTTTGTGATAATAGAACACTTTCATAGCCACAGACACAGGCTTGACTGCATCACTTCCTGCTGTTTTTTTGGCATACCAACAATTTGCCTGGACATGCCCAGATTTGCCACACTGGAAACATGTCAGGTGGACCCCTGCTGGTTTATCAAGTGGGAGACTGGTTGGGTTTTCCTTCCCTACTCTCCTTTTCTCTTGAGCCCAATTCTGCTTTCACTGCAATCCTGCTATCTCTCCCTTGCTCTACGAATTACTAGACCCAAATTTATTTGGAGTGAGGGATTTATGTATTAATTCATAGTCGTCGACCAGTTTAGCTGTTTTCCTTACTCTTGTGACTCTTTGTTCTTCGATGTGGGTTCCTATACTACTTGGGATGCTATTTTTGAACTCTTCCAACAACATCACTTCTCTCAAATTTTCATATGAGGGTTCGAACCTGAAAGATCGTATCCAGTGATCAAAAGCTGTATGTTTAATTCTTTGAATTTCATGTAAGTCTGTGTGAGTCTTTTTTCTGGGCGTGTCGGAACCTCTGTCTTCCTGCTTCCGGTACCAGCTCATATGCATTTAGAATTGTAGTTTTAGTTTGTTCATAAGCAGAGGAGCATTCTTCTGATAACAGGGAAAAAGGTTCGAGTCCTACCCTTGAACTCACCTTGTAAGAGGAAAGTGCAAAATTCTTTCAGCCATTTTAGCTTGATAGCTATTATCTCAAATGAGAAAAATGACTCATCCTCCTTTTCATTAAATTTTGGGACTAGTCTTGAGTGTCTCAGCACATCAACATTTTGCTGTGAATTGGGGATAAGGTTTGAGTGGCTGGTAGCATTTTCATTTTGGGTTTGCAGAACTGTATTTCTTCCCTTTTGATCTGCAACTGGATTCTAGCTAGAATGATTTTTCAGTCTCTGGTTCCATGCTGTCCGCTTCTTGTTCAGGGGTAAGTTTAAAATGATTGGCTGGACTTTTCACTGGTTGAGGTTTCTTTGCTTTTTGTCTGAAAGTGACTCCCACCTCTGTAGCTAAGCTTTTTAAATCTTGAACACTTAATTTGTTTAACTCATCATGGGATATCTCTCCCTGCTCTACAAGTTCCTTAGCATTAAATGTAGCCATCTCTTTTGTTTCTAACACCGTAGAGAAAAAAACAGAAGAATACAGGAACAATTATTTGTTTATTTTCCTAAATTTTAGAAGTCAGTTTTCCTCCCGTGTTCTAAATCTCTCATTTGTCTGATGGTTCAGATCCTGACTTCGAGCCCCCAGTTTGTTATGACCTTGTGGTGTGACATTGGTGGTTCCCACTGTTCAACTCCCCACCTGACCACAGCAATTAGAGTTTATCCCCTTTTGGTGTTTTACTTTTCAAATAAATAGACAGCGACATATTTCCTTGTAGGCTTTAAAAAACAGTCCGTTTTTTATTGATCAATACGCTTTATCCTGAAATTGTTGTAGCCATGTCCACACTCACATTCGTTGGTGCACACATGCACAAGAAACAGAGAAGGGAAAAAGGAAGGTGGCTTTTAGTGGGAGGGAGGGTGGAAGGTTATGATAAACCTGTTGAATTCTGTTGGAAATCAAGTGCTAGATGACTGCAGGCCAGAGATGATTGTAGATTTCTCTCTTGATTGAAGGTTCTGTTGAAGTTGTTGGGTTACTTCTAGCTCTCACTGCTGTATTGTGCAGATGTTGGACTTTTTAGCAGGGCACGTGCTTCCTGGCTTGGCTGTTACATGTTACTTCTCTCCTGGGTGAGTCGCGCTGTCCCTCTCTGACTGTCTTTTTTTAAGGTAGAGCTGTTATCTTTCACTTCCTGTTAGGAGACGCTCTGGTTTCTTCCCCATGATGATTGCCCAGTGACCCAGGACATGGCTAGTTCACACCACCTTTTGTTTCAGAAGAAGACATTCAATTCTGGAATGTTTTGGGATTGGTGAAGGATGGGTTCCGTTGACACCTTTTTAGCTTTGAAGATTTATCCTTTGCCTTTGTCAGACAATTTGAAGACACAAAATCCTTTTTCTTAGGCAGCCATTTTGGACAATTGTTCACTTTTTAAAATAGAGGTTCATTTTTTAAAGACAAAGTCAGTTTTTTATAGCTCTCTAGAGTTAGTCCCTGATTGTTGTATCGTTGTATTTCCGATGAGCGTGACATTGATGACCACTAAAGTTAAAGTAGATACTCGGAATGTCCAACACCCTTTCTTGAATAAGGGTGTCACACTCCAATCCTCTGGCACCTCCCCCCGTATCTAGGGAAGATTGGAAAATTATGGCAAGTTCTTCCGCTATCTCCACTCCCACTTCCTTAAACAATCTGGGATGCAAGCCATCTGGACCAGGCAATTTATCCAATCTCAGCATATCTTGCCTTTCTAGTACATCTAGCCTATCAATTTTCACATCATCCATTACCTCTACCATCTCCACGTCTACCAATTTATTTTGTCAGCATCCTCTTCCTTAGTAAACACCAATACGGAGTACTCAGTAGGTAGTCTAACCTTGACCTGCATCTCTAAGCGTATAGCACCTTCTTTGTCCCTAATTACCCCATTCTGCCTCTTATTATCTGCTTACTATTTATATGCCAGCAGAAGATTTTTGAGTTCCTTTTATGGCAACTGCCGTTCTACACTCATTTAAGTTCTACTTTAGATTGTTCCTTGCTTTTCTCCATTACTAATCTGAACCTTATGATACAATGATGACTCCTACCCACATGTCCCCCCACAGATACTTGGTCCACCTCATTCCCCAGCACCAGATCCAGCAATGCCTCCTTCCTAGTTGGACTGAGAACATACTGGCCAAGGAAGTTCTCCTGAATACATTTCAAAAATTCCTTCCTCTCTTTAACCCTTTACTCAACATTATTCCAGTCAATATAAGATAATCAGTGGGTTAGTTAGGGTGGATAGTGAGAGTCTTTTTCCTCGGATGGTGATGGCAAACACGAGGGGACATAGCTTTAAGTTGAGGGGTGATAGATATAGGACAGATGTTAGAGGTAGTTTCTTTACACAGAGAGTAGTAGGGGCGTGGAACGCCCTGCCTGCAACAGTAGTAGACTCTCCAACTTTAAGGGCATTTAAGTGGTCATTGGATAGACATATGGATGAAAATGGAATAGTGTAGGTCAGATGGTTTCACAGGTCGGCGCAACATCGAGGGCCGAAGGGCCTGTACTGCGCTCTAATGTTCTAATATTTGGGTAATTAAAGACCTCCAGTATCACCATTTTAGAAATCTCTTTATAGAAATCTCTGATTTCCCTGCACATTTGCCCCTCTCACTGTATTTGGACACCTATAGAATATTTCCAATAATGCAATCATCCCTTTTTAATCTCCTTTTTGCATCTCATCTCTAACCAAATGAATTCTGTCCTTGCCCCCTCAAGAACTTCCCTTGTTCCAGCTTTGCATCCTTGAATAGTAAGCCCCCCAGTCCTCACCATTTTTAAGCCATGTTTCAGTTATTGCCACTACATCATATTTCCACATGGCTATTTGTGCTGGCAGCTCACCAACCTTATTTACCAGATTTTGCGCATTTATATACATGCATTCTAAACCTGTCCTTACATACTACAGAGTCCCTCTTAGTCTGCTGCTGTCTAATACTGTACGTCTTCCTTCTCTAGACCTATCCACCACCCTCACTCCTTTATGCACCTTATTCCTCTTTTTTTATATGCTTCTGCCCATCCCCCTGCCAATTTACTTTAAACCACAGTAGTGAACTGCCTGGTGATCGATCCTAGTCCTGTTGAAGTGCAATCCTTCCTTTTTGAATAGGTGCCAACTGGCCCCAAGGCCACAAGAATCTGAAGCCCTCTCTCCTGCACTATGCCTCAAGCCACACATTGATCCTCCCTATCTTTAATGTCTGCTCTCACTGATGCGTGGCACTGGGAGTAATCCAGAGATTACTACCTTTGTGATCCTACATTTTTACTTCCCAAGTTCCTGAAAGTTTTACCATTGGACCTGAATACCTGCCCTCTCTGTCATTGGAACCTACGTGTACCACAATTTTTGGTGCACTTCCTTCCCTCTGCAGAATATTCTGCATCCTCTCCATGATGTCCTTTACCCTGGCACCAGGGAGGCAACACACAATGTGGGATTCACAATGACAATTGCAGAAATGCTTGTCTGTCCACCTAACTGTAAAATCTCCTACAGGATCACAGAATTGTTACAGTGCAGAAGGAGACCATTGGGTCCATCCTGACTGCACTGGCTCTCCAAAAGAGCAAATGACTTAGTACCATTCCCCCGCCTTCTCCCCATAACCCTGCACATTCTTCCTTTTCAGATTGCAGTCAAATTCCCTTTTGAATGCTTCAATTGAGCCTGCCTCCACCGCACCCTCAGGCAGTGCATTCCAGACCTCAACCACTCGCTGCATGAAAAAGCTTTTCCTCGTGTCACTTTTGCTTCTTTTACCAATTACTTTAAATCTGTGCCCTCTCGTTCTCGATCCTTTCACGAGTGGGAACAGTTTCTCCCTATCTATTCTGTCCAGACCCCTCATGATTTTGAATACCATCTGTGCAATCCCTTGCCGATTGGTGCCATGGCCTGGACTACATTCCTTCTAGATGTCATTACTCTCAACAGTGTCCGGTGCTTAGTTCTGTTTTGAGAGTGGTATACACCCCAAAGACTCCTGCAGTTCCTACTTTTCCTTACTCTTCTGGTTGGCCACCCATCTACTGTCCTGAACACACTCTGCCTGTGGGGTGGTGCAGTGGTTAGCACCGCAGCCTCACAGCTCCAGCGACGCGGATTCAGTTCTGGGTACTGCCGGTGCGGAGTTTGCAAGTTCTCCCTGTGACCACGTGGGTTTCCGCCGGGTGCTTCTTCCCACAGCCAAAGACTTGCAGGTTGATAGGTAAATTGGCCATTGTAAATTGCCCCTAGTGTAGGTAGGTGGTAGGAGAATTGAGGGAAGGTGGGGATGTGGTAGAGAATATGGGATTAATGTAGGATTAGTATAAATAGGTGGTTGATGGTCGGCACAGACTTGTTGGGCCGAAGGGCCTGTTTCAGAGCTGTATCTCTCTATGACTCTGACCTCCTGGAACATATGATCCAGTAAACTCTCATCCTTCCTGATGCTCCACAGTGATTCCAGCTGCTCCCTCAGGCTCAGAAATTCTGAGCTCAAGCTCAAGCAGCTGGAGGCCCTTCCTACATATGTGGGGCTGAATTTTATCTGGGTGCCGTGCTGCACGACGGCACCATTTATACTCAGTGGGGTGCCTGCCTTCAGTGGCTCATTAGAATCAAGGTGCCGAGCCGCCATCCCCA